>NC_135372.1:119449498-119776998 GCF_049243985.1 Paroedura picta
GGCTTGGCTGAACTATGTGGGCAGTGAGTTTTTGGTGAGCAAGACTGCTGCCAGGCCAAGCTCAGGTGAGTTGTAACTGTAGTGAGGTCCCTAGTGGTCAGTGTAGAGGCTAACTGTAGCAAGTCCTCCCCAATCAACTGATTTAATCCTTAACACTATTTCACTCCCTTATATATTTGGGGAACAGCCAACTGAGAGGAGACTGTCCGGGGACCTGTCCGTCCAGGTCCACCCTGATTGTCCCTCCCCCTCCAGCTCCCATCCTCTCTCCTTGCCTGCTAGAAGCCTTGTGGCTGCGGCCTCCCTTGTCACCCACAATGAGAGAGGCAGCGACAGGGCTTTGTGGCCCGCAGGTATGCTCCTGCTGGGAGGGAGCGGGGGGGGGGCATTCCACTCCACTGGCCAAAAGGAGCCATGGCCACCCTCTCATGCCCTCCTGCCTGCTGCCCCTTTCAAAGCCCATTTTTAAAATGGGCTGTGATACCAGTAGTTAGATAAAAGCAAAGCAAAAAATAAGCATTGCCATTAAATAATGAGATTGTCAGAAGCCAGAAAGAGGATAAGGTTTTAATGAGAGCATAAGATAAGAAGGCAGCCAAGAATGGCTCATGTATAAAATACTCTGTATCTTCTATTTAAGCACACAAATATACTCACAAACTTCTAATATAAAATCCTCGTTTGCCAATTGCATTCTAAGTACCCAATGAATACAAAGTCCCACCAAGGCTGAGCTCCTCTGCTGAGTTCCCCTGAAGTGCAAATTGCTTTAACTATGTAATTAAATACTTCAATAACAGGCCAAAATTTAATTGCTTGTCAATGTCATAACGTAAAGCAAGTAAACAGCAATAACATGAAGGACATAATTATCTTACAAAGCAGACAGCTGTACAGAATATAGAAGAAAGTTCGCTTTTAATTGTGGCTAACGAGGAGTGACATAGGTACCTGGAGTTTGGATAGACTGGAAGGAAGAAGAGGACTTAGTTTTTATACCCCATTTTCCCCCACCTGAAGGAGTCTCAAAGTGGCTTACAATGGCCTTTCCTTCCTCTCTCCACAACAGGCACCCTGTGAGGGAGGTGAGGCTGAGAGAGCTATGCTAAGATTGTGACTACCCAAGGTCACCCAGCTGGCTTCAAGAATCGGTTTGCCAAATTAGAAGCCGCTGTTCTTAATCACTGCACCAAGTTGGGTCTTTTAACGGATTGCTAAATAATGAGATGGTCTTTATTGTAAAAAGAACAATGAATCCAAGCACATTGCATGCTTACACATAAACAATAATAGATGGAGACAGACTGTTTGTAGGGAGGACGTTCCACAATTTTGGAGTCACAACTGAAAATGCCCTTTCTTAGGTTGTCACTCTTCTAGCCATGGATGGCAGGGCACCTGAAGCAGGATATCCAGAGATGACTGGAATGTATGGATAGATCCATATGGGATAAGGTTGTTATAAAGGTATGCTGGTTCCCAGCTGCATAAATTCAAATTGAATAGGACCTAGAAGCAAATTGGAAACCAGTGAAGATGTACCAAGGTTGGAGTGATATGTTCCCTACAAACCACTCCAGTCAACATTCTGCACCACCTGTAGATCCCAGATAGTCTTCAAGGGCACTCACACACAGAGCACATTACAATAATCTTATCTATGAGTTATTAGGACATACATTACAGTGGCAGAATCTTTCCTATCCAGGAATTGCTACCACTGGACCATGAGCAAAAGTTGTTGAAAGGCACCCCTAGCCATCACTACCTCTTGCTTTTCCAGCAGGAGACACAGGTCCACCAGCACCCCCAAGCTACAAACACACCCCTTTAGGGGGAATCCATCTTCATCCAGAGCAGGAAATATCCTCTTTCATGAATCATACTTCCCCCCACCAACTCCCCACACACAAACACACTTCAATTTTGTTGGGATGACATTTCAGGTTATTATCCCTCATCCATCCATAAACTGCAGATTCTTTATTACAAATTACTACTCTTTACCACTAATTACTATTAATAGCAGATTTGCTTTATTGTTAGGCCATCTCAGTCACCCGATGCAGAGGAGACCAAGATTTGGTGCTTTAATTACTAGCTGCTGCTAAAATTGATAGGTATTGATAGACATTAGCATTATGCTGTAAATAATGAACAAGAATGAGCAGTAATGGAAAATGTCAATGAAATAAAATACAAATAAATCTGTTTATATCAAGATGGTGTTCCGTTTATTAATTTATAGAGAAAACATGTTATGAATTATGAGTTGAACAAACCAAAGGCTGTATCCAAACTGTGAATGCATTACAGAATGGAATCTTTCACCTTCCCCTGCAGTATGCTGGGACCCCAACCATGCTTAAAGGAGAACCTGGAAATAGTGCTGGGTGTAATGTGTAGAAGTCTACAGTGCTCTTCTATGACCAGATCAGGTATTCAGAATCTGTAGCTGAAATATGCATACAGAGTCTGAAGCAACTATATCAGAGGGTCAGGATTTAAAGAACCTTGCAAGATAATACTTTGTATGCAGCTGGTCCTTTGCTTCCTCCCCTCCCCAAAAGCAGCACCAAATCCTCCATGATAAACCATTCCAAAAATATTAGAATCATAGAGTTGGAAGGGGCCATACAGGCCATCTAGTCCAACCCCCTGTTCAATACAGGATCAGTCCTAATATTCCTAGAAAGGAGGACAGGTGTCCACCATCCTGTAACATGGGGCAGGTACCACGCTGGGGAACAGAATTCAGAAGAGTCACAACAATCACTGAAGTAAAGCCTAATTATGTACAGCTACGTTTGCTGTTTTCATCCATGTTTGTAATCTCTGACTCCCTTTTTCTCCAGTTACTATTTCCCTACTGTTGAAATCTACATGGACTGATATGTCCACTTGGTCGTAGAAAGCCTTTTTGCTTACATTACTCTGCAAAGCACCTCACCACCCTCAGCCACTCTAAGTCGTGTGGGCAGGGGGTATATAACATAAATTAACACATAAAATATGTTGGTAAAAATAAAATACATGTATTGATGGTGCCAAATATATAAAAGTTCCTTATTGCCTTGCAGGGGGATATTGACCGCCTAATGAGGACACTGACAACCATAATTTGGCATAAAATATTTGGCCACAGCCTTTATTCAACATTGAGCGTGGCAAGCATGGGAAGAGAAATTTGCCCTCTTGTGGTCCGCTGACCACAAGGCAGCCCATCACAGCCTGCCCCTCAACATGTTGCATTGACTTTCCAGCCCAGAATCCTGGACATAATGGCAGGCTGAAAAAGGGGGGGACACCACGAAAAAAAAGGGGACGGTTCAAAATTATTGCAACAAACCTGGGAGCCAAAGGCCACATATATATAATTTAAAAGGAAAACTTGAAAAACAACCACTGAGGAAAACTCAATTGAAAACGGTTAAATCTGGAGGCCGTTCTGGTTGTGCTTATATACATATACATATATAAAAAAGAAGAGATAAGAAATGTTTATTTGTATTCATTGTGAAATTGTTTAAAATAGCCCGGGATAGGTTCTGTTTTCTGTTGAAAAAGGGGGGGAGGCAACATGGAGTGACCCCTCCGGGCGTCAGCCTCTGTTGGGTTCTCCTGCCTCCCGGAAATGCAAGCCTACAACCAGGCTCTGCATCCACACAGCCCCTTAAGGGGCCCCCCAAATCTAGGGGAGGCCAGCGCGCAAGCTTGGCCGCCCCAAAATTGATCCTTCCCATGCTACACTTCCGCCGGCTGTGACAATTAAACAATAATACAATCCAACATCTAACAAATAGTCCAACAATTCATAAATAGGGAGGGAGGGTGGGTTTCGCGTCTTTGGGTGCCCTGATGGGGAAAAGAGGCCGAGCAATGTTAGGCCATCCGTTTAACTGACGCCTAGCTCAGCCACGCCCCCTGTTGCCATGCCAACACACACCCTGCCCAGAGAATGCCAGTGCTGGGAGTTCTCTCCCACCAGCCAGGTCCCTGTCGGCGTTCCTCCCCCACAGCAGCAATGGCCCCCTTTAGATGAGTCTTGGGGGCTTTTTATTGCTTTACGTGCTAAAAAGACATATATTTTCTCTTATCCACACCACTGAACATCTAGCCTGGTGATCCTCATTACCAGGGCCAGATTTTCCTATAGGCTAACTAGGCTTCAGCCTAGGGCCTCAAGACCAAGAGGGGCCTATATTCCACATTTTTTATAAAGGTTAGTACCAATCACAACAAGTTCCATTTAACATACTGATATATATATCACAGTAATGATGTATTTTATTATCTCTCATGTAATTTACAAACTTAAAAATGGGAGGTGAAAGGGCCACATAAGTGGAATAGCCTAGGGCCTCTTTTCATGTAAATCCAGCCCTGCTCGTTACTCTTTGATATTTTGATAACTTGTGCTTAATGAAAGAACTGGGGGGGGGGGGAGTGGGGAAGAATTGATTGGACTAAATTTTAACTCAAATACTTTGGCCACCTCATGAGCAGGAAGGACTCCCTGGAGAAGAGCCTAATGCTGGGAGCGATCGAGAGCAAAAGAAGAAGGGGACGACAGAGAATGAGGTGGCTGGATGGAGTCACTGAAGCAGTCGGTGCAAACTTAAATGGACTCCGGGGAAAGGTAGAGGACAGGAAGGCCTGGAGGATCATTGTCTATGGGGTCGCGATGGGTCAGACACGACTTCGCACCTAACAACAACAACAACAACAAAGAGTTTTAAGAAAAAAGAACAGGGAGGGAAGGGAAAACAAAAACTATGCCAGGTGGGGGGAAAAGACAAATAACAAGTAATCTCACAGCTATGAAAGAGAAACGCAAACAAACCAAAGCTAGCCATAGAGATTCACCTCAACAAAGGCTGAAATAACCCCATTTCACACTGCCAGCTAGTAACAATGCTCTGGCTTTTCTGAATGATCCTAATTAATTTTGAACAGACCTATCATCAGCTACAGAGTCTTGCCCCCGGATTAAATGTAAACCAGCCTTGCATAAATTGAGGGCTTTCTTTGAATATATAATTGAATCTGCAGAAGTGTGCACCAGGGGGGTGTTTAAATAAGTGCACAAATATGATAAAAAGGACTTCACGCCATTATATCTAATTCAGTAAGCAAAAATAATGGGAGGGCACATCCCAATTAGCTTTTGATTTATTTATTTTAACAAATCCAATTAGTAGAATGTTCTATAAAGTCATCCAATGTCAAAAACTCGCGGACACTCTAAGGCAGAAGAAAGAGTACTTCTGAAAATGGAGAAGAAATTAAGCCAGGCTTGTTGGATTAGCTGTGCCAATTTTAAGAGTATACATGATAAGCAAATGCATTAAGAATCATTTGAATGAAGACTTCCTGCAGTTTCAGGATAAACAAGACCAGAAATATGTTAATATTCCCATTCTTCTTACTTTGACCTTATCCGGTGTACCCGACATCTCCCTTCAGTGCAAATGTCCAATATTGCTTTGTGTGTGCAGCAGCCACTGAATAGACACTCAACCCAATGTCAGTCTAGGGTTGTCCTGCAAAATATGACATGCTCTTTTCCGGAAGGACTGAGCCCTATGTACATGAGACCTTTAGCACTCAATAAGCCAGTTTTCCAGTCTGGATATTTCAGTGGGAAAAATGGTTAATCCATGATACAATAAATGAGGCAGATTGTTTCCCCAAACAGCAGCATCAAAATTGAGAATCTGGATACATCATGTACAGTTACTTTTGCTAGTGTGTTTTAACACTATGCCAAGCCAGCAAGATGGTTGCCAGGAAATATACTGACTCCAAACTCCATGTCTAATTCAACCCCCCCTCCCCTTCATCCTTCCTTTCACCTCCCAAGTTGTTTGGAAGAAATGACAGTATGGTTCAGGCAAAGCCAGCTGAAATTCAACTCCTCCATGATGGAGGTCCTGTGGTTTGGTAGGAAAGAGCCAGAGCAGGAAGTGCACTTGTCCAGCCTGGAGAGAGTGTAATTGGAGATCTCACACTTGGCCTGGAATCTAGGCATGATTCTTGATGCCTCCCTTACAAAGAAGGCTCAGGTCACCTAAGTAGCCTAACTGGTGTTTATGCTAGGCACAGCTACAAGCACCATCTATGCTAGGCACAGCTACAAGCACCCTATCGAGCCCCAGAACACCATGCCACAGGGATCCATGTGACGGTCATCTCTGCATGCTTTCCCTTGGCCTTAAACAGGAGACTACAGCTGGTACAAAGTGTGGCTCATAGGGTCTCACTAGGACACCTCATAGAGCCCATACCCAGCCAGTGCTGAGGCAGCTGCATTGGTTGCCAGATGAATATCAGATCAAGTTCAAGGTTTTGGTTTTAAACCTTCAAGCCCATTTGTGGTCTAGGCCAGGTATACTGAGGGACTGCCTATCTCCCTATGCCCCTGCAGGGCTCCTCGTTTTGTGGGTTAAAATAGGTGATCCCTGGCCCAGGTGAGGTTCACCTGGCCTCAACCAGGGCCAGGACCTTTTCAGCCCTGACCCCTGCCTGGTGGAATGAGTTCCCAGAACAGCTAAGGGCCCTGTCAGAGCTAACCCAGTTCCACAGGGCCTGTTAGATGGAGCTCTTCTACCAGGCATTTGGTTGAGGCCAGGTGGACAGAAGATTATGCCCCTCCTCTAGTGTCTCCCGCTGCTACCATCGTTTATGGAGACTTGGCAAATCAGGGAAGGCAGGGTGGGGGATCTTAGCTTGTTGTGGGATTCGGGAATCACAGGGTTTTATGTATTTTATTGTATTGTATTTTTTATCTGTTGCATTATATTTTATTATTATCAGCCACCATGAGCTGATCAGGAGGTCAGGAGCAGAAAGAAAGAAAGAAAGAAAGAAAGAAAGAAAGAAAGAAAGAAAGAAAGAAAGAAAGAAAGAAAGAAAGAAAGAAAGAAAGAAAGAAAGAAAGAAAGAAAGAAAGAAAGAAAGAAAGAAAGAAAGAAAGAAAGAAGCACAAGTATCTCACTTAGGTAATGGAGAATGGACAATTTGGGGAAAAAGGCAGTACCATCTCAGGAGTGTATATTTGCAAACTGTTGACTTTTAGCACATGATATTATTAACTTGAAACAATAATGTATAGTGTGTTGTCCTAGATGGGCATTTTCCACTCTGGAATTCAGTCATTCCTGGTCCACTCTACAGCATTCACCCAGATGTCTTTGATTTTCCCATTTCAAGTTTCAGGTGTTCCTGTTTCTGCTGTTGTGGACAACTGAAACATGAAAACGCTTCAGAATACTGCTCTTAATGTGAATTATGCATATAACTACTATTGGAGAGAAGACTCATAAAATCCAAGTGAGCAGGGATCTGGGCTTTCTTTCTTCTATAACTTCAGCAAGCAATCTACAAAATAATCATGGTCAAAGGTCTGAATCAAACTAAAGAAGGCAAATATCTTGGAAAAGATAATGAGTATCCTTTCAAGCCATTGCAACGGCAATTATCAGGAATAACAAAGATTTCCTGAAACCCTAACATTTTATACAGAGAATTCAGATCAAGAGTAACTGAACAGAAGACCGATAAAGGTTCTGTTAGGTTAATGCTAAACCCATAAATTATAATAGCTTTGCCTTAAATTAGAGTATTAATTGGCACTAGAAAAATGCTGTTAAGAATGAACACTTTACATAACTGCAGCGTCCAAGCACCTTCGGGAAACCACATATTTTTATCGTATTTCTGGGGAAGGAAAAGAGGGGGATTTGAATAAAGACAACTATAGGCTCAAATTAATGTTAACGATCCTTCCCGGTCAACACAATTATTTAGTGACTAGGGGCCAAGCCTGTGGCATTCAGGAATACAACAGGTGCTAGATCAGGGGGGTAGAGTGGAAGAACTCTGCAGACAGCCCCCCCTCCTCCCAGGACCTGAAAATGCTGCAGGCAGCTGTTAGGGAACTCACTGGCAGGGGCAGCTCTCATGCGGCCGAGATATGCAGCCTTCAAGCCTCAGAGGGAAGTGGAAGGAGGAGGGGGTGGTCAGGGATGGGGGATGGAAGGCGAATGGCTGGCTGCTGAACAGACAGGCAAGCTGGTTGGAAGAGGAGGCACTCAGGGGTGGGACAGCCACCCTGAGTGGGTGTTAAAGCGCTGAGTGGCACTTAAGCCATGAGTCATGCTCCTCCTCCAAGACCTTAATAGAAATATATCCAACTCCAACCTAACTAATCAAAGCTGAGTGACAAGAATCCAGTACATTCCAGAGACTGGAGTTATAAACAGACAAGCTTGTCTAAAAGCCTGAGAAAAATCCCAAGTTTGCAAAAAAATCTGAAATTTTTAAAAATGGGTGTGAGGGGTGCTTAATAACCCCCATTAATAGTAACAGTGTATGTAGCTTTTAGAGGCCATTGTTTGGCAACCACAGCAATATTGCCATTTGACACCTTGGTTTCTATCAGTAAAAGGCAAGGCTATTATCAGACCTGTTTTGAATCTCAGAACCAGAAGACAACATCAGGGAAAGGCCTTGGTCTCTGTGACCTGTTGTTGGCCCTGCAAGGAAACTGGTTGATCACCGTGTGAGACAGGATGCCAGACTAGACGAACAACTGGATTGACCCAGAAGGACTCTTATATTTTTATGTACGTTCCATGGAATAGATGATAGATTAGATATTATTCAGTCAGAATCGGGATCACACAGAGTGGGAAGAGGTGACAAAGAGCCATCCAAGTCCAGCCCCCTACCTTCTTGGGGACATAAAAATCATACAATCCTAACAGGTGCTTATCCAGTCTCCTCCTAAAAATATCCAATGAAGGAGACTCCATCACCCTCTGAGGTACCATGTTCCATTTTGTACTAGTGCTGCATGTTTTGCTAAAGTGAGTTATAGAGTGGATTGGATCCCGCAATAAATCTCTGCTGACAGAACACATTTCCATCATCAAAAGGACTCCATCCAGACAAATCCCAAAATATTTCCTCAAATATTAATCTGGGGGAGGGGAGTAGAATAGCATAGAAGGGAAGTTAGAAATCTACAGCAAGAGGAAAGACTCAACAAAACTCGCTCCAATATGTTAGCAGAAATTTTCTACAGTTCCAAACCCTTATAAGCATCACTCAACCAAAAGAACAATGAAAAATTCAACTTCAAACAATAGGGGTTTAACAATATTTTTTCTTGTGCATCCTTTCCCATTAAAAGCAAGCACTTAGAAAACTTTTAACTATCATAGTAGGTTTCAATTCCCTACTAAGAAAGAGAAATCTAAGTATAATTTCACATTTAAGCACACAGTTTTAAAATCCTATCAGAGAAGATTTTCTAAGGATTTACTGCATCCCACTCCCACAGAAGGTATTAGACATTTCTTGGAAAAACCCCATATTGTGTTGCAATATCCAGCCCATGATAAATGTACACAGCATATTAATATTTAGCTGTACTATCTGGATTAGCATTTCTGTTGCAAAGAGTTTACCTCCAGGGAGGTACTCTGTTATTTCCTTTTAAAAACCGAGGCTTTAAGGAACACAATAATATTTTGATTAAATTATATTTTATCTGCTACACCTTTAGGGATATTTGACAAAATAACATACAGCTCATTTTTAATCTCCAGACTCCAGAACTTAAAAAGTCTAAATCTTCTTAACTTCCAGTGCACGCAGTGGAACCTACTGGTTTGCTGCCAGGCAATCCAGTTTGAAGTCCTTCATCAAAACTGAAGGTCAGTCAGATCTTCCAGAATCACTCTCGGTCTATCACCATAAACCTCCCAAGGTTGCTGGGAGGTTATCCTCAATCAAACTTCTTGCTGTCTTTGCTTCAAGAAGCTCAAGGTGGTACACATGGCTCTGTGAGGAAGGTCAGGCTGAGTGGGAGTGATGGGAAAAAATAACCTAGTGAGCATCATAGATGAACAGAGATTTCAGCATGAGAAACATTTCTGTGAGGATCAAGCCAAGTCCCAGCGTATCTGAAAATCCAGACATGTAATTTCACTCCCCAAAGCTACTGGGTGAGCAGAGTGTGTTGGATCAAGGACACAGAGCAACTAAGGATAGGTTATCCCAGTACTGTTTCTGTGATCAGAAATGCCCCATTCTGATGGTTTAATCCCTAACTGAGACAAAGAAATGTTCCAATATTATATATATTACACCTAGGGTTGTTAGGATCTCAACCAAGGAGGAGCATGTAATTAACTTGCAGAATCCACTGCTCCATAACGTAACAATTAACACTGATCTTGATGGATTATAAAGGGATTAGAATAACTAATGGAGGATTAAGATTATTTGTGATTATTACCCATGACGGCTAAAAGGAGTTTTCATGTTCAAAGTTAAAATGACCCTAATGCTGGGAGCATGGCCAGGAAGAAATTTGGGTTTGCATGTGCTCTTTGCAGGCTCTCCTGGAACATCTGGTTTGTCACACTGGAACAGATACACTACTAATCAGATCCACCAGGACTGTCTATCTATCATACAAAGTGTACAATACACTTGATTTCTCTTTACTCACACGTTAAACAAATTGAACTTGCCTTCAACAAAGTCTTCTGAAGGAGAAATTAGCTTGAATACATCCAGATGGAACTATAAATATTTTTAAAATTAGATTCCTTATTGCTTTCTTATTCTGTTATGTCAAATAATGTTATTTGTTGTGCATTTGGTATTGGGTGGTCTGTGATGGGAGACATCCTGTGGGTTTGTCCATGACTGCCTGCCCAAAAAGACCACAAAAGAACTCAGAAAGCAAGGTAGGTTCTCTGATACAGCAGCAGCTGCCAGAGTATCCTTATCTATTTCCCAGCCATGACATTCTTGGCTGGCTGTACTTTCTCCCTCTGGAAGGGGGGGGGGGGGAGGAGAGAGAGAGAGAGAGAGAGAATGAATGAATGAATGAATGAATGAATGCAGGTTACAGTACTGCAAAGCTCCAACCCTAACCTGAAGCTTTTCTTCATGCGTTCTAGTTTTGAAGTTCCTCTTTTTCGTTTTGTGTTAAATTCTCACAGCACAGAATCATAGAATCATAGAGTCGGAAGGGACCTCCAGGGTCATCTAATCCAACCCCCTGCACAATGCAGGAACTCACAACTACCTGTTCACCCATGGTGATCCCAATTTCATGGCCAAGTGATTCCCCCACCACCAAAAATCTCCAGAATCCAGCCTGGCCTGGAGGAAATTCACCTACCATCCCACAGTGGCAACCAGCAATTCCCTGGGTATGCAAGGAAGGGCCACAAGAGACAAACAATGGCACATCCCGTCCTGCCCACCCACTCACAATTTGCCTAACTTCATAAAATCAGCAGTTCTGTCAGATGACTATCTAGCCTCTGCTTAAAAACTTCCAAAGAAGGAGAACCCACCACCTCCTGAGGAAGCCTGTTCCGCTGAGGAACCACTCTAACTGTCAGGAACTTCTTTAGGATGTTTAGCCGAAAATTCATTTTAATTAATTTCAATAGAAATAAGGCAATGTGGTCTGGCCACTCGATACCCATGAAAATTGCACAAAGTAGACAGCAATGACAGAACTGACAAGTTTCATTTTTTTTGTTTGGTTTGCATGCACCAAAAGTTATTATTTATACGACAGCAGCCAGAAGGAATATAAAACAAAGTCTTTAGGACCTCTGTCTTGTGAAATGTATTTCTAACACTCATTTCTTAAAAAGCTAATAGTCTCTAAAACTGAGGAATAATTAGGTATAATAATACAATTACCTTTAGTACTAGCCTCTCTATTAACCACAAATATTAAACCTTGTGCCTGGAAGATTATCTCAAGTATATTCATCTAGGAGTTATATTATTTCATTGCTAAATATCAACAGACATTGCTTTATTAGCCAATCATTTAATGGCATAGAATCAACACTAAATTTAGCATGTCTCATTACATTTAATAAAGTGGTCACTGGATATTGAGCTCAATGGGAGACATCATAAAATGCATTTATTGAGGCAGAACAACTTTTATCTCTACAGGTTGGTTTCTTTATATATTACAGAGCAGTTTAAGGGTCAATAAATATTATTTTACTCCTCAGTGGTCATTTCCTCCAAACGTCATTAAATGTAGATTAGGTACTGAGCCAAGGGCACGTAGGGATACATTCTTAGTGACAGCTTCATATTAGTTACTTCAATTTTACAACATGCTAAGAACAACTCAGCCCCAAACTTATTTTATTTCTAGGATCTTTGGTTTCAAAACTATTAATACTGAAGAAAAGTTAAGTGATGGACTTTACACGGAGCTCTACAAAGCCTTTTAAAACATCCCCAAGTCAAAAGTAACTGCCATACAATGTTATGATGTTCTAGGGATGGTATTGTGCTATGTTGAGTGACACCACTTCTGGATTAAGTACAGTTTACTAAACAGTCATTTACGGTGAGTTATAGTTTGGCAATGCTGTATACTGTCGCCTTGCCTATTTAACTTGTATGCGGAACACATCATGAGAAAGGCCGGGTTAGATGAGTCAAGATTGCAGGGAGAAATAAAGTGGGATCAAGATTGCAGGGAGAAATATCAGCAGCCTCAGGTTTGCAGATGATACCACTTTAATGGCAGAAAATGAAGAGGAACTAAAGAGCCTGTTGATGCAGGTGAAGGAGGAGAGTGCAAAAGTTGGCTTGAAACTCAACATCAAGAAAATAAAGATCATGGCATCCGGCCCTCTCAATTCCTGGCAAATAGATGGGGGGGAAATGGAGGTAGTGACAGATTTTATTTTCCTGGGCTCCAAGATCACTGCAGATGGGGACTGCAGCAAAGAAATTAAAGACGCTTGATCCTAAGGAGGAAAGCTATGGCAAATCTAGACAGCATCCTAAAAAGCAGAGACATCACCCTGCCAACAAAAGTGCGTCTAGTCAAGGCTATGGTCTTCCCAGTTGCGATGTATGGCTGTGAAAGTTGGACCATAAGGAAGGCCGAGCATCAAAGAATTGAGGCTTTTGAACTCTGGTGCTGGAGAAGACTCTTATGAGTTCCTTGGACTGCAAGGCAAACAAACCGGTCAGTCCTAGAGGATATTAGCCCGGACTGCTCCTTAGAAGGCCAGATCCTGAAGATGAAACTCAAATACTTTGGCCACCTCATGAGAAGGAAGGACTCCCTGGAGAAGAGCCTAATGCTGGGAGCGATCGAGGGCAAAAGAAGAAGGGGACGACAGAGAATGAGGTGGCTGGATGGAGTCACTGAAGCAGTAGGTGGACAGGAAGGCCTGGGGGATCATTGTCCATGGGGTCGCGATGGGTCAGACACGACTTCGCAACTAACAACAACAGGAACGATTTTTCCCCAGTCAGCAAGGATTTGTATGACCAGGGCCCCTCCCTTTCCCACCCCCTCCATGCCCATCATTGGCTATTTAGGGGGGAAGGAATATATATAAAATTAACTCCACCCCATTAAGAGAACCCCTTCCGCTGCTATCGAGAAACCCCAAGGTTTCATGAAACCCTGGTTGAGAAAGCTCAGACTAAGTCATCACTATAACCCAAGCTCATGTGATCACAGCGTTATTTGGACTTTAAGGAGACATTTACATTGCATTTCCTATACAGGCCATTTTTTAAAAGTACAAACAGACCCATACTTATTTGATGCAAATTCTTCCAAATCCAGAGACAGTGTCTCTTGTTTAGTCAACTTTTCTCTATTTACAAATGCCCAGCTGGAGATCTTACATTTAAAGTATCCGATCTGAGGCACATGCATTGAGCCCCAGCTGTTCATTCTCCAAAGATGGCTATTAAAAGAAAGGACAGCAGGTGGGGAAAAAGAAAAGAAATATATACCCTGTAACATTAACAACAACAAAAATCCTGCTATCTCCATAGAGACATATTTGTCCATTAAAAAAACTATGAGGTATGGAACAGCAGCAATGACAACAAACCCTAATAACATCGTAAGAAGCATTTGTATCGTTAACAGTTGGAGAAACATGCAGCAATTCAGATTCTTGACTATCTTGCTGAAACATGCTCAAAAATTCAGCCACTGTTGCTATTCTCTCCACCTTCCCATTCTCCCTGCCACAATTACATCTCTTAACTTTGCAAGCAGGAGGCATAAATATGGTTGCTTGGGCCCCATCTATCACACGAGATTGTTCTGCTGAGCTTGTTCTTCTGGATCATCCATAGCCAACCGCAGCTGCTGACAAATTGCAGGTAATCTAAAGCCATGATCATTGGGCTAATTCTAGCCATGCTTCACTGTTGCAATCCCATTGTTCAGGTCATTAAGGAACATAAGGCTTTCTGCGCCTATCCACTTAGGATGGTTTAAAAATCTGTTGCAATTGCTCTGCTTTGCATGGCTCACCACATCTAATTAAAACTTCCATTAAATTATACAGCAGGGAAATAACTCAAAAGGTCATCTAGACCACCCCTGAATCTAAAGCAGAATCTATCACATTCACCACTAATTCATTTAATAGCTCAGAATGAAAATAAAGCTCTCCTTGGCCGATTCTGCATGGGAGTAGCAGCAACTAGGCATTGCTGCGGACCTGCATTCTCTGTGTCCTCACTGGGGACACAGTTCAGAGGGACACCTTGTATCCTGCTGAAATGTGTTCCCCCCAAGAAACAAAGCAGTAGTGGATTAGTTTTGCTGTGTGAGGGGGCAGACACGGGGGGGGGGTCTTTATTTTGCAGGATGGTGGTATTGCATGGAATGTAACCCCATCTTCCTGCAATATGAAAATAAATGCCCCAGTCCATTCCACGTCACGGCAAAGCACTGCAAAGCTGACTGGAGCATTGTTTGCCCCCTCTGGGTCACCATAGGAAAGGGAGGAGTTGGACTCACATGGGACTGCCATGGGATTGGCCCTGTTGGCCCCTGGAATGGGCTAAGGGAATTTGGAAACTTGTGTGTTCCCTTAGCCCGGGGCTTCTGGGGCCTGATCTGTACCAGGCCCAGGAGAGTGGTGGCCTGGAGGCAACATCATATAAAAACAAGAATTTGCCCCGTTTCCATATGGTTGCCCACTCAGCCTGTTACGCCAGTGTGGAATCGGCCCTATATTCAGTGACCATCCAGTGGTGGGACAGGTTTCATTGCAGGTTAGCTTGTGAGGGGTATATTTCTTTTTTACAGGAGGAAGTATTGGGATTATATATGTCAATGTCTTATTCTAGGAGAAGTGTCTCTTACAACCCCATCATTTTTTTTTCACATACACAAAAATCAACAATAGAAATTCACTTGCCTCCAACATTTTCCTATCAGAAACCATGGTGTCCTCAGGTACACAAAAAATACTTTTGTGAAGGGTCACCACCAAATGAAAAACAAAGGCTGATTCATCCAGCATTCTCAACACAGATAAATTATACATTTTGTACTTACAAAATGCAAACCCATCTATAAGCGAAACTAGACGAGCAATAATGTAGCACCCGCATAACAGCAAGCCAGTAAAAAAAAAAAAATTAAATGAGTACAAAGCCACCCACTCACTTGCAGAACAAAAAATTGCACACAATTAAAAAGCTAGGTCTCGGTGTCTTTAAAGTGGAAACAATGAAATAATGCTAGAATCTGAACTAATGCGCAAAACTCAGAAAATTTCACCCTTGCAAAAAATTGCAAATCAGCTTTTGCAAAGAAGTGTGCTGAACTTGCAGTGTCACTTTTCATCAAAGTGGAAGCATCTACAGAAATAATGAGCATTTTGCACATCCCAAGATATTTTCCCTCACAGCCTAGGCTGCAGTCTTCATTCCTCTGCAAAATTAAATTCAGCCCAGAGACTGCACAGTTCCTCACACCATACAGTGAGGCGTTTCTCCCATGTGTAACTTCATATTTTAGTTCATGTTAGGCTAGTGAAAATTGAAACACCTTTCTGAAAGTGTGATCTAATAGCGGGAATGTGTAATGAGAATCCAATTATAAGTGTTTTATTCCCAGTGCAATAGCATATGGTATAATGCTGTCATTTCAGATGCAAGTTCGTGCATCATTAGGAGCTACAAAAGATGAAAAGTTCACATACTCCCTTCTATCCAATTTAGTGATGTTGTGAAATGTCAAGCTATAGGATTCTGGCAAACATTCACACTCCAAAGTGCGATCTATTGCCACCGGATTCCAGGATTCTAAAAATAGGACAACTGAATGGTAGCACACAGAAGCATTTTTAATATTGTGTCAAGCTTTCCCCCTTAAGGATATTAGATTAAATATCATTTAATTTGAGAATTAATTGCTGCTCCTGGCCTTGTAGATTTGTATTCACTACAGGTATCAAATTTGTGCTGTCTTTTAATTACCTTAACAATTCAAGTTAATTTACTGGTAACAAGAAGGGTATCCACATCAGTAAAACATGTGTTGTGGAAGAAACAGATATTTTCTTTTTTAATTGCAGAGATATCAGGATGGGCCAAAGCTGATTTTTTTTTTCTTGCTATGCTGCCTCAGAGACAAAACAGAAAAGGCTGGGGGAACACTAGCTGTTTAAACAGATGGAACACATTGACATTTGTGGAAAGTTAGCATATTCTGCTTAGTAGCATCATTAAGCAAGGGGGAGAGCTGTATGCACTTAGGGAAAAACAGTTCTGGACCTGGGATTCAAGGAAGACCCGTTTACTATACATTCCTGATTTTCCCGAAAGCCATACCAATTTGGTATTCAAATTATTATTTTCTTTTTGGGGGTTCGGTCATTTTGGAACCATTATTTTCTATGGGGAAACCAATCCAAGGGTCTGGTGCAGCTTTATTTAAGATAAAGACCCCGAATTTGTACAGAAGATAGTCCTTCCACTGACCCATGAAGTTTCCAGCTAAATGGATAGGTTTGATTTTACACACCACTGAAGTAGGTTCACCTCAGCACACTTCTTTCTTTCCTATGAGGAGCAATGGAGTTGGCCCAGCAGGAGATTGCTGGTTGCTGGCACTGAAACAAAATGAACCTTCTCTGCAGTCCATCATTCACATCTACTCTTACAGTGACTGGCTGACTTTTAAAAAATCTTTCTTCGGAAAGCTCTACGTTTGCCACCATTCTTTGCTGTGGTCTGTTGCCTCCTTTCGCAAATCAAGGTGTACTTCTTTGGGCACATGTGTATATGATAGCCTGTGCTATATCCATTTGCAATGTCTTCACTCTGGCCCTCCACTGTACAGGTCCCTTAATTACTACTACTACTAGTATTTCAGGAGTTTCTGTTGGGTAGAGACTCTCATTGAAGATGGCATCTGGTTTGACTGTAGCAGTTAAGACCAGCAGACTCTTATTTGGAGAGCCTGGTCTGATTCCTCAGTCCTCCACATGCAGCCAACTGCATGACCTTGGACCCCTCCTAGTTGTCTATCAGACTCACCTACCTCAAAGGGTGTCTGTTGTGGAGAGAGGAAGGGTAGGCAATTATAAGCCGCTTTGAGATTCATTTAGGTAGTAAAATATGGGGTACAAAACCAACAGAAACTCTCTTTCTCTGTCAGAGAAGGAGCTATAGACCTTAAAGTTTTTTCTCTGGGCCTTCTCTACAATTGGTGATTGGTTGAGAGTACTCCTGGTGCTTTGCAATTGGCAACTGCTCCCCAAGGAGATTCCAGTGGGTAGCCATGTTGGTCTGAAGCAGAATAAATTGAGAGTCCAGTGGCACTTTTAAGACCAATATTTTTACATTCAAGCCCATACCTTGAATAAAAATGTGTTGGTCTTAAAGTTACCACTGGACTCTCAATTTGTGCTACTCCCTTAAGAGTCAAAGAAATCCCACGTAACTCCTGATATCTGAGGTATTTTTAACTTGGAGATGCCAGGTTCTGATGCTGGAAACTTCTACGCAAAATGGAGGTGTTCTGCTAACAGGTTTTATCTGATCCAGTGGTCTTTAGACTGAATAAGAGTCAGACCTTAGTAACAACAATGAACACTCAACATATCAGACAGATTTGCAGCATTTCTTATGTAATTATGAAGACCTGAGGATTACGTTTCATTTGGAACAGGGATTTTTAATTAAGTTGGTGTAATGTTATAGATGGTTTCTTGTGTTGTTTATACATTTTATGTAAACTGCTCTGAACCTCCAGGAAGGGCGGTATATAAATATAATAAACAAGTACAACAGCCACCAGGAGTTACCAACCTCCAGATGAGGGCTGGAAAACTCTTGAAAACACAAAGTTCCCTTTGCTGGTGCCACAATCACCTCGCACTCTGGTTCGTGTGGCCTGACTTCAGGGCTAGTGCGCTCCCTCCATCCAAACTTGGGCAAGCCCATAATTTCTTGTTTTGAGCATCCTGACCCCCCCCCTCCCTGATATCTCCTCTCCTGCTGCCCCACCCAAAACACTCCTAAGGAAATGAATGCAAATACACTTTTGTTCAATGGGGAAGTATTGCTCAGTTGCAAGGCCAGGCTAAGGAAACAGCTGCAAGAGAAAATAAAGAAGCGTGTGCTGCAGTCATGGCAAATGGACTCAGGGCTTCAGGAGCAGCTCAACAGGCCTGGCTAGGCCTGGCTTAGAGAGTTCAGCATCCCAGAGCCACAGCTCGGGTTGAGGGAGGTGAAGTATCCTCCCCAGGAGGTTCTGTGCTATCACTGCAGCTAGTTCCTAGTTCCTGCCACTGCTGGGTCTCTAGGCTCCAACTTCGTAGGGCTGCACCTGCGCAACACAGCCACCTTCCTGCCCGTTGGTTTCCTCCAGGGGGAGAATGCCATCAAAGGCAGGGGCTGGGACTGGGCTCTTGAGTGGCAGGGGGAACCAATTGAGGGGCCGGCACTGTCCTGCCTTGCCAGCCCATGAGCAGTACTAACAATTGTGTGCTGGTTTAGGGAATTAAAAAAAAATTCTCTATTGACCTTCTCCTGAACTTTTTTTTCAAGTCAATATTGTCATAGCAGTCAGGGTTGTCGGACAGCCAGGAAAATACAGTACCTTCCATTTCTGAGAAAGAAGGGGATTGTCTTGCCTTCCCATCCAACATCTTCTTTTATTTCTTTGAAAGTGTATTTTCTTTTTATGGCTTTTTATGCACTGGTGGTTTCTTTCACTTTAACCTTGCATTCCCCTCGGGTGTATTTTTCTCTTCTGCATGCCAACTCATTTTCACTTTATGGGAACACTGAATTTTCTTTTTCCTTCTGCATGGATTTTACTCTCTTCAGAACTCAGCTTGTTTCCATTCACTGTATCTAAGTTACATGGCCCCAGCTTTTCCCTTTTTTGGGCTTCCAAGGCCAAAAAAGCAGAACAATTCCATGAGATTCCCACCCCAACCCCCCAGCCACACTTTAGCCACCAACATTGGGCCACAAAGCCCAACCAGCAGCACAACCAAAGGCTGGGGGTATGCAGAGTTATATTTTGCCATTCAGAGAAGAATAATTGGAGAACGAAGAAATGTGCAGAGTGCAGAAACAGGATACAAATGAAAGGGATACCAGCTTCAATTCAGTGATAATCAAAATTAAGCTGTGCATGCAAAAAGGGCCTATGTGTGTTCTGCACATCTGTATATACTGAGTCTCATACACAGTGGAAGAGAGAAAAGTGCATGTGTGTAAAATTTGAAAAAGTTGTGCTGCTCTACTGGCAACCATCAGAAGCTGTGATTAGGAGGCTGGATGGTTTCCTGGTTAATTCACACACCAGCACAGTCCTGCATAGAAAGATACAGCACAGGCTACCAAGATGAAAAAGGTCACCCACAGATATCATGGAAAGGAACCTATGCATCACTTCACATTTCAAGAAGTCTCAGTTTCGTTCAGCTTAGGCCGAACCTAGGCAGACTGCAAATTGGGATGGTGTTCTCCTGACCTCACATGTGTTCCATACAGGCAGATGGCAGCTGCAGGGAACTCAGCTCTCCAAGTGCGTCAAGGCCCAATTTGTGTCCAGACAGGAAGGAAGACTGCCTTCCCCCACCATTCTCCTGAGCCAAGATATCCCCTGAATAGCTTTATTTATACCCTTAGGGGGATCCCCTGAGTTCTCCTATTATGCTTCTAATTTGAGTTTAGCTTGAAATGCATTATTCATTTCTCCACTATTTGTCTTATTTAAGGTTTAATCTCTCTGTTATTTAGGTATCATGATCTTCAAGTTCGCTATTTTGTCATTTCATCAATCTCTTATTTTGGCTTTGTGTATTTAAGTAGTGCTAGTCATGTCATTAGTTTCTCATCTGCACTGTGCTTCAATAATCCACTTTAATTAACCTCTGTTATACTGCTGAATCCATCACATTTTACTAGTTAAGCATTACCTACTCTGGTCATACAGTTTTTAGATTAAGATCCCCAAATAAACTCTCACAGTGATTTCATGCAAATGTTCCATCATGGGAGACAACCCTGAAGGACCCACAGTTTACAAGTGATAGGGTGTAGTAGCCCCGTAGTCCTGCATCTGGCTGTATAAAGTGTGGGATCCATCAATTCCCATTCCCAATAAATGGTCAAGGAAGATACTACTAGTATCAAAAGCTGCTGAGAATTCTTCAGGATCCACAGGAATCCATGATAAAGACACATCCGAGATCCAACAGGTAGTTGTAAATCCAAAGAGACCTTTATTAGACATAGTCCACAGAACGCTAAAGCAAGCCAAGATCTTCCTAAGCAAAGATCTTGATAATAACAAAGAACAATAGGAGACCCAGGGCAGATATAGAGCCCAGCACATAAGGGAGGGGGTACATAGGCATTTTGGCAGGAGAGCAAAAGGGCAGCAAAGGTGAGCTGATTCCCAAGAGACCAGATGGTCCACAATCTTATCTAAGTCATTGCCACATTGTTGAGACTTGAGTTGTCTCCGCAAGGACACTTATAGTGAGATGGATGCATCAGCAACGGAAAACTCCTGCTGGGAAAGGGAAGGGAGGCTAGGAGCCCACAGGCAGATTTATGGGTTTATGGCCTTAGCTTTACCAGGCTGGTGAGAAGCGAAAGGACTTGCAAGAAAACGAAACTTAGCTGGCATGAATCGGGGTTCATGACAACCACATCCACACATCCAGCTAAGCTCAGTTTGGAGAGGGAAGAGGAAGCTGTACCAGAGAGGGGCAAAATTCTTTATGAACTGGATCTCAGCTATTCTTGGACACTCACTGGTTAACAAGCAGGGAGCTCATTATTCACCAAACTGTTTGTGTCCAAATTACTTGGGAAAGATTATGACTATTTTCATGCAGAGTTGGACCACCACGCTGGCCCCTGTGACCATCTTGCACTATAATATTTAGAAAACAACAGTAAACTGGAACCAAAAGCCAGAATTATATTTTTGAACTGACATGCAACACTCTGCTTGGTTTTAGAATCTGTCCCATCACCAAATTAACCTTGCTATCAGTCCTTGTGATCACTTGTCAAATAGATGTTGCTGGGTTTGCAGGTGAAGGAAGTAGGCAACGCAATGCTGCTAACATATGTAATCAAAAGGAGACACCTGAGGTGTGCAGGTGCAAAGGAGAAATCAAACTCTAAGCACTTCTACACGGTATTCAAATCAATCCATTCATTGGACAGAGTGACCATGATCCTGGAAGCAATACCACCTCATTTCTGTTAATTGAGATGTTTTAGTTCATGAAATGGGCAAAAGCAGTTGGAAGATGCACTGACTGAACAGCTACAAGGAAAGACACAAAGCTGCTTAAGCACAGCACTGTGTCCAGTGTGAACTGTGCCAGGAAACATTAAAGAAAACAAACCAAAAGAGAGTTTGAACAAGATATGTACATCTGATCAGTTTTGGATTGAAGTTATTGGTGCATATAGTCTCAATTACAATGAACTTTGCACCCAGTCTACAAGAATCCCAGTGCCGCAGCCATCAGCAGGCCCCTTTGCTTATGTGGTTTCTCCAGCTATTGTTTGTTCCTATTAATTCAGTTTTTCCTAGTTTGAACCTTTTCAAAGTTCAGCGTTAATGAGCTGTGTCAGCCAGGTGTGCTGGTCTCCAAACTCAAGGGAGGAGAAACTGCCATTGGATACATCAACCTAAGACTTTTTCTTCTGTTCTGTAAATGAAGCACAGCATGCCGCATGTCCAAGCTGGCAGTCCTCTGGGACTAGTGTTCACATGCCTGCCTATTGCTTTGTCTTTCCCTCCTGAAAGAGCTAGAATACATTTATAAATTCTCATGATAACGTTTCACGGGTCCATAGCCTGTTTGTTAGATGGGCAATTTTTGTTTAAGGGGCAGTTTAGCATGGTGGAGATCCCTGTGTTTGTACAGAATCAAAACATCTAGTTTCTACACCTCACCTACCCCTCCCTGCTTCCTCTCAAATACAGATGGAGGACCATCTGGGATATTGCACAGGTGGCCAAAGAAGAAAGGGAGAATCAGTGGAAATTACCCCCCACCATTCTTATGATAATGGAAGCATCTTTCCTTTATGCTGTGGTCGCCAACTTTTCTAAAGCCTCTTCAGGATTCTGATCTACTGTTCCAGTGCAAGGTTGCCAAATGACCTAGAAAAACACACATAATCTACATAATCTGCTGCCCCCCCCAGAAAACCCTCCCCATGAACGGAAACCCAAATCGACCAACCTGTGGGACGATAGTTAACTGGTTAACGTTGTCAGAATTAATGTTGTAATTCTTATATAAAAATGGTATTGGAACTCTTATTGAAACCACTATTACTATTGTATTTGCTCAATGTTATCATACCGTACTTACTCCTATGTTCTATGTAAATCACCCTAAGCCAGGGGTAGTCAACCTGTGATCCTCCAGATATTCATGGACTACAATTCCCATGAGCCCCTGCCAGCATTTTCAATAAATAAAAACTTGAGGTGGAAAAATGCCTTACTCAGCACATCTGTAGCCTGGCTGGTTGGCAGCATTCTCTTTGTGCTCCACTGCAGACACCTGCTGTTGCCTTCGCCAGGACCAGGTGCTCCTGGAGCCTAACTCTTCTAATGATTTTTATCTGAGGTGGACCACCTCATCTTTATTAAGACCGCCGAAGGGACCGCATTCAAAGCTGGGGCAGGGCACATTAGGGTTCCGGCATCAACCCTGATGTCCATCCCAAGGACAACTGAAGTTATCCATGGACTATACAATCCACGTGTCTTCTTACTTTTGCTCTTTTCATGACTATTCTCTTATATTTGATAAAAAACTGGGTATGTGGAGAGTTAAAGCGAGCTGGTTAAAGGAAGAGGAGGAAAGGAGAATAAAAATTAATTGCTCCTGGTATTTGAAATTCTAGGGACAACCTTTTCTCTCCCCAAGTACAGAAAACTGCTCACGGCACTGTCTGTAAAAATGGGAGGGGTGGAGAGATCCTTTTCTAAAAATGTCTAGTAGGTCACCCTTTTTCGTGCAGCAATTCAAACAGCACATGTTTCCGAGGTGTTTGAATTGATACGTGAAGGGCCTCCTCGGCAGCATGAGGAGCAATCAGTTTCTTTGCCAGAACAATGAAAAAAAGCAGAAGTACACCATGGGGGGCGTGAGCAGAGGAAGTCTGCCAGAGGGAACGTGCCAAAGCATGAGTGCCTCGGTTCCTGCAATTACCTCCCCAGTAGTGGCCCCCTGGAGTTGTGTTATTACTGTAATAAAGCTGTGTAATAATTATGTTGATGAAATCCATTTAAAAGGAAACCTAATGTCGGATGCAATTTTAACTGCACAGCCCATGGCTGGTACATTAAGTCCGCCGTTCACAAACTGCTGAAGAACCAAAAGGAGAATCAATTCCAATCTATGGCAGCCTCACAAGCACACAAAGTGAGCTAGGAGAGAGTAGACTGGGGCAAAGGCAAAAACATTGCAGGGCTTTCAACATCTGCTGAACTTTTAGACCCTGCATCACCTATGCCACAATCATTCCTTAATGCTCAATGATTGAGGTGCTGCCTACCTTTTCATACTCTGCTTAAGCATTTATATCCTACTTTTCTCCCCCAGGGGAACCAAAACAGCTAACATTTTGTTGGCATTCAGCTACTGTTCTCTCTATGGGCACTGTTTGTGGCCAATAGCCCTTTTGCTCTTCAGTTCATGCCTCTGGCCATGCCCAAGCTTTATAATAAAATTGGGCACAAACTGGTTTGCAAGTCAAAATTTCACATGAATTTGAACCAGTTCGCAGCCCTGAATATTTACCAGATCTTTACCTGGTTCAGCTCTTTATGTTATTTAAACAGGTGAGCCGGGTAGTTCTGTCCATCAACGGTGAGGTTGAAATGGTTGTAAGCCATTGAAATGTTTGTAAGCCAAAAAAGTATTTTGTTCCCCCTGCCACTTCCAAGAGGGGGGGGGGGAACAACCAGTGAAATGGCTGCCAACCATTTAATCCATTCATTTTTGCTCACCCCTCTAGAGGGGGGAGGAAATCAAAACAAATCAGTGAAATGGTTCACAGCACATCTGCCCCACTGTTAGGCTGAAATGGCAGTAATCCATTCAAACCTAACAGTGGGTGGGTCCACATAGCAGCTGTTAGGTTTAATTAGCTTTTAGATTTAAATGGCTGCGAGACATTAAACAAATTCACTTTGTTACTCTTGCTTTGAAGTGGGGGAAGTGAAACAGACAGAATACTAGAATTGAAAGGGGCCATACAGACCATCTAGTCTAATCCCCTGCTCAATACAGTATCAGCCCACAGAATCCATGGTATCTGTCCTGCTGTTGCGTGAAGACCACCAATAAGAGGTAGCTATCAACCACCTTAGGCAGCTTATTCCACTGCTGAACTACTCTAACTGTTGGATTTCCCCCCCTAATAGCTAGCCAGTATCATTCTGCACATAGTTTAAAAACGTTACTGTGGGTCCTATCCTCTGATGTCAACAGGAACAGCTCCTTGCCCTCCTCCCACTGACAACCTTTCAGATTCCTAAAGGGTGTTAACATGTCCCCTCTCAACCTCCTCTTCTCCAGGCTAAACGTTCCCAGTCCCTCAGCCTTTCCACATAGAGCTTGGTCCCCAGATCCTAGATCTCCCCCTTTCAGAACATTCTGCTGATGAAACTCCGGATCCAATCTGTTATCTCTTTCTACCATTAGCTATGTAACTAATTGGGGGAACTGCAGTTAACACAATCCAATTCCTAACCACTACAACACTTTTTATATTAAAGAAAAAATGATGAGGTCCAGTCCTGGATCTCTCATGTAAGGTGTAGTTTGCTAAGGACTGAGCCAACATTCCCAGTTTTCATTGCCAAAGTCATTAGTTGCTTGGTGGAAAAGCCAGTTAAGTTAGAGGAAGGTTTCAATTTTTTGCTGTGCAGTAGTCCTAGTAGCCAACATGTTACTAACATAGAAATCAAGAATTCTGTAGGGAACTTTCTTTACTCGTCACCACCCTCCTGAGAAAGTAGTTTGGCATGTTTATTCTTATATAGCCCCATGGGAGTTGTACTTTCCTTTTGCATCTTTGAAATAAATCTGTGATGTTGTTTTCCATAGTAGAGACAATAGTGATGCCTTGTGGATGGAATTCATGTTGACAACTCTTTTGTTTAAAAATCCAAACAATTCCAGTTGAAGAAAAAAATTCTCCCACATGTTCACTATTTCCTAAGGGTACTTTAGGGGAGCCCTCCTTTTCCATGGGCAACAGATGGACTCATGAGCAAAAGTAGCTGTGATCAGTGATTTAAGAGATTCTTCAATGCCAAACTATGATGGAAAGGAGGGCTATCTATTGCTGGCAAGAGAAGGCCAAGCAGTGCCCCCCCCCAACAACCAAGTCCCACAGAGAACCTCCCCAACAAGACCCAAGAACATACAAAATCCCGCCACATTGAACATCACTCCGGGAAATATTGTACAGAAAAACACTCTTCTGGCATGGAACGGAGGCAGCAAAACCAACATCCAGCAGTTGTTGGAACTGAAGGTGATGGTGGATGGTCTATCCAGGAGCACAAGAAAAAGACTGATCAGCCATCATAAGCAACCTGTATGCCACAGACTTTGGCCCCTTCAAATGTTGTCTATTTTCAACCAAAAAGAAGGGGGAGGGACCAGGCTGCAAGACGAGGGTCCTGTACTTCCTGAAAGGACACGGTTGGCCCATCAGCTGATATGGAGTCTGTTCAGCCACAAAGATGCCCAGTTAAATGCTGAAAACAAACAAGACAAGCCAATCCAAGGCTCAGCTCACAAGTCAAACAAGCTATGTTTAAGCATATTCACCGTGAACCTCTCAGCACACCAAATTGGGGGGCAAAACAGACACCTGAGCTCATTCCTATACCTTGGGCTCAATCAAAATGTGCTGCTAGTCATAGGTAAATGGCTCACAAATGTTGAAGTAATTCAGAGGACCCCTTGTTTAAATGCTCTTCCCACACATGCATGCCAGCAGGTCATCTGCCGCTCTCTGCTAGCCTGCTAACATGCTGTGCATATTGGCCCAGAACAGGTGGAAAGAAAATCTTGAGACAAGAGCCTCATGGAACACTTATGTGCCATAAGTGCTTTACTCACAACTTGCATCACATCTAAATCAAGCCTCAGGCATTACAGTTCTTCTGAGTAGCCCCGGCCATCCTGCTGATGTGCTTCTGGGTAGAAAGAATCATAAGGAAAGATTCAGATTAGAGTCAACACCAAAATTTTGCCTGAAGACAAATTCAAAGTGAATTTGAAGGTTCCTTCACAAAGGAAACATCTGAAGAATGTTAAGGAAAACCAAAAGACTTTCAGTAAGGCTGGTGAAGTTTCACGGGGAGATTTTACACATCTGTATTCCAGATGCTGCCGCTGAGATACCAAACATGCCAATTTTACCCTTAAAATCAGGAGCACTTGTTCACTTACAGCAATGACAAAACCAGTGGCTTCAAATGTATTTCATAAGAAATTGATTCATTTTAGCTTCCTGAAATCTAAATTAAATTTGTGGTTATGAACTTGCAAGCCTAGAAGGCTATAATAGGAAAGAGGAAGTATTCATATTCATCAGTTTAACACATTTATATCCCAAGCCTACCAACCAAAATTGGATCCCCAGGGCAGGTTACCAGTTAAAGAAAATAAGTTAAATAAAGTACAGTATTACAATAAAAACAGCCTCAAATGTCTCCCTTCTATTAGGATTCATTAACTAGCACTGTTTTTAAAGGGGGGAACTGTAATTATTGCACCGCAACAGAACTGGCAAAGGCTTCAGCATATTTTCAAAGAACAAAGATGGGTGTGAGATTTGGTTCCCATGGGAGTGAATTTTCAATTCTATAAGGGATTAATGAAAGGCTCTCAAGTAAAGAGCATATTATTTCAGATTCCCTTCCCCCATTTTAAATACACTTTCCCTACAAAATAATACAGGAGAATATCTCATAAAGGCACAGAGAAAGTAGCCTGGAATTTCAGAAGCCAAGCAAAAAGGTAAGTCAGTAGGAATCAGACAAGGAGTCAGCCTATGAATTTCCCTAGACCTGATCTATGATTTGTTCAAACTGAAGAAGCACGCTAAAGTCAGCAGCTGGAACCTGACTGGCTCTTCACATATTCTAGTTTCTATGTTGTTAAGATTTGCAGCACATTCTTCAGAACAGTGATGGTACTGAAGCAGAGGTCAGAGATCACCCTTGGCAGAGTGGCAATTTCCTAGTAGGGTTTCTTAGATCCTAGTCAACACCAGGGATGTCTACTTGGGAAAAAAATCTGATTGTTTTAAAAAATACAAACTTTTATTTAATGTTTATTTGTATTTAAAAATACAAACCCTACTGGCTTGGTGACCTTTCAATTTAAATATTTCCATTCCACTTACAACTAATTTGATTTATTCTAGGAACTAGCTTCAAAGCCCATTCTTAAGAATGAGCCTTGAAAGGGTCCCCTCCCTTGCCCCCCGGCCAGGCAGCTTAAGGTGGCTTTGGGCCGCAGCCAGATCAAGTGGGGTGGGAACTGGCCAGCTCGTTAGCAGGCCCGGGACAGAGCTCCTTAGCAGACAGTCAGCAGGCGTCCTTAGTCTGCAGGCTGGTAGGGTCTTAGTCTGCCAGCCGGTAGGGTGTCGTTAGCAGGCCCTACATAGCAGGCCAGGAGGCCCTCGTTAGCAGGCCCAGCTTAGCAGGCCAAGAGGCCCTCGTTAGCAGGCCCAGCCTAGCAGGCCAAGAGGCCCTTGTTAGCAGGCCATCCACCACAACCCTTTTGCCCAGGGCCCTCTCCCCTTACCTGCTGCTGGCTCCAGGCACTGAGGCGCGTCTAAGAACAAAGAGGCTAGAGTCCAGGGATGGAGGTTGGGAGCTGCAGGTGCAGGGTCTGATTGGCCCTATTCCAGCTTGGACAGCCGGACACGTTCCACCCCCAGGCTGTTTCACAAATATATAGAGGAACCATGGATAAGGATGTCATCAACAACATTTAAGAGTCTTTGGAAGAGAAAAAATCCTAGTAATATGGAAGAATTAGCAGAATTCCAAAGAATTGCTCTTAAAACAATCAGGTCCAACAACCTACTTTTCATGGTCACCATCATTCATTTTGCTTATTACAGCAGAGGCCAAGGCACTCTTATAACTATACCAAATTGCATTAACTGAATAGATACAGACACAATGCCTCATTCCGGGTAGATCTGGTTGTTTTTAACAGAGCTACTATCTGCAGAAATGGGCTGTTTAGCATTTTTTATTGATTCATAAGGCAATAAGGTCTAATATCTTACTGAAACATTTTGTTCTAGAACATTACAAATAAAGGTCAACATTTTGCATTGCGTTTTCCAATTAATTGCAAGCATTTGCATATTATAACTTGTTCTCCACAAATGTTTGCTTACTGTAGCATATAAGCAGAAGCAGACTATGCTATTTATGTAACTTTCTAGAATGTGCCATATTTCCTAGATCCTAAGCCATTGTTCCTCTTAATATTTGTGAAACAGCCTGGGGGCGGGTGGAATGTGTCCAGGGTGTCCCCTGCAGCTCCCGCCCTTTGTCCCTGAATGCTTGCTCTCAGACGCACCTCGCTGCTAGAGCCAGCACATCTCCCACAATCCATGCCTCCACCCTGCTGCCGGCCTGTTCTCTCAGGAAGATGGCTCCTGGTGGCCCACCACTGCACTACTTGGACCTTGCTGTGGTAGAATGACGTGAACGGGTTGTGTTCAGGAATCCTCAATGCTTCCTGGGAGAGGGGTTGCCAACATCTCTTCTACTTTCTGCCCATGTTCACCCCCAAGCACTCCACACCATGCGTGCACAGCCCCTGCCCCACTTCTCCAACCGCTAGCCTCCCCTCCTCTGTCTTTCTCCCCCTTCCTCTCATCTTTGTTCACTCCAGCACCCCACCACACGGCAAACACAGTTCCCAGATGCCCCTGCCAATTCACCATTGCGACCGTCCAAAACACTGCCTGCCCATCCCCTCACTTCAGTGTGTGCATGTCCCCACCGACAGCTGCTGCAGGAATGGGAGGAAGAGTGGGCAGAGTCTGTTGCACCGCTACAAGCTCTGCTCTTCCTTGGAATGTACTGCCCGTGTCCGCGCCACTAACCACTCACTCTGTGCTCTCCTGGTTCTCTTTCCCAAAGCCCTCGCACTCTGGATACCCTGCGAGTTCACGGAGTGCAGCGCCCTGCTGCCTCCCCTCAGCCACCAAGCGTGGAGGGCACAGAGACATCCTTACTCTCTTGCACTCCTGCCTACAACCCCCCCAACCCCACACGCGCGCATCTCCCAGCCTGCTAACGGCCTTGCTCACGAGCTTTGTCCCGGCCCTGCTAATGAGCTGGCCAGCTTCCGCCTGCACAGCTTGATCTAGCTGCAAACTGCTCCAGAGTCCGAGCAGCCCAAAGCCACCTTAAGCAACATGGGCTTTTGAAGTTAGGGGGGGTCAGGGGGGGTCAGGGGGGCTTTTGAAGTTAGTTGTTGAATAAGGCAGGAAACTGTCTTTCAATGATCTGTTGAAAGACAGATCTCTGGTACTTGGTACCAGAGGAATGTGCTCCACCACAGGTGTCTATTTCTGCAACTGAAATGAAGTTTAGGATCCAAGATCAAGCTATAACCAGCCCCACATGGTGAAGTTGCATGCACAATTATGTTCATATCTCCATCTCACAACTCCATAGTATTACAGTGTACTGTGGGATAAACCTTTTGTAGCTCTTTAAGGTAAATTACCCTTACAAACTAGCATCTGTGATGATCAGTTATAAAGCTCAAAGGAGCATCCTCATCACATTGCTTCTCCAAGTGCAATCACAAAGGAGGAAACTTCTCCTGGGTGAAGGCTGTAAGCTCTTGCAACCAATCTTGAGCAAGTCTAGGGTCACTTACACACTGGTTCAATAAAATCAGAGTCCAGTAGCACCTTTAAGACCAACAAAGATTTATTCAAGGCGTGAGCTTTCGAGTGCAAGCACTCTTCATCAGACTAAGAACTGACCAACATAACAGTAGGAATGTATAAGCAAAAGTTAATCCTGTTACATTAGTAAATTGTATCACAACATCCACACACAGCCATATGATAACTCCCTGCCAAACCAGCCAATCAGACCCCTCAAACCCATTTGTAGTTCACAAAGACATATCAGAAATAAAACTGTCAAAGCCAGTGATCCACCGCTCACACCCTACTATTTACTGCCGGCCCAATCTGTCTCCATTCACCAGTGTGAAACTTTCTTACAAGTAGAAGCTAAGCTGGCAGCTATCTTGTCCTGGGACAAATAAAATTCAAGAAAGTAAAATTAAAAATCACATTATATCACATTATCAATTAAAAAATCACACACTAACAGTCACATAATCCCAATTAAAAATAAATTGTGAGGAATATGACAGTTTTATTTCTGATGTGTCTTTGTGAACTACAAATGGGTTTGAGGAGGCAGTATGAGACTTTTCCATCTGATGTTGTTTTGTTCTGTTTTGCCAAAGAGGAAGTATTCCCAGTAGCTTCTTGGTCCTGGGTATGGGGTGGGCATAATGCAGCTATAATAAACTTGTTAAATATATTTGAGCCCTGTTTTCTTTTTACAACTAAAGGATCTACAGATGTTCAGAACCCTCTAAGAAATTTCAGTAATCAAATTATTTCGAACAAAGTTTGAATCCAATGGCACCTTGAAGATCAGAGACCAAGCTTTTGTGTACAAGCACATGTCTTCAGATATTATTTTGGTATCCTTAAAAATTCCACCACATGCTCTACCTGGCAAGCAACCTCCAAATGAACTTTAATTTAGATCCATATATCCTTGAGTTTTAATTAACAAAGGCTTGATTAAAATTTTAAACTAGCAGCTGTTGCCTACTCAAAATAGACAAAAGAGATTTTATGGAGAGGTTCTTGCCACTAGACCTGGAACATTTCAGCTGACACTCACTAATAGTTTGATAGTTGTCTAAGAGGATGGCTTCTCCCTTGGAGTAGATCTTTGCATAGAGGCTCATCTGTTCAGCTTTAGATTGTTGTACCGGACATAAGGTTAGATGACCTATAACCAGCCGTATGTTAATTTCACTGTACAAGTATGTGGCTTTTCCAAACAGTGATGATCTGTTTAGAAAAACTGATACATATGAAATGGACTTCTTCACAACTGAGAAATATATGATGAGAAGCTGCATGTATTATAGCTAAGAGAATGGCATTCCTACAAGCACAAGGGCAAACCTGGAAAAAAATAATTTTTCATAGAACACTGAAACCTGGAATTAGATCCCACCTCCAATCTACATTTGCTAAACTATGCCAGACTAATTTTCAAAACTTAGAATAATGAGCCTTCTTACAGGATAACTGAGAAGATCAATAAATTTAGGCAATACAGCTCCCCACTCTGTTCCTCAGGAATACATCATATATTTTACTATGCTATGTAGATTACCATCATATTTTACTTATCCCTATCCAAGCTTTACGTATGGGTCGGTTATTCCTTAAATTCACTACAGCAGAACTATTTCTACAATGGACTTGTATGTCAACTAGAATTTGAAAAGCAATAAGCAACTTTTTGGAAACTGCAGTGTTATCAGCAACCAACATAACTGATCCACCATTAACAAATCATGAGTCCTAATGAGCAACTGCTTACTGGCCAAAAAAGCTTTGCTGAAGCATCAGTTACATAATGCAATAGCATCAGTCAAGTTAAAACTATAATAATCTGATCAGGAAGCAAAGCTTTTTTTAACAGTCAGGAACAGATACAACTCTATGACTATCAATACTATACCAAAGTAAAATAAGTTACATTTCATTTTAAAGCCTTACATGACCAAGTAATCCAACTGCCTGTTATATCTGCACAGCCAAACAAGGGGTGCATACTGTATGGAAATTCTCTGAAGCACAGAAACATAGAGCTGGAAGTCACCCCCAAGGGTCATCTAGGACAGGGGTAGTCAAACCTGTGGTCCTCCAGATGTTCATGGACTACAATTCCCATGAACCCCTGCCAGCAAACGCTGGCAGGGGCTTGTGAGAATTGTAGTCCATGAACATCTGGAGGACCACAGGTTGACTACCCCTGATCTAGGACATTCACAGCTACCTCACCCACCACTCCCCCAGTGAACCCTTCTCTATACCCCCAGGAAAGCAAAAGACCTCCAGGATTCCTAGGTCAATCACACATGAAGAAAAATTCCTCTTTCCCCAAAATGATTGGTATTACCCTGGCCATATAAGAAAGGGTCACAAGAGGCAAGCACAGGTTCATTCCTTCCTGTCCTCATTTGCATGATATTTGTAAATTCACAGTGAGTCACAGAGTCAGCATTACTGTCAGGTTGCCATCTAGATTCTCCTTAAAAATATCCAAAGATGGAGAACTTGCTACCTTCTGAGGAAGCCTGTTCCACTGTAGAACTGCTCTAACTGTCAGGAAGTTCTTCTTAATGTTTAATCAACAACTCTTCTGATTTAGTTTCAACCCACTGGTTTTGGTCCAGCCTCCAGGGGCAACAGAAAACAACTAGAGTCCACTCTCTATATGATAGCCCTTCAAATACCTGAAGATGGCTATTGTATCTTCTCTCAATTGTCTCCTCTCCAGCCTAAACATATCACCAGCAGCCTTGGAGTGCTTGGATCTTGACCCAGCTGCCATAAATGGACCAAATTTTCTGCGACAAGCTAAAGTTTCCCAATATACCTTTATTGGAATATTCACCAGAGAGCCAGGATTCAGTCAAGGAGCTACCCATTTTAATCTTTCGACAACAGCAGTAAGAGGGGGGATATGAGGAACTTTATGCAATGGATATTCCAGTGTATCCCAGTGATGCAATGGATATTCCGGTGTATCCCAGTGTTTTAAAACCACACCAGGGCCTATTCTGCACGCAACAGATAACGCACTTTTGATGCATTTTAGAAGTAGATTATCCTGTTCCGCACAGGAAAATCTAGCTGCCAAAGCAACTTGAAAGTGCATTATCCTGTATATGTGGAATAGGCCCAGGTGTGCAGGAGCTTCCTTCAGACTGGGTCCTTGGTGTGAGGGGAAAGGACTTTCATGCATTCCTCCTTGCACTGTTATTCTAATCAGAAAACTCCCAGGGAATTTCATTTACTCCACTGTAAGAAAGAGCACTGTAAGCTCCATGCATGGAACTTTCACAGTACTGCATAGTCAGCATCAGCTGAAAATTTATGTGACAGACAGACATGCTGACCAGCCAGACGAGTAATCAAAGTTCCCAGAGTATTGCACCAGTAGACTCCTATGCACAGCATTCCTGCTAGTCCCACTGTATTGCTGGGCTCTGTTGTTCTGATCACATTAAGCACACAGCAGACCCACATCAGTTTATCTGTAAGACTGAATGTGCAGCTTTGCTGGCATTTGTTGTCAATCATTAGCCTGAATGTAAGAGTGAGTGTGCCTACTGCCTACCTTCTGAGGATGTCAAACACTCATTCTGCAACCTTGACTGCCTTTCCCGGGGTGCCAAACACCAGTTTGTGGCCACTGTACGTGCTAAAACTTCAGCTGACATTTTCTGCTCCCTGCATGAGATTTGGCAAGGAGAGGTAAGGTGTACAATTCCCATATATTTAATCCCACTATGGTGGAAATCAAGGTTCCACACAGAAATGTGTTTCCAGTTGAAATCAGTACAAAACAAAGAATAATATAGCAGCAAAGAACAAGCGTCAACACTATAACAGAAAGGAAATAAAATTGTTAAAGAATAACATGATGCAAAAACTAATGCAACAACTAATAAGATTTCTTTCCTGGTTGTACACCCTTTGATCGCCTGGTACACATGGACTGGAAATAACAAGATAGTTGCTTTCTTGACGCAAATCATAAAATGTGTAGCTTCTTGCCCTTTTGAATGTGTAACTTCTTGCCCTTCTACCTTTTCATGTGTGAAAAGATAATGATATCATGGACGATATGAATATTGGCCACAGAACCCTTTGCTACTAGCATTTCCTGAAACAAGACAGGATATTGGAAAATATAGGCTAGATAGGCTTGTATTTTATGAAAGTTTGTTCATCATTCTTGGTTGTAAAAATGCCTCAGTTATCTGATTTCACACCATTATTTCTCCCCATGAAACCCAGTTTTAATGGAGCTGTATATAGGCAGCAATCCAGTTCTTAACTTTTTATACAAATATATGTCAGATGCCATTCTAGCTAACAGCACAGAAAAGGATGGCTTTCTATTCTAATGTTACAGAAGAGCAAGGCAAAAATGACAGTATACTGACATATAAAACAAAAGTGAACAATATCACCCACTACTTTGGGACTGTGAGAAGCTGCATTAGAGTCTGGCCATTCGCCTGTTCAGTATTGTCTACTGTGCCAGTGACTCTCTAGGACAGGGGTAGTCAAACTGAGGCCCTCCAGATGTCCATGGACTACAATTCCCATGAGCCCCTGCCAGCATGCGCTGGCAAGGGCTCATGGAAAGTGTAGTCCATGGGCATCTGGAGGGTCACAGTTTGTCTACCCCTGCTCTAGGATCTTGAACAGAAAGTGTCTTTTGCAATTCCAACTTCTTGAGAAGCTCTCCACTGGAGAGCCAAGGACTGGACATGGTATCCCATGAGCAACTTATATAACTTATAACCACTGAGCCAGTTGTTTGAGACTGAAGACAAAACCCTTACGATGTCCTAATGAGGACTGAGGCACTGAATATCAAGGCTAGTTGAGCATCACTTCATGGGAGGAAAGAGGGCAATTGGGCAATTAGCCTGCTAAAGCATTTGGATGAAGGGAGAGTTTCGTAATTGTATGGCTCCCTTCAACAATTCTTCACAGGCTCCCCAGTGGGCACTAACTTGGCTTCAGAAGTAGGGCTGACATCATTTAAACAGATTAAATCAATTAATGCTAATGCTCCTTAATGTCTGTAGAAGTTTCCTAAATGGAAGCTAACTGTTTAAGAGATAGGCTTCTCATTTCGGAGGTGAAACCACCAGAGCATCACAAAGGTGTGAACAATCTATCTGAGGATGGCAGCAGAGATGTGAATGTATGTGAAGAAAACAAAGAGAACAGGTGGGGGGCAGGGAGAGAATGAGAGCTGCAAGATGGTGAAGGTGAAGCTCCTTTTGGTGTGCCAGCTATGGAGAAGTGGACCTGTTGTCTTAGAGTTTTACTTTTCTGTAAATAAAGCAAATGTTACAAAACATGTTTGCAATGCTTTCTCTCAGGAGAGGAGCTCTGGCTCAGTGATGGAGCATCTGCTCTGCATTTCCAGCTAAAAGAACTAGATGGTAGGCAATGTGAAAGACTCCCAACTTGAGACTCTGGAAAGCTGTTAGTAGTCTGACTAGACAATAGAAATCCTGATAGAACAATGATCTGATTCAGTATCAGGTATGTGTCATTATCAATCTGCCCTCAGTTCTCTTTGCTGGGTCAGCATTTACCAATGTTCATTCAAAAGACTGAGTGAGACAGACAGAGAGAAACAAAGAAAAAAGAAAAAGGGTGCTCAGCTAAAAATGTAAAAGGAAATCCTGGGAGAGAAGGCAAAAACGTCATCCACACATTTCCCATTCCCATTAGGCAAAGAACAGAGAGTGCCAAGTGACATTCTGAACTCTTTATGTGCAAAGATAGAGAGCACCCAGAATTCTCCATTCTAAATACATGTTCCAGAATACAACCCCACAGGGATTCATGACAATCTTTAATTCAAAACTTTCTTGTACTCAGAGGTGCATATCATGGTCTTCTAATTCCATCGGGCTTATATGCTATGATGTAAGAGACACATCTGTCTAGGGATGACCATTTTGTCTGTTAACTTGAGATCTGCTTTGAAAACTGGCAGCTAAAAAGTCCCCCTCTACCGATAATTAGCAGCAGAAGCCGCAAATTCAGGCAATTTAGACAATGCAGTGGCCTCTAGTGGCCAACACAGGAAGAAATGGCCAGATTGTTTAGGCAGGCACCCCAAATTGTCCTGTTTTTTTTTTTTTTAAACCTAGCTAGCAAATACAATTTTGTTTTGAACGTTTTCTTTTCTGGTCCACCAGCAACACATTTAAAGCTTGTTAAGTGTCACAAACATGTTTCCTTGGTTATCTACTTGCTAAATATTATCTAAATTATGTCAGAGAATATGAAGATCTATTGACCTGTATTTCACACAGGCCTAGCCTGGATGTAAAAGCTCCCACTGGAGAGGCACATTTAATCCACCATGACTTGGATTATGTGAATGCACTTTGACCAAACTGTGTAAAAAGGTACATATTTTTGTATATCACAGTTGTTTAAAACAAAACATGGTTCCACTTCCTAGTGATGAGCAGTGAATGTGTACGATCCATTCTAGGTTGTGGCTTTTTAAAGGGGTATTTCAGTCCAACATTCATATACATCGGAGAATTAGAAAAACCTAATTAGCACAAAGGAATCTGAAATTAAAGGGATTACAAAGCATAATCAAATAGGAAGTAATTTTATAGCTACAGATCAACCCTTCCCCTCCAAAAAAATAATCTCTGCTCAAACCTTGAGGAAAACAATTACTTTTACTAAGTGAGTTTTGCAGCTCCATTGCAATTGCTTTTTGAAATTGTTTTCTGCAGTGGTCAGGTCCAGTGACAGAGAACCTGGGAAAGATGCTGTGTCCCCTCTCTATTCTCTGAATGTTGTTCCTAGAGATGTGATGATTGTAGTGGGGGGGAGGTGTCTGTGGGCTTTTTTCAATGTATCTAATGGGGAAGGTTGGAAAATATGGGGGGGGGGGACTGAAACAGAGATCCCTATCAAATATTTCTCTCTTTTATTATTATCATCATCATCATCATCATCATCATCATCATTATTAGATTTATAGCCCGCCACTCCCTTGCGGCTCGTGGCGGGTAACAATATCACAAATCCCCATTAAAATCCCATAAAACAATAATAACATTGCCAATATTGCCGGCATGGCAAGAATGGCAGCTCAACCCCCCCCCCCTCCCTCCCACTACTAGCGGGTGGAGAGGAGGTCCTGATGATGTTTTGATGTTTTAGAATGAGTAAAACACTTCATGAGGCAAAGTTGTTCACATACTAAATGTATAACATGAAAAAATTGAGGACTTCTACCATTTTACTAATGAGAGAGGGAAACCTTGTGTTGCCTTTTAATGCATTTCATTCTTTCCAAATGTACAACAAGACATGTCTGAAGACTTCTTAAATTGTTGCAGTGGGAAAAACCTGGAGGTTTTTGGAGAGCACTAAAAAAGCCCTCTTGTACCGCAGACATATACATCCTTCTGGCTTTTTGTTCTTGTTGTTTAAACCTACACAACATTGGCAACAATATGCAATATTGTAGAAAGGAGAAAGGACCAAGGGCTTTCTTCCCAACAGGCCTTTTGATTGGACACTAGAGAGCAGCAGCAGCAACACCTAAAGTACAAGGATCTTCACTGTATGGCTCAAGGTAAACTATGTGTAAGTAAAAAAATATTGTTTAAAATACGTTCCTTTTTAAAAGGCATTCTGTTAGACAGAACATCTGCCTGCAATGTTGGGGGCTTACTATAAGAGTTGTGCATGTCCTCATTCACTCATATTTGTGGATGTACCTGTTTTCTGTAGCAGCCTTCTGGTGGGTGTGCCCATCACCCTACATCAGAACAAGGGTGCCTGCAGGCTTGTAAAGTTTAAGGATCCCTGCTATTATGTGTTTATCGGTAAAGGTAAAGGTAAAGGTATCCCCTGTGCAAGCACCGAGTCATGTCCGACCCTTGGGGTGACGCCCTCCAGCGTTTTCATGGCAGACTCAATACGGGGTGGTTTGCCAGTGCCTTCCCCAGTCATCGATAATGTTTATCGATAATGCACTAATAATGGTTCAGTGTTTTCATTGGAATAAAGGTTAATCTCCAAACAGACCTACCTATTGTGACTATGAAAGAGTTTCTGTTCTGTTCTCACTTTCTAATATTTATTACAGAATTTGTTTTCTACCTTCAACTTATACCTGCATCTCAAATGGCAAAATTTAAAGATACGTTCTATAGCAGCAAAGAGTGCAGTAATTTGGAGAAAGCAAATATACTGGTATGTTTACACTCCATAAATATGGCAAATAGCATTATTTATATGCCAACTAAATTATAAATGAGATGTTTTAAAATCTGTTAAAGAAGCCTATGTTCAATAGGAAAGTAAATACTGCATAGAATTCAATTTTCCTAAAACTTTGTGTGTCCTTCCTAAAAAAAAAAAACCAATCCCCCCCTACACAAACCATTTCCTTTGGCTTCAAAATTTCCACAAATTGTATATCTCTGTGTTATCATTTCCAAAGAAGAATCTCTGACCATTCATTCTGTCCAGTGTAAAACATCAAACAGAATTCTGGTTTATGAAATTGATCAAAGACTTCATAACAGCAGGGGTTATGGTGCTATGTCCAGTAACAGGGTCACCAAAGGAAATTAAAGGAATAACTTGGCACTGGGCTTATTGCAGGGCTTGGGCTTTTTGAATGGCACACCTATTTTATTGATTTAAATACCACCCGACCAACATGAAACATATGCTAGAAAAACAAATATCTTTCACAATATCAAATAATCAACAAAAAGCAGCATCAGCATCAAAACAATTGGACACGTACAGATAGTATAGGAATTAAATAGCACCAAATCTAACAGGATTGCAGTTCTAGCAAAACCTGGTGGGGCCTGTAGTTACACACACACCTCTAAGGGAAAAAAAAGTATCCATCTATTTAAAAATTAAAAATCGATTGGGCAGCAAGACCAACACAAACAAGAACGAGTACTTTTTCAAAGCAAGTTCACCATCTGGGGAACAAAATCTTCCACACCAGGGGTAGTCAAACTGCGGCCCTCCAGATGTCCGTGGACTACAATTCCCAGGAGCCCCTGCCAGCGTTCGCTGGCAGGAGCTCCTGGGAATTGTAGTCCATGGACATCTGGAGGGCCGCAGTTTGACTACCCCTGTTCCACACGTTCCAATCATCAAGAAAATAAAGTGAGAAACCTCAGCTACTGCAGAACGGTTTGACAGCTGGTCAAGTTATCGGGTGGGAGGGGTGAGGCAAGGAAAACAGAGGCTCTGTTCCTGTCTGATTGCTACTGTCCAAACTGGTATGTGCCATTTCCAAACATGTCTGGCATGAAGTTTTCAACATCGCTGTTGATTGCTACTCAAACTTTCCCCCCTAAGGCAATATTCACCGTGACCTGTGTGGTTTATGCCTCATTGATCACTCTCAAGTCTGTCTCTTTCATTTTAATACACTTCAACAGGAGTGACATTGCACTGCATCACACTCCTATTGTCTGTCACACATAGAGAAACTAACAACAAGTTAGCATTATGCCATCTCCAGTGGCATGGTTAACCGCTTGATTCTTTAATTAAGCCTGTGGAAACATCAGCTACCATAGCCAGCCCAGGCCTAACTAAGCAATCGCCCAGAGGTAGAAAAGTAACAAGAGAGGCACATGCTTAATGGATGGGGTGGCTATGCATGGGCCCTGGCCCACAGCTCTGGAATTGTATGGGCAAACACCAGCAGCCCCAGGCTATGGCAATGCCAGCTCCAATGGGGGAGCTTATGAGCCCAATTTCCTAATCCCATTATGTGACCAAATAAACAGCCCTTGTGCAACACCCTTTTGCACGCATCAAAGGAACTCTGTCAGCCTACCTCTGCTCTACTCTGAGAGAGTGCATTGTATAAGGACTCCCAGGAGGAACCCATGGAAACTGCAAACCCTCTTCAAGCATTACTAGAGCCTGCTAGGGCTCAGGAATTGGGGTGGAGAAGCCCTGCCTCTGCCATGACACTCAAGTTCTCATACAATGAAGAATTATATTTACAGATCAAGGGTCTGGCCATGGGATCTGCCATTGCCCCTGTAGTGACTAATATGTTTATGCACTGTGTAATCACAATGTCAACACATACTTCCATTTTGTTGAAATATATGCTAAATTTCTCGGTGACATCTTTATAGTGTTTTCAAAGGCTGAATGCATAATTGATTTGGGCCAATGGCTTAGTACACAACATACAACCATTAAATTCTCTACCCAGTCACACTAAGAGAGGATCGCTTTTTTAGACACCATGGTTTGTATTTCCCCTGATAAAAAATTAGGAGTAACATCATACTGTAAGGACACAAACTACTCCTGTAGAATAGTAGGGGCCATATCATTAAGCAGGTTGCCAAATTTTGTGCGCATGTGCTTAGCACACGGGAAAGACAACTTAAGCTTAAGTGAAGATTTTTAGAGGTATTTTACTATGCATTTTTTATAATGTACGCATCAATTATACAATTTTATATATTTTTAATTTTGTACTGGCTCCCTGATTTTGCAACTTTCTACTCTGAAATGTTTTTTTCTCACTGTCTGTTTTATCTGGCCACAGTGCTTTATTAAAATAAATCTGAAGGACACAAACAGAAATACCTCATTGTGCTTTGAGCCTTTTCATCCATGGCAACTTAAAACCAACTTACCAGTAAGACATTTTTTTTTTAACATCTGAAAAGAAACAACACCAACAGACGCACCTACAAACATATGTATGTGTCTTTAATAATAGACCTAATCTCACATGGTTACCCCATGTGGTCTGTTGACTCAGTGAAAGAATGGCAGATCAGTCTGACAGGGAAACATTGTTAATTTATAGGGATCACAATACCACTACTGGAGTCACAAGCTCTTTTGAATTTTCCGACCACACACGAGAGATTAAGAACATAATCTCCAAACAATGGCACTAAGTTGCCAACATTCCAGGCTGTCAGGAAAAACCATTACTGGCACGGCGCAGGGGGAGAAACATTACAGAATTGCTCCCAGGACCAAATTGGAGAGTTCTTTACCTCCAGGGAACGATCGTTGTGAGAAATGCACATGTGGGAAATAGATCATTATACTCATTCAAATAACTTTTCTTTGCAGAACTTTTCTTTCAGTATTAAGGATTTTATTACATGTGATGATTCAAAAAATGTCATATATATGATTAAATGCAAATGTGGTTTAGGATATGTGGGAATGTCTACAAGAGCATTAAAAACGCGTATCATGAAGCATAGATGCCGTATTCAAAACCTGACCATGGATGCCCCTATTGTCCAACATTGGATTGAGAAAACACATAAAGTAGGTTATTCTGTTTTCTTTGGTATAGAAAAAATTAAACCAGGTCAATTTGATGAGAAAAATAGCAAACTGTACGTGAATGTTATTTCATTTTTAATTTTAATACTTTATTTCCTAATGGGCTGAATACTAATTGAGACTTAGACTTTTTTTTTTAATGATAGAACATTCCTCATGTTCACTTTACATTGACAAAATATGTGACACCTGTTAGAATATCTTTCCATGCATGTTAACCTTTAAATGTTCAGCTAATTGATTTCCCTTTTGAGCATGTCAGTAGAACAACCCCATTACAACAGAGCATAAGCCTATATGATACCCTCTACTTGTATTTTCAGAAATCATTAATCTCCAAACTGAGGTATGTTATAAATACAATGTGTTTTTTTCCAAATAGGCTTTGTTATTTATAAGATTTCCTGGATGATTTCATAAGGCATTTATATTACAGAATAAAGGAGCAATCCTTGAAGAAGATTTCATAAAAATGGGTGAATCCAGTACCCAGGACCCCGTTCTGATTGCCCATGACATTTATCATTTGCCTAAGATGTTTATGATTATAGAAATAAACAAACACTTGAATTTTGGAATTGATCTGAGGATTTATGGACATACAGCCTTTGGAATTCCATATTTCGGTCTTTTCCACTTGTGGAATCGATGGTTCAACTACAATGGCACTCAACCCTGCAGATGCCCTCCCAGGGTTCCCAACGAGGAGGTTAAGCTTCAGCATCTCACCTGAACACAACTTCTTCTGCAGAGCAAAGAATCAGTCCATTTATTGTTGAGAAACAGGTTACTGGAGTTAGGAGATTTGGGTTGCATGGCCATATAGGGTATGACAAAATTAAAGTCAATGTGGGTTTTAAAAATTGCTATACTAGACATGCCACTGTAAGAATATGGAATAAATATTCTTTATGGATTTCAATGCAAGAAGCATACTTTAGATGATAAATGATAACTAAACACAAGTGGTTTCTCAAGGGGAATGTAAAATAAAATCGAAAGAAGACTTGATAATAGACGGAAATGGTTTTTTGATGTACAATTATCAGAAAGGTTTAAAGCAGATAAAAAACTAATGGTTTTGAACAATCTAAGGATGAATTTGAAGTAGAATTGTGCATGAATGATGAACATGTTATTGCTGTGTAAGCGCTTGTTGAAATTTGAGACAAGAGAAGTGAAAGAAGGTATGACAGCCCCCTCAAACCATCAACATGTTGCCATTTAATATTTGCACAGAAAAATGAAGGACTCTAGAAATCATGGCCCATTGAACAGTATTCCCTGTTCCAAGATTCAATGCAGAAGATCACCTAGCCGTGCAGCATGCAGAACTAGAATCAACTATTTGATATAGTTACACTTTGAATGCAAAACTGTGGTGAGTGAATGCCTACTCCGACCTCTCCTCACATCACTCTGGGATACTTTTTCTGCCTTTAAACCTTTGGTTTCCATAGAAACAAAAGAAATGTAGTAGAGCAAAGACCAAAAAAAATTCCATCAACATAGGGTGGTGGTTGTTATTTTTTTTTAATGGAGACAGGTGGCTTTTTGTGTTACTTATTCACTCTTGTCTGTAGGACTTAGCTACTACTATTAATGAGTACTGTGATCTGATTGCCTTCTTCTCCCACCTTGCTGTCAGCTTCTTTTGTGCTATCTATGAAGGAAAACTCAACCTCTACCCTTTGCCTAGCATTCAGTGAAAATTATCAAAGCCAATCAAGGACCACTTTTGCTACATAAGTGGATACTTCTGGAGAGAAACCTGCCTCAAAAGGATAAGCAACATATAAAGTGCCATCATTTCTACTATGTGCTGTTCCTGTGGGCTTCAATGACTCATGCTCCCCAACAACACAGGGAAGTTGATAACATTTTGTAAGAAATAAAATGCCAATTGGTATGATAAACAGAATTTACATCAGCAGCTTTGTTCAGGTGGAGCTTTTATACTGCAGCCATGCAAGGCAATAATAAACATAACATGATTTAAAACCCACTATATTAATCTCCTGTTAAAATAGCGGTATCTAGCTATGATCAGGTGAAAACAACAAGAAGAAGAAGAGTTGGTTATTATATGCCACTTTTCTCTGCCAGGAGTCTCAAAGCTGCTTACATTCACCTTCCCTTTCCTCTCCCAACAGACACCCTGTGAGGCAGGTGAGGCTGAGAGAGCCATGATATTTCTACTTGCTCAGAAGAGCTCTATCAATGCTGTGACGAGCCTAAGGTCACCCAGCTGGCTGCATGTAGAGGAGCTAGGAATTAAACCCTGTTTACCAGATTAAAAGCCACCACTATACCACGCTGGCTCTCTTGTCAGAATTGCAAAGCACGACTTGAAAGAAGACTAATTACAGGATGACTAATTAAAAACCTGTGGAAAGAGCTCTGTCTTGTAAGTTCTGAGAAAGCTTACAAGGTCAACTCCACCAGGACAGGGCCACCACATAGAAGGTCTGGTAGAAGAGGACCAAGCCATTTGAGGGCCAGACACCACCAAAATATTGTGCGAAGAGCACAGGCAGTATGGGGGATCATAATGGGAGAGGCAGTCCTGCACATATGAAAGTCACATACTGCTTAAGGCCTCAATGTTAAGACCAGCATCTTGAATTTAATCCAGAAACCACAATAAGTACAGTTGCCTCAGTGTGGAACATCATTTGTTGTCCTCAGTGAATACAGCTATTTAGATGGAGCCACCCACACCCTGAATAGACCCATGCTCCATTATATGTCTTGATCACAACAAAGCTGGGCAGAAGTACAGAACATAATAAAGTACATTGGAAAATATAAATAGGAAAGTGGCTTTATATGTTATGAACCATCAGCAAATTGATTAGGAAGTGACCTGAGATACACTCCTTAACTTGACACTGCTGTGATTTCCCAATCATTGCTCATGCAGAATAAAGTATTTCCTCAAACATTCTTTATTTGCTCTAACCCTGTAGGCAAATTTACATTACACGTAACACTGCTTATCCACATCCATCACTGATGGTTCAAAAATAATGGAAGGATTCCCCCATCACCCCAGGCTACTGATCCCCCTGTCTTATGCCATGCAACAGATGCATATGTAGAAGTGTTCTCCATCCATCTGTTGACTTTCTATTTCTTTCTCACAGCTAACTCAAAACCATGATTGCTAGAATATTGGTTTGGAGCTAGCATGTTATTCTTTGAGATCTGCAAGAAATACTGCCAGTAAGAAGGGCAAATCAATAGTGACAAAATGTGAGAAGAGAAAGGCATGTAACTGAAAGGAAAACCTATAAAGCTCTTGGAAACTGAAAGAAAATGTCCAGGAACTAATCAGAATCAGAGCAAGAGGTTACATCCTCAGAGATTTACCCTTTAACAAACACACAGATCTCAAATGGACCTCCAGAAGCTTTTACTCATAAGGAAAGCCACAACCAACCATGAGACTTCAGTAATATTTTAGTGATGCAGAAAAGGGAGGAATTGCAAATACAAGAACCCAAACTATGTCAGTTAAATATAGGTGTGTCTATGTTATTTGAGCTTGCTGTACCCAGCTTGCTGGGGGGTAAACGGTAATGACTGGGGAAGGCACTGGCAAACCACCCCGTATTGAGTCTGCCAAGAAAACGCTGGAGGGCGTCACCCCAAGGGTCAGACATGACTCGGTGCTTGCACAGGGGATACCTTTACCTTTACCTTTATGTTATTTGATTGTATTCCTTTGCCAACAATAGTCACAGGATCCAAGGGAAATCCTCAATAAAAGCTACCTCAGATTACAATACGTATTTCCAAGCCAAGAAATAAATGCTAAAATTATTAGGCATAATACAAAATAATTAGTATACTAGTGATGGGCAGCAGTTAAAATAATTTTAATGTAGCTGAATCTGAACTGTAACTAATTTACATGAATGAAGAGAGTAGTTGCAAAGCACAACAGGCATGCCCATATGGGCTTCATTCTTTACATGCATTCTTTGACAACTTACATGCCAAGATCTGGGTCTTAATTATGGATCCATACAGAAGAAAACAGAATTCTCTTCATTGTTAAGGATTCATTGCTTGAGTTCATGCTGGCCCCATGATTTTCAGCACTGTCTTTTTGGGTGGCCAAAGGAGACTTTCTCTTGCCTTTCTGCTACTAGTGAAAAACCTGCTTGGATTCAACCTATATATCGTAAAACTTTGCTTCAGAGTGGATCAACATGTGCAATATCACTCAATTTATCCCCCTTCATGCAGCCACGTTGGCTAAGTGACATGTTGTCCTCATGATTCTACCATCACTGGCTTTTCAGAACCAGTTTGGAAACTGTATTAAAACAATAAATACAACATCATTATCCTAATTACTTCTATTAAGATGTGGTTTACTAGCAGGTAATGCTATTTTTTGTAAGCTAGGAGTTGAACTACTTTTTAATGAAACTGGTACCCATCAGTTAAAGATGTAGTGTTAGAAATCTTCTTCGTGGTTTTACCCTGCACAATGACACACCTGAAATGAGGGAGGTCATAAAGAGAAAACAATAAAATAAAAATGGAGGAGAAGATGGTGATTTAAGGAGTTGCTAAATAGAGACACAAAATTCAAAATGTTCAAAATAAAATCAGGAGATTTGTTCCTAAACAAATACATTTTCAGACTTTTTTTCAGATAGACCAGGGGTAGTCAAACTGTGGCCCTCCAGATGTCTATGGACTACAATTCCCACAAGCCCCGGCCAGCATTTGCTGGCAGGGGCTCGTGGGAATTGTAGTCCAAGGACATCTGGAGGGCCGCAGTTTGACTACCCCTGATAGACATTAAGAGTAATGATACTGACCCTCAGGCGAGGCCTGGAAATCTCAGGGTGACAGAGATCAGTTCCCCTGGTGAAAATAGCTGATTTGGAGACTAAACTCTATGGCACTGGGGTTACTCCCTTCAACAAATTCCACCCACCCCAGGTTCCATTACCAAATCTTCAGGAATTTCCCAACCTGGAACCTTATTAAGAGAGTAAAAAGTATCACTGAGTAAACTTGCTACCAACGGGAAGATTTGATCTGTGTGAATGGGGAGCATACAAACAACAAATCAACGGTTGCTAAACGTTAAAGCTTTCTAAGTTAGCTGTGCTGAAATTTTGAAATGTGAGTACTAAAATGTTGTTTCTCTATTCAGCAACTACTCACAAAGAAATGCAATACAGTTACTCTGGAAGGGATAACTGAGCCAAAAAGTCTGGTGAGCAAGTGCTGGATATAAATGGGCAAGACAGCTTAAAACAGAACATATTAATTGCCAGCAAGGAACTCTATTGCTGTCAGCGCTGTAAACATTAAGATCAGGGAGTCTCCATAACAACAAATTATAGAGTTTGAGTTTTATAAATCACAACATTTCCACAGATATTTTTTTTGTTGTTTTATGACTGCTACTGTAAAGAAAACAACTTTAAATACATTTGATATATTAATCTTCAAATACTGTAATGGGCTTGGTTTGGAACTGGAAAATATTCAACTTTGTTTCTCTTTGCTAGTCATGCCCATTTCATAATTGGCAGAAGGAATCAGCCCCAAAGAGAATGTCACAGAATCACAGAGTTGGAAGGGGCCATGTAGACCATCTAGTCCAAACCCCTGCTCAATGTAGGATCAGCCTAAAACAACCACGATAAGTATCTGTCTAGCTGCTGCTTGAAGAGTGTCAATAAAGGGGAACTCACCACCTCCTTATGCAGCTTATCCCACTGCTGAACTACTTAAACTGTGAATCCCGCCCCCCGATATTTAGCCAATACAATTCATTACTGTGGGTTCCATCTCCTGCTGCCAACAGGAACCGTTCCCTGCCCACCTCTATGTGACAACCTTTCAAATACTTCACGAGAGCAATCATGTCTCCTCTCAACCTCCTCTTCTCCAGGCTGAACATTTCCAAGTTCATCAGCTTTTCCTCATAGGGCTTGGTCCCCAGGCCCTGGATCATTGTCATCGCTCTCCTCTGCAGCCTTTCAATTTTGTCCACAGCCTTTTTGAAGTGAGGCCTCCAAATCTACACACAGTACTCCAGGTACTTACTGCATTCCTCAGAGTTCACTGTATTCTTGTGTGAGGCAACATGCTTGGCATCAACCAGAGCCTGTGCTTTTCCATCATAGTACCTACCCCATGAAATAAGTAACCAAAGAAGAAAAGCGTGTACCATCTTGAGCCATATATAGGAAGCACTGCAAGGCCATTTTAATTCTTAGAGGTACTACTAGTGTGAAGGCAGTAGATGTTTTGACAAGGGGTGATTGGGTATTTGATCATATTTTGGGTGCTTTAAATTTAAATGTATATGGTGCCTCGAGCTATGGGGAAAGATATAAATATTTTAATAAAATGAACGAATGAATGGCATTTTCAGTGACAGACTGATCCAGAATATACCCCAAAGATAACCTCTGATCACACAAATTTGTTCTGAAATATCTTCTCATGTAAGTTAACACTGATAGTTAACTCATAGTCCCATGACTATATCTCATTAGTAAAGAGAGGCCTATGTCTGCTTTTTAAATAACTACAGCACTTTCTGAATGGCTTAAACTTTAATGTATTTATTTCTCAAATAATCTATAACTAGCAAACTGGGAGAAAAAAGGTTATTTTAGAACCAGTGATGTCTCTACACTGAATTTAAATCGATCAAACACATCTAATTTGAAGACCCACATGAGAACACCAGCCAACAGCAATCCATCCCTCTCTTGATTACAAAGAGGCACCTGCTTTTTAGGGACTTCACAGGTGGCTATGATACACACGCCTCTTTACTGGAATTCCAATCAAATACCTTTTCTGTAGGAACTGTTTTCATCCAAGTAGTCAAACACGGACATTTTTGAAAATATAGGTTTTCAAGCAATCACATGCATGTTTTCAGCAACACCAAAAAACAGTCATTCCAGGGATGAGTGTGAAAGGAAATCAAAGCATTTAAGTATTCTGGAAGCACTGCGATCCTCTGAATTGTGATGACAATACACAGCATGGTGATATCATATTTGACTGGGATCAACTGAATGGAATCATTTACCTTCAGGAGTGAGGTATGAACAAATCAAAATGGATACACACCATCTTCTTCACTCTGTGATTCTTATTTAGCTGGTAAGCACAGATTACTCTCAAGATTATTTTCCTATAAATGCATATTAGCATAATACATTCTAGGGAATATTTGAAACATATTTTACTTTAAAAATCATCTGAAGTCTAAGTTTCCCGTCTGGGATTTACACAGGCACAATATATTCCCATAGAAACCTTGCAGGAATAGAAGCAGAAAGCAAACCATACAAAGCTTTCTAAAATGACTAATTCAGAATTTTGTGCATGTGTGCTGGTTCTTAGGAATGTGGGTGTAAGGAGCCATTGCGGGTAGTTAATGGGAGTCTATCCATTTATTATTGTTATTTTGCCCCAAGCAAGATTTTTAAAGCTAGTAAAAACAGAGAAAGCACTACATCAAAGTGTCTTTTACATACATTTCAGGCTGAGGGAGGCCTGAAAGAAACTGATCAATTCCACAGGGACTGTGGGAACTGAGTGAGAAATGGGAGTTTATATGCAGCTACTTCTGTTAGCACCAACAAGGGAAACTAGGGCTTTGAATTTGCCACACTTTACATTGGAGAGAAAGAATCTGATTAACCACTCAATTTAAATCAAGTGTTACTTCAGCTACAGTGAACAGGATAATGTTGGTGTCCTTTCAGCTGATGGAGAGTCAACATTTTAAGGCAGGGGTAGTCAAACTGCGGCCCTCCAGATGTCCATGGACTACAATTCCCATGAGCCCCTGCCAGTGTTTGCTTGATTGCCTGTTTTTAGGGGTTGTAACAATAATCACTGGTTTTGCACAAGGATGAGATAGACTATGGATCATTTCAGACATGGCATTCATTCTTTTACACTGGTGTTCATATCTTTAAATAGGACAGTGTCCTATTAAATAAAAGAGTAAGGCCACCTGAGGAGGAGTTAGGGCGGGCCCTGTCCAGGATAAAAACTCAGAGGGCCCAATCAGGAGCCGTGAAGCGGCTCCTGATTGGGCCCTCCGAGTGTCCATCCAGGGCCAAGCAGCCAATGGGGAGGCGCGAAAAGTGCCTTCCTATTGGCCCCTCACCAGGACAGACCAAAATTCCATTCACCCAGCCAAGTATGGCTGCCAGTCTGCTCCTGACCACCAAAGGGAGAGGAGGTCAGCAGGGCTGTCAAGGGGGGTGAGAACAGAGGCTTGGACAGGCTGCACCAGCCCTTTTCGCCCCAAGGCTGTCCTAACTGTCATGTCCAACTGTGAATTGCCTCAGAACCCTGACAGATCTGGCAGGAGGCTGCAGAGTGCTCCCCCTCCCCCCCCTTCAGGCCTGCTGCAAAGGAGCCTCTGACAGGCCCCGACTGAGGGAAGGAGGCCTTTCCAAGAGCAACGCAGGGGAGCCTGAGGGGCCTTCCTTTTGAGGGGGGGGGGAATTTCCCCTTCTGCCAAACAGTTGCCTGACAGGGAGGCCACAGAAAAGCCCTTCTCACTTAAAATACTGCTCTGGCCGGGGGTTAGACACAGCCAAGCCGTGTGTCTTTCTTCTTTGCAACTCTCTGCAGATTTGAGGCCACTGCACAGCGTTATTCTGCAGAGGAAACTGGCTCTTTTGTCTCCTGTTTCATCTGCACAACAACCCTGTGCAGTAGGCCTCAAGTCTTTCAATTCAACAACAACCTGTGTGGGAAGCCTTAAATGTTTCTTCTCTACCACAACCCTGTCCAAAGTAGCCCTTTCTGCCTGGAGAGCTGATCTTTATACTCTGCAAGTGAGCTGTAATTCCAGGAGCTCTCCAGGCCACACCTGTAGGTTGGCTACCCCTGGGTTGGAAATATTCCTGGAGGTTTGGAGGTGGGACTTCAAAATCGTACAATGCCTCAGAGTCCAGCCTTCAAATGAGCCATTTTTGCCTGCATTTGGTAGAGAGTGGTGCAGGAGTGTCCTTCCTGGCCTATGGGTTATGGCCAGCCCTTATCAGCAACTGTTTGTATTCTGGGGCGCAGACAGGCAGACCAGCATCAGCCCTGTGAGTCTGGAGAGTGCAGGAAGATCTAAATAAATATTTACAGCCTGAAACTAAATAGAGAACAAGTAAATGTCTGGAGACACATCGTCACTGAAATAGTAACTGGCAAATAACCTTGGCCTGGCAAATAAAAAAACAGTATTAAAAACCTTACTAAGGTCAAGACTGCTGTGCTCAGACAGTCTTCCTCTTAGGGTTGCCAGCTTCCCTGTGAGGCTCGCTACCCCACCTCCCTCATGGGGAGTCTGCTATGGGGAGAGAAAGGGAAGACGATTGGAAAATGCTTTGAGACACCTGAGGCCTGCTGGGTCACTGCGGCCCATTCCCAGTTCTCTCACAACCCTACATACCTCACAGGTTGACTATTGTGGAAAGACAAATGGAAAAGGTGTTTGTAAACCGCTTTGAGACTCCTTTAGGTAGTAAGCAATAGGGCAGTGGTCCCCAACCTGTGGGCCACCACCACAACCTCCCACACAACACACATGACAACCCCATGCCCTTACAGACTGGACAACTCCTCCCCTTCTTCTTCCCACTGCCAAGCTCTAGCGCCCGTTGTATTCTTGGAGACAACGGGCTTTGCCCCTAGTATATATATATTAAGGTTGAGTGCTTCGGAGTGGTTCGGCCACCTTGGTGATCACCGAAACCCAAGGAGGTATGTAGGAGGCCAGGAGTGTGGCATGCAGAGGAGGGGTGGCAGCGCTCTGTTCCTGCGTGTGGCCACCAGCTGGCAGACCACTACCATCCCTCTTTTCTACAACACACTGTCTTGCATCACTGTTTTAAAAACAAGACAATGATGCAGAAGGGATAGAAAAGAAAAAGAGGTACCATACAACTACATATCAAAAAATTATTATACATCACCAGGCATACAGAACAGAAAACATTTCTCCCCATCCCTACTTCAAACATTTCACATTTCAAACTTCATAACTAATGTACTTGACAACCTCACTACTAATTTCACCACCACTCTATACTACATGCCTCATCACCTCCATGCAGCAGTTATAGTTCCCAACACACCAAAGTTCAAAATAAATTGAGCTATATCTCACAATTAAAAATAATAGACATTTTTGTTCAAAATGTATTTCCATTGATCTTTACTTTCAAAAGTTGTTTTCATTTGATGCAAGTAATCTTTTAAGGGTAGGTATACATGTGATTCAACTGGGTCTATTTAGTGTGTTTCACACAAGCCTAGAAATCTAAGGTTCAAGTTCTACTTTAGTTGTAGTTTAACTGAATGACACTGAAGACATTGGTCCCAAGTCAGTTTCCATTGGCAATCTATAAAATGCAACCAAGTTGAGTTCTACTTTATAGGAAGGCTATAAAAGAACTTTGAATATTACTGAATGATATCTATGAAGAGGTATAAACTTGTAAACAATTGCATCTTTTAGAGTTTGTCTGGGTCCAAATTCTTCCATATTGCATTTAAAAAATAAATAAATATGAATCTGGCAATTTGGACAAATTTTAGTCATATTATTATTATTATTATTATTATTATTATTATTATTATTATTATTATTATTATTATTTAATTTTTAGACCGCCCTTCTCCCAATAGGTCTCAGGGCGGTTTACAACATAAATAGTTATGTTTTACACCTTTTAAAATGTCTGTTAGCTTTTTGCTCTTCTCAAACAGTTTGTGATGTCTCCCAATGTATTCATTTGATTTGCTTCCCTGAGGGCAGATGTTCTTAGAAGTCTGTCTCCTGAAAATTGGCATCTACCTACCAAAGAAACATCGACGATATTCTGAGTTTTTCACATAACAAAGGATTGTTCATCCAACAGACCTGCATATTAAAGGGGGAGGGGAAACCCACAAACTAACCCTAACTCACAAACTCAAAATAAATTGCATCCATATCAATATGCTGGCTGATGTTTCAAAAACTATAAAATAAAAGGAAGGTCAAAACTGTCCTTTATCTTTGACATAGAAGAACATGACTGTGAGACAAGAGGACCTCTGAGAGACTAAAAGTGGGCTTTCAACAAAGAAAAACAAGCTAGTTTTTCCAGTGGACCAAAGTAAATGGGGAGATTTCAGGTATTTGTTCTAAGAGCAGTGCTATTTATATATTTAATATTCTATAGGACAGTTATATTTTTGCAGATGCCAGGAAGTTATGTAGGAAGAAAGAAAATGTCAAACTGACTGGAAAGTATTTACTTTAAATCCAATATTTCCCAACTGTTCCATCCTTTTTCCTATCTTAAACATATTCCAAAGTAACAGTAAAGCGTTAGTTCAGCAATCATGGGATTATCTTGCTTTACACTACCTATTAGAAATAACACTGGACTGTTCTGAGTCATCAACATTATATAGATAGCTAGAAGGTTAAGAAACCGAACAATATAATGACATTTGTTTTTTTCTGTCAAAGGGTGCAAGATGAATATATTTGGTAGTTGCATTTTGGCACATAACCAAATCTTGTACAAATCACCATACTACAGTGAGAATCAGCAAGCCTACAAAATCCTTCTGCATCCCTAAAACCCATATTTTATTTCTATTCTGCTCAACTTGTCTGGATAACAGAGATACTATTGGAAAGCAAAGCTCTGAAGAGAGAGAAATCTTGTCTTCACAGGAACCATCTACTTATCTGAATATACATACTAAGTAGGTAAGACACAAGAGAAAATAATAACAAGGCCAGTTGTGTATAACAGTATTGATGCCTTTATAGCAAAAGCACAAATTGGACAAATCTCTGCCTCCTTCTCTTTACATAATTCCAAATTCAGAATTAAAGACGGAGCATTCTTGACATTAGCATGCTATCAAAAATATCCTTCTTATGATAAGTGATCACTGAATGATTTACAGCTTCCATAGACATGTCTTGAATGGTCTTCAGCCATCATGGTACAATCCTTCACACTGTTATTCTGCCATTTTGCTCACAGCAGTATTAGATACAGAGCACACTCCTCCAAGGAGTCATGGCACGGGGGAGCCAATTAAAGTGAAACACACATTAAAAAAAAATTCTCACAGCTACCATAAAATAGTCCAGAGAAATTCCTGAGGTGATTCCAGAAGGGTATCCCCATCACAACTTGTCTCCTTAGTGGATTTTCTCAGTAGGCCTAATGGGAATGGGATTCTAACCTTGTCAATTGCCATCTAAGTAAAGAGAACCCAATGAGGATCAAAGGTGTTGTTCCATACCTGCAACAATATTTATGCTAGCAGAGTAGTACTATTGTTGATGAAAAATGAATTTTCCCGTGCCCTGAGATGCCCACTTCTGTCATGCACATTTCTGCTGCACATCATGTTCTTGTCACTCCCAGGAACTCAAATGATCACAGCAGAAGTGGAGAAGCACTTGGAGCTCATCCATGACTGCATTTTGTTAATTATTATTGACCATATTATACTACTACCAACCAGAGTAATAGAAGTAATCCACAAACCACTGTTGAGATGGTATTAGCATCTTGCAGTTTTGTTACCAAGAGGTAGGGAAAGAGGGTACACAGAGAAAAATTCAGCCAGATTTTAGAAAGATACCTTGTATGGTGGGACCAGTATAAATTGTACTCACAGCTTTAAGTCAACTTCTGCACTGTTCAATGGCTGACTGACATGTGAAGGCAACAAAGAAGAAATCTGAAGGGGATTAACCTCAGGAAACTCAGGTTCTAGAATTCTATCGATCCACCCTCTGAGCCACTATGCTCTTGTCTGCAACTAACAATCTTTCAATAATGATATTAATGATTCTTTAAAAGCTTACAGCTCATTTTTTTATACTATTCTTAACCCCACTCTGCAGTTCTTCTCACTGTAAAATGACTCAGCAACACATGGAGTGTTTGCATTTGTTGTTCACTACTACATGAATAGTGTTATTTTTACCACATGCTGACTCCTTTCTAAAGTCCCTTTCCGATTACTCACTGAAAACTAGATGGAAAGATGAAATTGCTTGCATGTTGGAAGGTGTATTTTGAAAATAGTCCATCCAGAGCCATAAATATTGTGACATGAATACAAGAAGTCTTCCACCACTAGTCTATCAAGTTTAGCAGTGGGTAGCATTTCTCCAGGAACTCAGGAAACTAGCTTTCTCATCACTTGACTTTACACTTTTTATCTGACCAAGTGTGCTTGCATGAGAAGACTTATCCTTATCCATGGTTCCTCTATATATTTGTGAAACACCCTGGGGGGGGGGGGGGTGGAATGTGTCCAATTGTCTGAGTTGGAATAGGGCCAATCAGGGTGATTGGCTCTACCCCTACAGCTCCCGCCCTCCCTCCCTGGACGTTAGCCACATTTCTCTCAGATGCGCCAGAGACAGAGAGAGAGGCACAGAGCTCTGCCAGACCAAACACGAGCCCTCATTCCCTCCTATCACTCCTGCTGTGAGGGAGGCAGAGAGAGATACAGTGAGAACTGCCCCAAGCTGTTGACCAGCCCTGCTTCCCTCCTAAGAATGAGACCTAATTACCTGCTATGGCTCCTGCTCCCACGGAGAGAGAGACACAGAGAGAGCCACCCCTGCTGTGACGGAGGGAGAGAGAGACAGAGAGCTGCCCCAAACTGCACACCAGCCTTGCTTCCCTCCTACAAATCAGCCCTGATTACCTGCTATGCCTCCTGCTGTGAGGCACGCAGCGAGAGGGAGAGAAAGAGACAGAGAGAGAGAGAGATCTGCACCTTCTGGTATCCCCTGGGTCCTAGCACCCATTTCATTCCTGGTCACAATGGGATTTCTTGCTAGTATAGTGATTAAAACTTTGTTGGTCTTAAAAGTGCCACAGGACTCAAACTTTGTTCTGCTGCTTCAGACCAACATGGTGACCCACCTGAATCTGGCTACCCACCTGGAGATGTTAAAAGCTGAACCTGGGAGTTTCTTCATGAAAACAGAAACTCTACCACTGAGCTTGGTAGGAAACTCTTTAACCAGCAGTGCCTGGCAGTTCAACCTTAGCATACTGCAACTGGGGCTCCCTAAATGATATCAGGGAGGGGATGATCCATCATAACAGAACTTGACTAATGGGATTCAACAGAGATCAGAATGTAGATTAAAAACACAGAGGCAGCAGGAATTGTGAGAAAAATTAACAACTTATATCAGGGAGGGTCAGCAGAGTCGCTATGGACTTCAGTGATGTTACTATGTTCTTAGCTCCTTGGGATTAAGCCTAGTGAAACACCATAGGATGCCAATTAGTTGCATGCCAACATAAGCAATATACTGGCATTGACTTAGGACTGGAGTCGCTATATTTTGACAGTAGCTGCTATTTACCTTCGTCTCTTCTTTTTCTTTATAGTATTAAGGCACACTTCCTACGGCATTGATCTTATCTGCAGAGGGACTAATAGTGTTATATTTTCCCCACCTAAAAAACACTATGTACTTGCTATATGCTCCTAAAATGTTGCTATCCCGTGGCTGCATGAAATGAATTCTCCATAGTTTTGAAGGAGCTGTTGGCATGAAAAAATAGAAAAATATAGCATTCTCAAAAAAAGTAGCTGTTGCTCTTCCATCATGAGGACAGAGAAGCATCAGGATCTCGAGTAAGCCCCTGCAATGTTAAGTAGTTTGGTATAATATACAAAAATGTTCTGTTATCATATTTTAATTTAAAGAGATTAACATATATGTGTCCTTATAACCCAAGAACAAATCAATATATCTAATCATCAGCACAGTCAAATCTGTGGATCTTTAAATCCAAAGAAATAAACAGATGAGATGGGTCTTTCTACAAACTGAGGCAAATGCCACAGTATTGCAGGAAAGTCTGAAATCTTTTGTAAAAATTGGGAATTTAATTCACCACAAAATAAGCAGCAACTGTAACTATGAGAGACAAATGTTGTCAGTGGCCATTGCTAGGCAAACAACAGTATTGCCTGTCTTCAAACCTTGGTTTCTGTCAAGTAAACAGCAGGAGAAGCAGGGCCCTTTACAGGTCTGTTTTGGCCTTTGAGACAGGACTTAGCAAAGCCTGGCCTGACAGCAAACACTGGGCTCTTGCTACCACATGACTTGCATGATTAACCCAGGTCCATCTGTTTGCTACAGATCAACAATTCCATCTCACAAAATCCAGTGTGGAATAGGACTACAGTTTCAGACTAGGATGTGAGAGACCCAGGTTCAAGTGCCCAGTTGGCCAAGCTCACCTGGGGCCAGTTACACATTCAAAGCCTAACTTAACCCACACAGTTGTTTGTGAAGATAAAACAGAGGACAGGAGAATGATGTAAGGTGCTCTGGCTCCCTATGGTGGAGAACAAGGAAGGATAGAAGCAAATAGGAAAAAGGGGACATACTGGAAGGAAAAGATGAAATAATGTGGGGAGGGATATAAAGTGGAAAGTGAGGTGCTGCTTGCATGTCCTTGTTGGCTTCTTACTGAACACAGCTGGGCCACAGTTATCCTGTACAGGCTTTGCCAGATGATGGGAAGGAGGGGAAACCAAAGGTTAGATAAAGGTAGGCTTGTTGGTAAGGAGAGAAGGAGGTACAAAAAGAGGAGAAGTTATGGGAGCTTTCATAGAAGAGAAAGAGGAAATGATGAGGGAGGAGAAATCAAATACCCCTTACAGTCCTTGAGTTGTATTTCTCTAATTCATTGCTAAGTTTAGAATCAGATTTTACAGGACCTTTCTATACCGTACCGAGTTTTACTGGTATATCTCTATGTTGCTTACTACCCCTCACAGCTGTCTTTAAACAAAAAAAGAACTTGCTATTAGTGATGGAAATAAATTCTTTAAAGGAGGGTTCTACTTTGGCTGCCTATCTTCTAAAATAGCTGTAAGGGCTCAAGTGAGGTGCTGTATTAAGCCATTGCTGGACACTGCCACAAAAACCCACTCATTAACGCAGGGGACCCCCAGTATGATGTCCGACAGAAAACTTCATCATGCAGGGGAAAATGAAGGTGACAGAAAGAACTTGTGTTATGCCCTTAAGTAGGGCCTGACCCACTCCTGACAGCATTTGAGTTATGGATTTGGGTGATATTCAGTAAAACAATCTTTCCAGAATTATTCCTAGGACAAATTGGGACACAATCAATTACTAACCAACATAAAGGAGAATTTAAATAATATATTTCAGATAGTTACACTGTAATTACGGCATTCTTGAGTAACACTATTATTCAAGCTATTTCTAAACTGAATAATTTAAATGAATAGATTTTCTGCCTTAAGTGAAATAGCAAAAAATAATAATAATCAATAGGTCTTATTTTTCCTGCACAATAGATAAAAGAATACATGGGAACAATCCACATTTAAATGCTATGGACTTCAATAGGTTAATTGCATTCACACAAATCTCTTTTCTTGAATTCACTTTGATTTGATTGTGTCTGTAGAACAGAGACATAAAAAAACTAAATATTTCAAATTTAAGTTCATACACTTTTTTCTTTCAACAATATGAAGTTTATGCAATTCACACAATAATTATATTTTACTGAAGCCAGAGAAACAATACTGTTAATAGTCAATTCTGTTTTTTTTTTTTTCATCCATAAAGGTACAACTTAAGTTACAAGTTGGACAAAGAAACAATTTTAGTTCACAAGTCTACCATTGTAAAAAGCAATGATTTCAGAACTCTGGACAGCTCCTAAAATTCCACAAGTATTTCAGATTTGCTAAAAACCTATATTTCACTTTGCTTTTGTGGTCAAATATGAGTAATTATATAGCTTTTATTCCCCAGATACATAACACCATGTCGACACACTACTTCCCCAGGGAGGACAAGATGCATGGGAGTCCCCAGTCATTAGTTCTTTGATTCATATGTCCTTCTATTACTTTCAACACAGTAAATCAAGCACACATTTCAACAGAATGACCCAGATTTAAGACAGTGGTATACAGGATTTTCACTTAAGGCACAAAACTAGGAAAAATTACATTTCCTGTACTCACTAACTCACTGGACCTTATACCTAGATCAGCAACTCAGAGGCAGTCAACTCTGGCTATTATAATGGGTTAATATTGCCAAATGTTGTAAGAGCATTATCTTAAAGCTTCACCACCACTGCCACTCATGCCTGGTACAAATAACCCAACTCTTAAAAAAATGCATGCCAAATCAGAAAGGTCAGCTTTACAACATTACACAGATAAAGAACCCAAATGCTAGCCATTAAGAAATGGAAGTTGATAACTCTAAGTTTAAAGTAGTCAGCTATTTTAAAGGTAATGCTGGCAAAAGCATTAAGGTAAATAGAACCATTTGTCAACATGTTGTAGAAACAATGGGAAATTCTATTCTTGCACTTCAAATCTGCCTCCCCAAAGAGCTACTATACATTACAGCTAAGTGGCCATGTGCTTTGTCCGGTTGTTGCTTCAAAAGCACTCTTTAATCCATATACAGAGACCCCCTAATCTCTTGTTGGGAGTGACATGGAGCCTGACCATCAACTCCTCCCCTGAATTACCTACTAGACTTTTTGTTCAGCACATGATATCCACTACTTCCAGTCCAGGATGGTAAATTGCCATGCAAACAAAACACTCATCGGAAATCTCTCCCTTATCCCTTCTGCCTAAACTGCCCATTTCTAAGGAAAAAACTCCCCAATTGTTGTGAGTTGTGAGTTCCTGCACTGTGCATGGGGTCGGACTAGATGACCCTGGAGGTTCCTTCCAATTCTAAGATTCTCTAATTCTAATCCTCCAGGGAAGGATATCTTCAGTATGAGAGGATATTCTTCCTTGGGAAGATTCAGTACATCCTAGTCAGGCTTAGAAGACCGTAGTTATGAAATGGCATCAAAGCAATAAGCACCAGGAAAACCCTTGAGAGATGGATGAGCACTGGAAAGATAACATAATTGTTTCCAACAACTCATCATGCTTGTACAAGCATTTTTAACTATCAATACAAGCTACAGAACTTAAGGCATGATATACTAGTAGGTCTACAGAGAGAAACAACTCAGAATAAGGACACCTCCATAGGGAAGCAGATATGAACCATGGGAGTACAGGGGAAATCTCTCTCTCTCTCTCTCTCTCTCTCAATTTTTGAATTGACAAATCATTTTGAAAAAAATAAATAATAGAATATGAAACTCAGAGTAAGCTCTTTTGCAAGTACAGCTGCCTGCAGGGTAGCAGGTAAGAAGAAAAAACAAATTAGAGTGATTGTTTCCTGAAGAACTGATATATGTAACCTATATTCCAGATAACTCTATAAACAAGCTAAAATAGCAGAGAGAATTGTTACATTATTCCATTTCCTGATTTACCACCAAATTATCACTTCCATCAGGTGCTAATATCCTGAGCTAGGATATGGAATTATCATTCTTTAACAGCAATGGTTCCACTCTAAAATTCAAAAGTCAATGTTTTCATTTGTTCATTTGTTTTCATTTGTTCATTTGTTTTCAAAGCAGCAGGTCCCACATGTTCAGGGGAATGGCAGAATGGATCAGAACATACCTTTGGGCTTGTGCCACCAAACTCCATCAGGTAAGAAGATGAGGTCAGAATTTCAGGCATAGCCTTGGCCTTTGTTTTCAAGAATGCATGACAACTGAGGCAGGAGGATGGAAAGTCTTTCTCGACAGCTGAATGATACCATTGTGGGGAGGGGGGAGTTATAGACACACTGTGTTTGAGAGCTCCTAAGCCTCCAGGTTAGCCATCTCTGTGCTCAAACCACATGCCAATAAGTTTTTTTTTCCTTTTTCTGTCCCACTCTCAGAAAATAAATGATACCACAGCAGCTATTGTTGTCCCTATGACTGGGTTGTGCTAAATGGCCCCTTTAAAAATAAATTAAAACTGTTTCACAAGCAAGCTTGAAATATGTCTGCTTTGGTGTTATGTAAACTGCATCAAGAGTTTTATTTCGCTGCATTGCTTCAGCAGAGTGCCAAACCAACTCCTGTATTTCATGCAGTTTATCCAAGATGGGATAGTAAGCATAAGATGTTTAAATTTACAGAAATCCTAAAAAGAAAGGAGCATTCTGCAATAAGAAGCCTAACTCCTTAAGGTATCATTCATCTTAAACCATTATTGGTCTAAGAATAATTGGTGTATTAGAACAAAGTTTATACTCCTCTCCCATCTTCCTTAAAAAGCTACCCAATTGACCAGAAACTTCATGAAAAAAACACTATCTTCAAGAACCTTCTCCCTTTAGTGCTGTGACAAAGGGCAAAGGCCAAGAAATAAAAGGGAAAGGATACGTGGAATAGAATATCAAGAATCTCTAAAAACCTTTATGAAGTACACTGCATGTTTTCATTTCTTTAAGACTGAAAAACTGAGAACTGTTAAAAGAACTTTAAAGGAGAAAAGATATGCCCTTTAAAATCTCAAATGTCTTCCTTTAAAACACTAACAGCAAAAAAGGAATCCTGATTTGAAATAGCAAAATCAAGTGGAGTCTTAACAGTTAAATACATTTTCTCTTCCCTACACAGCCCTGAGGCAACTTGAGGCTGCAAGTATCTGTAGTCTGCATATAATAGACTAGGAAAAGGAAAGAGGAGGGTTTGCTCCACTTGCACAAGAGGCAAATCCAATCAGTGGAGCTATTAGTACATGAAAATCCCTCAAGCCACTGGAAATTGAGTGGCCGGGGGGGGGGGGCTCTTTGACCATCACTGCTTTCTGCTGGTGGTTCACAAGATCCAAGCCAATAAACAGAACTGGATCAACTGTTTGTTTTCTCCTTTAGAGCTATCAGTCAACATAACTGGGTCTTTTGTAATATTTGGTTATACAGCAAGAATAGTTCAAAATCTGTAAAACAAAAGGTTAAACCAGGGTCCCAAGCCAATGGGCACCTCAGAAATTGTGACCCAGGCTGCTACAGGAGACAGAGCTGGCCACAAAAGGTCAGGGAGGAGGTTATATGTAACTTTAATAGCAGACATCAACATTTTAGACAAAAATTCTCTTAAACAATACCTCTTAAATTAATAAATAGAAAATATTTTCTTGTGCTGTGGTAGCAACAACAATATTGCTGCCACATAAATGTTTCTTTGTTTTAAATCTGTACATACAATCAGATCTCCAATGGCCAATCAGAAGCCATGCTGGAAAAAAAAAGGTCCACCTAGCCCTACCCACTTTCTAAAAACCTTTGGCAGCATATCAGAGGGCACAATGTTCGATATCCTGTGTTAAATATCGCATTTTATAAGCAGTTTTTCCCCCTGTATGTGAATTTTCATCATGTGACTGACTCTTAACCTTCATTTTTCAGCATGAAAACATTTCAGAGCACGGTGATTTCAAAAGTGAATATCAAGGGGAGCTCATGCAGCATGATCAATGCTTTAGGACTACACTATATGAAAACAGCCATATACATTTAAATGCACTTACATTTAAGTGCATTTAAGGGGTGATTAAAAAATTCAATGGAATGTGCTGATGGTGCTCCTCCCTGCTCTCATGGTTTTTCTTCCTCATGCCATTCACAATCATAAGTCATCATGAGTCATTGCTTTAGGATGCTTAGGGCTAGTCCTGCGTTGAGCAGGGGGTTGGACTAGATGGCCTGTATGGCCCCTTCCAAGTCTATGATTCTATGATTCTATGATTCTATGATTCTATGATTCTATGATTCTATGATTCTATGATTCTATGATTCTATGATTCTATGATCAGGGCCAAGGCTCACTGGTGAAATACACCAGCTTGTACTCCAACAACTCAGCTGGCATCCGATTGAATTCCAGATTAGGCTTTAGGTTTTGGTACTTACCTTCAAGGACATATGTGATCTGGGCCCAGTGTACCCGAGAGACCGTCTCTCTGCCTATACCCCTAAAAGAGCCATACACTCTGCCACCTCCAACTGGCTGGTGATCCCTAGCCCCAAAGAAGCATGTTGGACCTCAACAAGGGCGAGCTCCCTGAAGAGATCAGGGCCCTGTCCCACAATTTTGCAGGGCCTATAAAAGGGAGCTCCTCCACCAGGCATTTACTTGAGGCCAACTGATCCAACAACATCTGCTGGTCCCCCTCCTACCTACCTAAGGGCTCTGTCAAAGTAATCGTTTGAAATATTGTTCTATGTAATTACCCTATCATGTTTCATGTAAACTGTCCAGGGCCATATGGAAGAATGGTATAAAAATCTAAATAAATAAAATTAATATTCCAGAGCATGTGCAGAAGTCATCACTCTTAACTGGCATTTCCAGTTAAGAGTAAAGATGTGGCAAACTTAACAAGAAATGCAACAGGCATTCAAATATTTATGGGGAGGGGATATTGATTTCTCTTCTCTTTTGTTTCTCTTTTAAGATCAGGATTCCTCTTTGAACAGAAATCAATGCACTCTTCTGTACCTTCAATGCTTCCAGTTGCTTTATTTCACACACAACAGGGTGGTACCCCAGGAGGATAGGAAAGTCTGGGAAGGCTTTGCCTGCTTTTCAAGCACCTACAGAGTGAAATTCTGAAATTCTGCTGAACCTCCATTCCTCTTGATTAGAAACAGACTCCATATGCCTAAAAAAGGGGGGGGGAGTGGATTGCTGAATTTCAAGGAAAAACTAGATAAAGAAGACTTCAGTAAATTTCTCTTAACAATGGCACATTTACATTTACCATAATCAAACTGCTAATTTACATAGAAGTTTGCTTAAAGTCAGAATAGTATGCCAGGTCAATCAACTCTGGTTCTGTGCATGTAGCCAGCTCTTCTTGTACTACTTCTACAAGCATTTCCTGCAGAAATTGTTTGATCTGCAGCAGGGTCTTTGGCAAGTAGAACATATGTAAATAAGCTATGTCTGTAGCACATCTTGCAAGATGAAAATTACAGCTTTGCCTATAAAACACATCTCTCCTTTTACAGAATACTATGAGGAAGTCTGGGGAAAATTGTATTTGAACAGATATAGGACAGTTCACTGGCTTTTCCCACAAGGAACACTTCCAAACAGACACAAGAGATTTATTTATTAATTCAATTTTATTCTCACAAGAGCCCTGTGATTTAGGTTAGGATGAGTGTCTGAGTGACCCAAAGTCACCCAGGCAAGTTTCCATGGCAAAGGGGGGGGGGGAAATCCTACTCAAGAACACAAAACTGGAAAATACCTCACATCTGCCACTCATTAAATATGAAATGTTAATGTTTTGTGTATTTAAAAATTGACAAACTACAGACAAGGAAAGATGGTGGGGAAACTACAAAAAGCACATTTACAATCATCTTTTAGTACAAGAACATATATGAAACATTGTAACAGAAACCAATTGTTACACATTTTTGCTGACTGCAGTTTGCAGGTAGAATGGAAGACAAATCAGCAAATGATTGAGCTCTTTCCATGCCTCAGATCCCACAGCTTTATACTAGAGATGGGCATAATCCAAGAAATTCTGGTTTGCTTGGAGTTTGAGCTGCTCCTGAACCAAAATCCGGAACCCAAATCCAAATGACAGAGAAGCTCCAAAAGAAACCAGCTGCACTCGGGCTGGTCCATTTCACTTTCCCCCACTCCCAAGAAAAACAACAGGAACACATGTCCCTCTGTGAAGCCGAAATGCCTACAAGCTTCGAAGTGGGGAGGGAACAAAATGGATCCCTGAAATGGCTACAAGCCATTTTGAGTTCAGCTGCAGTTCAAAAGGACTGATTAGCTGTTTTAGCAAAGAATTTATAGCTGAATTTGGATGTTGTGACACAGTTTACTAATTTAACAGAATTAACTTTATTCCCACTGTTATGATGGTAGTTCATTTTCTGAGGAAGAATGCATGCACTCGAAAGGCTCATGCCTTTAATAAATCTTTGTTGGTCTTAAAGGTGCTGTTTGACTCTTATTTTTGTTGTGCTACTTCAGACCAACACGGCTACCCACTTGAATCTATCAATTGCACATCTACACCTATATTTAACCTCAGCAAATCTCCATTGGCAAATCACTTAAGTTTTGGCTTACACCTGAGGATGCACATTCAGAATTGAACCTTGGCCATGGAAAGGCATGTTGAAGAAAATCTGTTTCAAAAAAGTCATTTGAATTTGATCATAACATACTGGTGTTATATTTAATGTGTATTTGACTATTTTTACAGAATTGTGGTTCTTAACTACTTTGATTTTTTATTGTGAGCTCGACATCGGAAATTATTATATGTTGTTGAGATATTCACATTTTATTGTAAACACCATTCCCTGTTTATATATATATATATATAATATTATAATATCCCTTTCTAATTCTTTTTGAATTAGAACTTTCTAATTCTTTTTGAAAATTCTCATAATTTTTCTTCAGGAATTTTATGCCACCAATCAGCTCTCATTGCAATACTGTATTATTACATGTGTGCATATTTGATCACTGATGAAGACCCTCTTGGTTGAAACGCACATGGTCTATGGCCATACCATATGCAGCCACTGACACTGTATGTGCAATACTGCACAGATTGTGTGTTATGTTTTAATGTTTTTAATATTAACGTACACTTAATATTTGTATTTTCACTTTAATATATATTTGCTGCTCAGTCTTCTAAGTTCCTGACTTGTTTTCTCAGTTTGTGCTTTTGTTCCCTTTTTGTTTTTCACCAAACGCATATATACACCACACAGAAACATTTACGCGAACATTCATATGGGATTTCTAAAACCTGAATATGATTGTTAGTTCCCATAAACCTGACTGCAAATCGGAGTTGCTAGAATTTGCAGCTGCAAGGCCTATTTCCCAGACTAACAGGGCAATCATAACTATGTTCCCCTGAGAGCTGGGCAAAAAGCTTATACTTAAAGGGGGTGGGGGGGGGGAATCAATGCACTGACCAGAGAAGAGAAAAGTGATGTGTGTTGGCAAGCACTAAATGATGAGACAAAATGCCATTGTGTCTAACCTGCTAAAATGATTCCCTTGCCACTTAGAAGCCAAAGTTCCTTCACTTTCCAATTTAACATTAAATCACTACTTTGAAACCACTGAGTCATTTGGACTCAAGTCATTTGGACCTAACATGGGTTTAAAGACACCAAATAGAAGAGCAGCTGGTTTTTATACCCCGCTTTTCTCTACCAGAAGGCATTTCAAAGCAGCAGCCTACAGTCACCTTCCCTTCCTTTACCCACAACAGGGACCCTGTGAGGTAGGTGAGGCTGGGAGAGGGCTGATGTTACTATTCTGTGAGAACAGCACTATCAGGGCTGTGATGACCCCAAGGTCACCCAGCTGGCTGCACATGCAGAAGCAGATCACCAGATTAGAAGCCAACACTCTTAACCACTACACCAAACTGGCTCTCGGAGAAGCACCTATAAATCCTAGATGGGGCTGGCACACATCCACACAAAAGCAGAATGTTCTGTTTTCACTAACAAAGAATTCATCTCGAAAATACTGAAGAGTTTCAGAAGAAGAGTTGTTATTCATACCACACTTCTTACTACATGTAGACTCAAAGCGGCTTATAATTGCCTTCCCTTCCTTTCCTCACAACAGAAACCCTGTGAGGTAGGTGGGGCTGGAAGAACCCTGAGAGAAACTGCTCTGTGAGAACAGCATTATCAGGGCTGTGATGAGCCCAAGGTCACTCTGCTGGTGGCATGTGGAGGAGCAGGGAATCAAACCTGGCTCACCAGATTAGAAGCCACCACTCTTGACCGCTACACCGAGCTGGTAGGACATGAGGTCCAGCTTTTTTCTTTTAAGAAAGACACTTTAACCCAAGGGTCCCTCAACAAGGAGTCCAAGCCTGAACAATGTGGGTTTCCAGGGCTAGAAAACAAACCTTGTAAAAATACAGAGTTTGAATAATGTTCAGATAGTTTTTCCCAATAAGCAGGCCACCACTCTAATATCATACAGAAAAGGGAGGAAAAAAACAAGAAAATCTAGTTTTAACTACGACATTTGAAACCTGCATTAGTTGGCACAATCCAGAGTCAAAGGTCTTCTGTGTTGCTGTCCACTACAATAGAAATGTAGCATACTCCAGGTCTGTAGTCCAAACTGTCTTTCGTCTCCAGGCTCTTAGCTCAATTATAGCCCAAGTAGCATCAGGTGATGACAACAATCCAATCAGGACATGTTCTTGCTGGAACCATCTAGAAAATTACCTCATCACTCCTGATTTCCCCCTCCCATCCTGTGAGCTGTAGGTTCTCATGATTAGCCAATTATCCCATTCCTTACTTTAACCTTGAGCCCTGTAGACAGAGAGGCCCAATTACTAACAGGTGCAAGAAAGAATCCTGCCATTGCTATACACATTAACCCTTTGGAAGAATCAAAGGTGCTTTGAATTACAGTCGACTATATTTTTTGAGCCTGTGTACACCTTTGGAAGAGAGCCTCTTGTGGCGCAGAGTGGTAAGGCAGCCGTCTGAAAGCTTTGCCCATGAGGCTGGGAGTTCGATCCCAGCAGCTGGCTCAAGGTTGACTCAGCCTTCCATCCTTCCGAGGTCGGTAAAATGAGTACCCAGCTTGCTGGGGGGTAAACGGTGATGACTGGGGAAGGCACTGGCAAACCACCCCGTATTGAGTCTGCCATGAGAACGCTAGAGGGCGTCACCCCAAGGGTCAGACATGACTCGGTGCTTGCACAGGGGATACCTACCTTACACCTTTGGAATTCTGACACAGCATGGGGGGTGCAGCCACATAATTGATGCTGCAACATGGCTGCTGCAAGGAGCAGAGCCAGCCACAAAATGTGGCTACAGCTTACGTCCAGTCACACAGGGAAGACTATTATGTTTTGGAAGCTACTGCCAAATCAACATTGTAAAAAAATCTGCACCAATCAAATCTCCAAAGATCAATCAGAAGTCTTGTTGAACAAAAGTCCCATCTGTCCCTATCCACTTTCTAAAAACAGTTAGCAAGCACCTGGAAAGGTGTCAGCAGGTATAATGGCACCCACAGGCACCACATGGGGGGCCCCAGCTTTAATCAAAAGACCTCAGAAAATAAATCCAGCATTGCAGATTCACAATTGGATCCTGGTAAAACAGCAAGCATTATTTTGCTTTTAACCACCTGTACTGACACAGATAAATCAAGAGTGGCATTTTTCCCCTTGAAAGAGGGAATTACCTTGCTTTGAGAACTACCTAGAATCAAACTGGCACACTTCCTTTAACAAGGAAGCAAAACAGTCCACTGTCTGTTCCTATTTTACATGCCAGTCAAGTCAACGCCACCCACACATTAGAAACTGGATTCCCTTTCCTGTCTCTCACAGGCAAGCAGATTACAAATACTGATTAGAATGACAGGTGAAATATAAACAGACGACAGTTTCCTTGAACTTTAATACTTCCCAACTTCAACTACAAATGTATATATAGTGTGATGCTACCCAACACCTAGGGATATGTTTGAGTCTCTGGTAACCCTGGTTTTAAAAAATTACAGCAGATGCAAGGGTGGAATGCATTAGCATGTTTCTTTTTAAAGAAGACTGAAATGAGGAGGATAATCTTACTTATATGCCTATGCAGCCACAGATTTGATTCATATGTATTCACACACCTGGGAAAGTTCTAGAAAACAAGAGCTAGGGTTATGGTAGCAAACTTCCAGCTGGAGAGCTCTCACTATTACAGCTGAACTCCAGATGACCAAGATCAGTTCTCCTGGGAAAAAATGGCTACTTGGGAAGATGGACTCTGTGACATTATAGCCTGCTGAGGTCCCTCCGCAAGCCCAGCCTTCCCCAGGCAGACATGCAAAATGTCCATGGATTTCCCAACTCTAGCCTGGCAGCCCTAGCTGGCAACCCTAGCTGCCACCCTAACCCTAGGTGGCCTCCACAAGATATGCATGAAACAATTAAACAAGCCCACGAAAAACTACATAGCTAAGAAGTGACAGGCCCAGGAGTGGCAGTGAAAAAGAAGGTAATTCTTACTTCCTTCACCACAGCATTCTAGAGAAGGATATTTTAAATTCTAAGTCCATAGGTGACTTATCACCTCTTTGGAGAGGGGTAGCAAAAAAATGTCATTCAGTTGGGCTTTCTTCCAGGAAAGTTTGTTTAGGATTGCAGACATTGTGCTCCATATGATGGAGTGGATTTTGATGGAGATCTTCTTTTTCCACATCATGCAAGATAAAATTAATATGTATTAAGTATTATTTGGTTTTTTAAAAATATTTTTAAAATTCTTTTCAATTAAAAAGATCATTCTAGAATTTGTTGTTGTTGTTGTTGTTATGTGCGAAGTCGTGTCCGACCCATCGCGACCCCATGGACAATGATCCTCCAGGCCTTCCTGTCCTCTACCATTCCCTGGAGTCCTTTTAAGTTTGCACCTACTGCTTCAGTGACTCCATCCATCCACCTCATTCTCTGTCGTCCCCTTCTTCTTTTGCCCTCGATCACTCCCAGCATTAGGCTCTTCTCCAAGGAGTCCTTCCTTCTCATGAGGTGGCCAAAGTATTTGAGTTTCATCTTCAGGATCTGGCCTTCTAAAGAGCAGTCAGGGCTGATCTCCTCTAGGACTGACCGGTTTGTTCGCCTTGCAGTCCAAGGGACTCGCAAGAGTCTTCTCCAGCACCAGAGTTCAAAAGCCTCAATTCTTTGACGCTCGGCCTTCCTTATGGTCCAACTTTCGCAGCCATACATTGCAACTGGGAATACCATAGCCTTGACTAAACGCACTTTTGTTGGTAGGGTGATGTCTCTGCTTTTTAGGATGCTGTCTAGATTTGCCATAGCTTTCCTCCCCAGGAGCAAGCGTCTTTTAATTTCTTTGCTGCAGTCCCCATCTGCAGTGATCTTGGAGCCGAGGAAAATAAAATCTGTCACTATCTCCATTTCTTCCCCATCTATTTGCCAGGAATTAAGAGGGCCGGCTGCCATGATCTTTGTTTTCTTGATGTTGAGTTTCAAGCCAACTTTTGCACTCTCCTCCTTCACCCGCATCAACAGGCTCTTTAGTTCCTCTTCACTTTCTGCCATTAGAGTGGTATCATCTGCATATCTGAGGTTGTTGATATTTCTCCCTGCAATCTTGATCCCAATTTGTGACTCCTCTAATCCCGCCTTTCTCATGATGTGCTCCGCATACAAGTTAAATAGGCAAGGCGACAGTATACAGCCTTGCCGAACTCCTTTCTCAATTTTGAACCAATCCGTGATTCCATGTTCAGTTCTCACTGTTGCTTCTTGACCTGCATATAAATTTCTCAAGAGACAAATAAGATGCTCTGGTATTCCCATCTCTTTAAGAACTTGCCACAATTTGTTGTGCTCCACACAATCAAAGGCTTTAGCATAGTCAATGAAGCAGAAGTAGATGTTCTTCTGGAACTCCCTAGCTTTTTCCATGATCCAGCGTATGTTGGCAATTTGATCTCTAGTTCCTCTACCTCTTCGAAATCCTGCCTGTACTTCTGGAAGTTCTCGGTCCACATATTGCTGGAGCCTAGCTTGTAGGATTTTGAGCATAACTTTGCTAGCATGAGAAATGAGTGCAATGGTGCGGTAGTTTGAACATTCTTTGGCATTGCCCTTCTTTGGGATTGGAATGTAAACTGACCTTTTCCAATCCTGTGGCCATTGCTGAGTTTTCCAAATTTGCTGGCATATTGAGTGTAGCACTTTTACTGCATCGTCCTTTAAGATTTTGAATAGTTCAACTGGAATGCTGTCACCACCACTAGCTTTATTGTTGCTCAGACTTCCTAAGGCCCATTTGACTTCACATTCCAGGATGTCTGGCTCCAGGTCAGTAACTACCCCACTGTGGTCATCAGGGATGTTAAGCTCGCTCTTGTATAGTTCTTCTGTATAATTTTGCCACCTTTGCTTAATCTCTTCTGCTTCTGTGAGGTCCCTACCATTTTGGTCCCTTATCATACCCATCTTTGCATGAAACGTTCTCTTCATATCTCCATTCTAGAATTACTGAACTAATTTTTCTAGCCCTCAGCAAACAGCGGCCATTGTGCAGGCAGGGGAGTCCGGCAGAACAAAGAACATGGTGTGTTCCAGTGCAAGGATGTGGCGAGAATTCCCTGCTCCTTGCAGGGAACGTGACCTGTAGGGCAGTGGTCCTCAACCTTTTTATCACTGGGGACCACTCACCGGGGACCACTCAACGCCTTTTACTGAGGCCCGGTGGGGGGGTAGTTTACTCCTCTACTCTCAACCACTGCTCTAACGCTCTCTGATCACTATGGCGATGTTTAAACATCCCTTCAAAATCAGATACAGACACGCCACAACAATGAACATAAGGAACATTTTATTTTCATGGAAATTTTAACTCATGACAATGACAAATCAATGGGAACCCTGAGCTTGTTTCTCTGCAACGAGATAGTCCCATCTGGGAGTGATGGGAGACAATGACACCCGAAGTGTGTTGTAAAGGGCCAGGGGGGGGGGTGAAGTAAAGGGCTGGGGGGGGGAGAAGCCGTCCTTTGGGGCCCACCTCCAATTAGTCGAAGGACCACATGTGGTCCACCGCCCACAGGTTGGGGATCACTACTGTAGGGGACAGTCTGGTACGAAGTGACAGGCATAAAAGGAGACTGGCATGAGCCATATGGTCTCTTTTTCCATTCACTAATTTGGCCACCTGCTGCTTCCCACTGTCCCTCCCTCGGTTATTGGCTTGTTTTGATGTTTTCATAGGCACAATTTTCATTATATGCCACAGCTGGCAGTTTATTTGGGGGCGGATCCTCTTGGACACAACCTGTGCACATGTGCTGGGTTTCCCGCCCATTTGTGGGAGTTTCCTTAAGAGCAGGGTTCACTTCTCAGCAGGGGAGTTGGCTACCTCACATAGCGGGGTGGCTGGGGAAGCTCCAATAGCGATCGATTTCCTATGTTTACCTTCCCAGGGTCCTGAAAACCTGATGGTTAGGGGGAGCTTACTGGTGGGTCACTCAGTCCCTGCAGGCAGGCCTCCTGGTGGGTTCCCCTCCCTGTGGGACTGTGCTCTGCTGGCCACAGCAGGGGAGGTGTGGTTTTCAGATCCACTCCCTCTCCTTCGGTGTGCCTATGCTCATGTAAACAACAATAAGGTTGTGGCCCTGTTTCTGCACTGGAAACTGCCTTCCTGCCTTGCAATTATACAATTTTTAAAATTAAAATTCTCTTGTAGTTCTTGTTTGAATTTGTTTGCCGACACCTAGGAAGCTTTCCTCCAAGCTCTTACACAAAATAACATTTCCTCATGTACTTAAAGCCAGAAACAACCCCAGAATAAGCACTAAAAAGGGTATATCCAAACATGCAAAATAGATGGGCAGAGAAAGATGGAAGTGGGGGAGGGCAAAAATGTTACTTCTAGCAAAACACTGTGAGCTAACTCATCACTATGCTGTGCATGTAACCTAGCACAAAAGTGGGGCATCTATTATGTGCATGTGCTTGTAATATCTTGGCAACCTGGAGTAGTCCACAGATGTTAAATGCTATTAGAATACTTTAGGGAACCCTGATGAAACACTGTTATGTCAAGTTCACAGCTGCTGCTCCCTGGTATTCTATGGCAAATCTGGCTTAAAACTTATTTTTACATTGCCAAGCTTTGGGTGATTTTCTCTTTAAAAAAATTGTAAATATCAGTGGAGTCTGAATCCTGTGTAAATCTTCACATTAAGTCTTCATGGGGGTTCCTGTAGAAAGTCATGACATTTATAGTTAGCATTTGAAATGGTTTTTGGGGAATGGTACAGATTCCCAAAGATACTAAGAGTGACAAAATAAAAATAATGCCATCAAGAATGGAAGTAGCTTGTGAATAGTACAACTTAAAGCAAAAGTTGACTGTGGAAACCTACTGAAATGAGTTTGAAACTCATACTAGACTCCAGAAAGGATAAGGTGCCAAAATGGGCCATAACTTACTAGCAGGTTCCTTCCCCAGCATCTCCAGTTAAAGGATATCAGGCACCAAGTACTGGACAAGTCACGTCTCCACTTGAGATCACAGAAGGCTGCCCCCAATCAGGACAGACAACGCTGAATCGGAAAGACCAACATCTTGAACCGCTGCAGATTTAAGTATCCACGGATCTGGTCATGCTGAGAATGAGATACATTTATAGGATTGTGTCCTGTTGCATTGTTTCATGAATGAATCATCTTGAGCTTATTGCATTATCTACTTTTTGAAATCCATTTTATACACTGTCTATGGTACATCGTGTCTAAGACTGTCATCTTTGGCTTGTTTTCTAATTCTGTAAACGTAATCCAATTGTATTGCTTAGCAGACAGGTTATGCTGTCTGTTCGCATTTAATATATTTAATATATATGGGTGCATATATGTGGAAAGAGGGAGACCTTATACAAACATACACACACACACTGAGGGAACATTTTTATATGCATTGTGATGTTCTCATCATTGTCTTATATCTGTCAGGACAAAATTCAGGCGCTTAAATGTCGACGGCTCCAAGCCATGACTCAGAACAAGCCGTGCTGTTAATATGACACTTTCAGAAACATTTCTCACTCAAAATTCAAATAGAAAAAAGGAGCTAGGGTTTAACCTTCTGCAGCGTTTACCTTCATCTGAGCCCAGTAGCTGGCTAGGACTACAGATGTTTCACTGCAAGACGACCTCCGACTACGGAACATAATTAGAAAAGGCTACTGCTCTTTCCAGTTCATTTGGCCTGGGTTACCAGGGTCTGGAGCTAATGCCTACAACTGTCACAGTTGAATGGAACATTTCAACAACAGTGGTATTTTCCTCCTAGACTGGTTTCACTTTCCAAACTGTAAAGGCTTCATTCTCCTTGCATTAATGCTATACTGTGCTTGCCAAACATGTCTACCTTTGCTGATCGAAAATTGCCTTTGGGATTGCAAACCACCCAGAACATAGCTGTGCTTCTGCTCTTAACACTGAATTAAGCATTCCAACAGTTATGTTGTAAACAGGAAAAAAAATACTTTGCCTTTCAGGGAACAAAGTAGGCAGACTTTCAGGAAGATCAACATTAGTTCTGCATGATAATAAGCAGAATTTATTCAATGCTCAGAAATCTGGCATCCAAAATTCAAACATCCCCATAATCCCTGTTTACAATACACACAGAGAAATTAAAGCAGGCTTAACTAAGCAGTGTTTGGGAATATTAATAAACTTATACTCCAAATCCAATCTTTTTTAAAAAGGCCAAAAGAGGATTGTTTTCAAACTAATTTATAGTTACATGGATTTTTCTGGATATGAAATATAAAGCAGTGCTGCGCATGGTGCTCGAAAATGGTAATGCTCCTGACTGAAATCAAAGGGAAGTGTTATGTTTAACTAGCCTGAATAATATTCAGCCAGCAGATCAGTGCATGACAAGCCCAATGCCGTTTTCTTTTCTAGGTCATACCACTGTTGGACCAGCTCATTACAATTAGGACCAAATCATACAACCAAAGAGGGTATACTGAGGAGAAAAAAAATGGGGGACCGGATGCCTACAGCATCTAGCACGGAATGAAGTGGTCACAAAATTTCCGGGATCTAATCCATATCTCGTTCCCAAACACAAGCCGTCTACTGCACTACCTATAAAGTTCAATTGGTGTGGTTACTTAACCAAAGCCAAGAACAAAATCCACAAATAAACACATAGGGTTAGATCCTATGGATCCATTCTTATTGCAGTGGCAGTTTCTTTCAGTACAAGAAAGTACAAGAAATTTCTTTGGAAATTTTTAAACAGAGGCTGGATAGCCATCTGATGGAGAGGCTGATTCTGTGAAGGTTCTAGGAAGTGGCAGGTTACAGTGGATGAGTGATAGGGGTTGTGAGTGTCCTGCATTGTGCAGGGGGTTGGACTAGATGCCCCAGTGTCAAACGCGAAGAGAACTCACAACAGGCTTCTTAATTAAAGAAAGCTTTATTGAAAAGTACTACACGCTCTAGGACTGCAAAGTCAAATCTGACTAGAGTACAGATTTGCTTCTGCTTATCAATACAATTCTCCCGCTCAAAACTTGAGGGGCTTTACGCACCGGGATCTTTGTTGCAAATTGGTCACTGAATGAAAAATCGCCATTTAAAATAGTGGAATTCGTCGTTATGCATACCTGCCTTTGTAGTGGAATCCAGTTGCGTTTTGTAGCGTTTCCCACAGCTTCCGGTCTCGGCAGAAATCGCTAGAAAGGAAGCGCTATTGCCAAGCTCGTCCCGCCCCTGGCCGTCAAGCAGCCAATGGGCAGCCGTTAGCATGCTCCCAAACAGCCCCTTTCCCTTTAAGAAAGGTTTAAAAAAAAAAAAAACAGACCCATTGTAACGAATCTGTGTAGATTCGTTGCAACGGAGAGACCCATCCAGCTGCCTAATGTGTTTGAGCTGTCGTTTGATCGTATGATCGTTGCCACGTTGCCTCGAGTGAAAAAAAAAATCCCCCCCCTCTCACGGGCCCGATTTTCGGCTGAATGAATGTGTAAAAATTAATGGGAAAATACATCAGCAAACGGGCTTTTCTGTGGTTTGTGCTTAGTGACTAAAGGTGAAGGACTGAAGCCAGGGAAGCCTCTAAACAGAAAGAGGCTCGCTGGTGCTTTTATCCCCGCTCGCTCGGAGAAAAAAAAATGGCGATCGCTTCGCCGGAAGTTTGGAGGAGAGAGCCAGGGGGAGGGACTTTGAAGAAACCGCAACAATGTTAACGCACAGGTCTTTTTCGCTAGTGTTGCAGATTGGTTGCAAGAGTGTAGCGCTTTCCGGAGGGTGAATCCACTTTTTGGGATTCCCCTGAAAGCGCTACAAGGAAGCGCTTTTTGCAGATTGGTTTCAGGTGTGTGGCAGATTGTCTACGACGTCGTGCGTTATGGCAAATCAATAGCGTTTCCAATTGGCAACCATTGTGCGATTTTGAAGGCGTGCAAAAAGCCCCTGAAAGTTCCCAAGGGAGGGGGGAAGGAGAGAAGAGGCACATGCAATTAAAACAGTGATACATTCTCATGGCCTTGACTGGGTGATAGCGAAACCAGACCCAGCCGAGAGGCCTCAACAAGTGATAAGAGTTACAACAACATATTTCACTTATAATTGTTAGCAAGAATATAGGACCTGTGGCAACCAGGCACCAAGCAATAAAACTGTCATGGAAGAACTCAGGCTAATTTATGACAGAGATTCTACAATCCTGACACCCAGAAGGTACCTTCCAACTCTATGATTTTTTGATTCTAAGAGCTTATATGAGGCTGTCGTATATTGAATCAGACCACTTGCTGGCCAAAGTCAGTATTGTCCAGTTTACTCACATTGGCAGCAGCTGACCAGTTCTCAGGTACAAGTCTTGCACATAATTTACTGTCTGGATCTTTTAACTGGAGATGCAAGGGCTGATCCTTCTCCATAAAATGCCTTGATCCCTCCATGAGCCACAGCCCCTCCCCAAGTTGGCAGAGTTCTATGCACTGAAGGAAAGCCCTAATGTTAGCACATCTAACTTATCAACTATTAACTGGTTAAAATAAAATGTAAAATATATCAGAATTGGCATTTATGTCATCAACTAGCAACCCATAATACCTGGCAGAACAGGTCACCTAACCTTCCGTGTGATTGCAGCAGTGTGCCTAGCAGTTTATTTATTCCAGTGACCTAACAGTACACATCACTCCCTCTTGAAGATCCTTCTGAAGATCTAGTGATGAATGGCAAGAAATACGGCTCCTTAGGAGAAATGCAAACTGGGAAATCTAGCAGGGTATAGTGGACATCCTTGATTTCCTGTATTTATAGTGTATATTGTGGCTGCCATACCCCAAATCTGCTAAGTGGGGTTGAGCAATGACATGGCAAATATAGGTCAGGGATGCAATCCACAGGCATGGTGAAAGAACTACTTTCCCACATAGCAAACAATCCAAATCTATTCAGTCCATGTCCTGAACATACCAGTTTGGCAGAGTGGCTTTAATGCTCACAGAACAGCATGAGTGTATTATAGTATGCTCCACCACATTTACAGTGCTGCAGCTGTTGCTTCTTTTCAGAACCTGCAGCATACATCTCGGCAAGGTGGTGATAAGCCGTGTGTAAAAAATTGCCAATCCTGGAATAATGCTACATTTTATCTAACTCCTTATGCCACAGAAAAACAGCCATAAATTGATGTTCTCTACATTGATCGTCAAGCCTAAAATGCAGTAGTGTTTGTGGATCAAGGGGGCTGTTTAGAATTTAATCCATTACATTTCATGCTGCCTTTCATATAACGATCCCAGAAAGAGATTCCTTTCCAGCCTCCTTAGCAAAATCACAACTTTAATTCATTCTGCAAAGATGATTTCCTGCCCTATTTGGACAACAATGTGACTGTCAACACTGCACTTTCTGCGGTAGCAGCTGGGAAAATAAGAGCTAAATATCTGCAGTTCTATTGCTGTTTCCTGTAAAACTGTCTAGTTTAAATTAAATTTCCAATATCATGCTAAGCATGTATGTAGAGGCTTCCAATGCTGTTTAACTGATGTGATATCTGTGTAAAAAATCAGTATATCTCTACAACCACTTTGCAAAGTCTTGTGAATCTCAGTAAATTCACTGAATGTAATCCTTCTATTTGCCTAATTTGGTCTCACTTCCACAGGATCGCTTTTCCCAGGTACAAGCTACCAGGCCTGTTCTCCAGTCAAGTCACCCAAACAATTGCTTGTGACAGAAGCAATTAGGATGGTGCTGATCCAACACAGGAGCTTGCTTTGAGACAGCCAATGGCACTGTAGAAAATGGACATTAGGTTGTTTTGAAGAAGAGTTGACTCTTATATGCCACTTTTCTCAGTCAGATCAGCTCTTTCAGGGCTGTGACAAGTCCAAGCTGGCTGCATGTGGAGGAGAAGCGGGGAATCAAACCCAGCTCGCCAGATTAGAAGCTGCCACTTTTAACCACTACACAAAGCTGTTTTAGGGCATCAAAATATCCTAAGCTGGCTTTAGCCAAGCAGTAATGAGTTCTCTGTACAGTACATAGCAAGAAAATGTCAAGAGACTGGGATCATGGCACATCCACCTCTTTAATCCACACAAAAATAAGAGTATGGAGCAGAGAAAGGTGCCAAAAAATTATACAGTACTCAAACCGTTGCAATCTGAAATTGCCAATGATGTGCATCCTCTCTATGTCCCACAAACACCCCATGGCACCAGCACTCCCAGTTTAGCCAAACATTTAATTCTTAACATCATCCCAACCAATCAAAATTATGGAAGATTTGTTGCACTCAACTAAGTACAAGGAAGCTCAGGCAGTTCTGCAAAATGGATTTTGTTCCGCTTCACATCTTTCCACTTCTCTCCTTCCACTGAATGTCCATACTTCTCATCACAGTTACAAGAAGCAGCTTAGAGTGAAGAGATCTATTAGTAGCCTGAAGCACAAGGACTATCAGTCTCACTCCCATATATAAACCGATCAGTCTTATAAACCTTCCTGTGACAAGCACGCCTGGTTTCCTTCTATAAAAATTGGACTTCTCCTCCCTTATTTTCTCATCTCCATCAGTGCTGACGGCAGGAACACAGGCGGCTGCTGCCCGCATTATTCAGCTTAAGTGGAGATCGTCGCTTACTGGCGCTCAAATGGTTCATTAACTTGTCATGCCTGAACTCAGAAGAGGGGAACCCAAAAGCGTGGAGCAGAAAACACACACACACACATAGTATGCCAATATTAACAGCAGTAAGCAAAGCAGGGATTTCCCAAAGGTTTAGGTAACAGAAGGGGAGAGATTTCGCTTACTACCACATGCGCTGGAAAATTAAAAACAAAGGCGGTGATAATATTTGGAAGCTAGAATATTTGAAGTGGAGATTATTGTAATGCTTGTGATGAGGCGGATCTTGAGGGGAAATTTTTCTGCTTGTCTGTTTTATATAACCTGAAATGTACAGTAATTTTGGATTTCTATGATTTGCTATATATAAAACCCCTTTTCTCTCTTGTATCCCTTTTATATTTCTAGCTTTCTTTGAAAAATAAATAAGGAAAACTGAAAACAAAGGTTTACGCTCTGACCTTTTCTTTTCCCTTTGCTTGATACATGATGAAGGAAAGTTCAAGCATTTGGGTTTTTAAAATTCATTCAGAGCTTGTCCTCACAATGCAGAAATACTGAGGTAGCTTCTATTGCAATGCTTTGAGGCTCAATCATAGTTGGCTATTCCGATTTGGAAAATTCCTGGGAACAATGTCTGGGGTAACCAGGGACCTTAGTAGGGATGTAAAACCACACCCTATAAGACTGCTGTTGCCTTCAGGGGAAATGACTTCTGTAGTAACCTTACCTGGATAGCCTAGGCAAGCCCGATCTCAGAAGCTAAACAAGATCAGCCCTGGCTAGCACAAGGAGGGGTGACTTCCGAGGAAAACCACAATCGTGACATGGGGGCAGGCAACAGCAAATCACCTCTTGTCTGGCAGCCAGACAAACTTAGGATCTCCTGCCTACATTTACACACATGCCATATGATAAATAATAACCTCCTTAGTCCAGGGACCAGTTATAATTCCAGAAGAACTCCAGTCCCCACCTGGAGGTTGGCAAATCTGTGTACAGTAGCACAGTACAATTTACAATTCTACCTAAATTGTAAATCAAGACACCTACAGTTTAGCTTGCCAAAAAAAAATTAGAAGTCACATAAATTACATTTCAATATGGTAGCAACAGGTATTTGGTGTCTTGGAAGAACTCTGTTAGGCCATCTGTTAGTTCAGCAGTGGAATAGGCTGCCTAAGGAGGTGGTGAGCTCCCCCTCACTCGCAGTCTTCAAGCAAAGGTTGGACACACACTTTTCTTGGATGCTTTAGGATGCTTAGGGCTGATCCTGCATTGAGCAGGGGGTTGGACTAGATGGCCTGTATGGCCCCTTCCAACTCTATGATTCTATGATCTCCACAAGGTCTTCACAAGGCCTTCCATAGTAGCTGAATGATTCCTTCCCCCTTTCCCCTCTCCTGTGCAGCAAGCATACAGAATGATGGGGCAGTGGGGGAAGAGAGCCCTGCAAACGGTCCCAGGGAGAAAGAGGACCACATGTCAGAGTGCAAAGTTATCATTACTCTGTTTTGTGCAGAGCAGCCAACTGGAAATGGTCCCCATCTGCAGGTTTAAGTCTTCCCATGGCTTTTTAAAGGTTTTGACTTCAACCTCCACATACCCTCTTAAAGACAGCCAACATGGTGTAATGGTTAAGAGCGGCAGACTCTAATCTGGAGAGCCGGGTTTGATTCCCCATTCTCACACATGCAATCAGTTGGGTGACCTTGGTCAACTCCCTATGAGCTGTTCTCACAGAGAAGTTCTCTAAGAGCTCTCATCCCCACCTAACTCACAGGGTATCTGTTGTGGGTAGAGGAAGGAAAAGGTGTTTGGCAGCCACTCTGGGACTCCCTCAGGTAATGAAAAGCAGGGGATAAAAAAGCAGTTGTTCAGTATTCAAGGTAGGATTCTCAAGGTGCCTTTTTGAACCACTTTTTCTTCTTTGGCCCAACTGATTATGAATATTAGGGATTTCTTCCCCCCCCCCCAGCTATTCTGATTTGCAGTACCAGTGGAGAGAATCATGTCATTAGTTGAAGGACCAATTGCCTTAGCAAAAAGTAATTCGATTTGGTGACAGCAGCGTCCACTAACTCCAATGATAGAGAAAGGAGCACCCTAAAAGCCTGTCTTGGAGAACAGGAAGACCACACTTCGGGGGCTGGTCATCATCTATTGACACAAAGTAGGGCGGAGAGGGTGGCTAAAGGCCATCTGTTTATGAGTTCAGAGTTATTGGAAGAAGGTGGAGTTACTTGCCTCCACTTCCTCCCCAGCAAATCAGCTAGCGGGACTGGAGTTTGAGAAATGGGGGAATTAATCCATTCAGGTTGCCCATGGCAGATCCTTCCACTGCTTAAAAAAGATATGCAGCCCTTTATTAATTCAATAACCTCAGAGAAGTCTCTTCATCTGAATTACATTTACAAGGGAAGGTAAAACTAATGGATGAAAAAAAAACCAATTAACAAGCTGTTTTCTAATTTTTGCAGCATGTTTTGAACATAAAATATCTTTCCTCAGGGGAAAGCAAAAACTAGTGAAGCACTGCTAAGATCATGAAGTCCATTCAATTAGGAATTAAATACAAAGCTCACAAAGATGCCACACTGTAACCCACTGTGAATGTTCTGGGAAATGTAGAAGCCATCTTGTTAATCAATCATTCTGTCCCTGTTGGTTTAGCTTTATCTTGCTGATGGTTACAGCCTTACTTCCAGGTATATTTCCTAACTGTTATATGCTGTTTAGGAAACCTTAACAGGGGAAATATGACTATAATGTAATATTTTAGGATAAACAAACTGAAATAAAAGAAACCTTAGCAGAACAGCTCTTAAAATCAGCAACCCACTTCTCATAACAAGGGAACTGCTAGAGCAGTTAGAAAAGGCCCTGTTGTCAATATGTAAAGATGGAGCTAACCTTAAGGAATGAGGCATGCTTCCCTGTCCCTCTAGCAGCAAACAAGAACATGAACAGCCAGGAAATATTCAGTGGGGAAATGCTATGCCACAGATTTTTACAGCTACTTGCACCTAGAATAGAGTAACTTACTATGAGATTGTTGTTTTGGATCCCATGATCTTAATACCAGTCTGACACTACACAACAAAATACAGAAACTAGGATTGATATAGTTTTGTTGCCTGACAGTAATACATGATCTTAAAAAGAAGAAATGTGATACATCTGGCATATTTTAATTTAAAGCTATCCTTTGGCTTTGAACTCAGGTAGACTGAAAGTGCACATCTGAGACAAAATCACAGATGTAAACCCCAAAGGCATGACCACAATCTCTAGTGTACATGGAGAACATGATAGAATACAACCGTCATTATGACCCAAGTTAGCTTCTTGGCCAAAAGGGTGTGGGAGCAACATTCTGGAATACTGCACCAAGACTGGCTCAAGCAATGCAACACTTATTTAAACAAATCTTTCCTTCTCCTATGGGTTTGCTATGAATCCTGCCAACTGACCCTATAGTAATGCATACTCTCAAAGCTACAGGAGAAGGCCCAGGTGTTGCTTGTTCCTTCCATGCCCTATCAAATTAGACAGAGTGCTCATTTATTTCAGAGCTGCCAAACAGGACACATTTGCCAAAGTTTCAATTTAATTCATCTTGTTCTGCAAAGCCCCATTTCCCAGAGGTAAATACCGCTGTCTAATGAGGGAGAGTCATGCACAATTACACTGTGGAGCGGCAAATAGCCAAGGAGCCTGCCAAGCTGATTTTCTTTGTCCTCCCCCCATCAGCCCAAACTAATTCATGGAGACAAAGGTTTGCACAGCATTGAATATGGACTAAAACTATCAGACGTCAACAATGAAAGTCTGCCACTTCCTATGTTTGCTAAAAACCTAAAAGTCAGAACTGTGTTCCTTGGGAGAAAAGGAGGAGAAATGTTATGTGTTAATTTCAACGTTTGAACACGTTCGTTTTTGGACTGCAGGAGTGTACCCAGGATGAGTTCAGTGAGTGCTATCTGGTTCAGTGGCTCACTCCGTTGGCCCCACTTCATGGTTACGGGCTTTTAATTTGCAATATGACAGATTCCATGGCAGAGTCTGCACTTACTTTGTTTATTCCATTGTCAATCCTGTTGAATTCAGATCACTTTGAACTCGGATCTTCTTCTTCCCCCCCCCCCTCCCCATGGAAACAGGAAAGTCTTCTGCACGTGGTTAGGGTAGTTCAGAAGGGGGGGGGGAGCCAAGCCTCTTTCTTTCTTTTCTTGAAGGGGGGGGGGGAGAGGAGCCAGGCAGGGAGCCTCTTTCTTTTCTTGGAGGGGGTGGGGGAGAGGATCGAAAAAGGCAGAGGAGGGAGAAAAAATCCAGGGCCGACAGAAGTTGAGAGAAATTAGGGGCTTCTCCTTTAAGGCAAATTCGTCACATGACCACCTGTGGCCAATCACGGGTCCTCTACCACGGAGGAGAGCCCAGATTCAAAACAATGCGATTTTATAATATATTCAGGATTAAAAGCACTCTAAGATATTGCACAATAAAGGTAGGGTTCACTCCGGATCAATCCTTCTTGCTGCAGAAGGAAATTTTAAATCGCCCCAAATCCAAACGGAAATCGCATTCGGTGTAGAGGGCTGGGACAGAATCGATCTGGGGTTGGAATAAAAGCTCTGTGCAGTTTACACCCATGTAGAAACGGATGAGTGTTTTCAGGTAAATGTCAGCCATCTAGTGCTGGCAACTTACAGGAAGAGCCTAGAGATCTTCTGGAATTATAACTGATCTTCAGGTGATAGGGCTCAGTTCCCCTCAAGGAGATGGCTGCTTTGGAGAGTGAACTCTATGACATTACATCTTGCTGAGCTCCCTGAACCCCACTCTCAAAATCTCCAGGAATTTCCCAACTCAATTTGGAAACCTTATACCCAGACTTACTTGGCACTGCTTTGTGGCTAGGTGGGAAGGCATGATTCTCAGCTCCCAGCTGGGCTGCCAGCAAGGATCCTCATAGTATGAGAGCCTGCTGGGTGGGCCAAGCTATGGTGCCAGCCAGGCAGCTAGTCGCTGGCTGCTGGTCAGCTGGTGGCCAGCCAATCAACTGGTATGGGGCCTTCGAGGACTTGGGAAGCAAACCCTTTATAGGCTAGCACTGCTGGGGATCAGTCTGCTCTTCTTCCTATCTATTATGACTGTCAGCGTAACAAGATGTTTAAAAAGGTTAACAGGGAATTTAAAGCAAGTTTCAATTGAAACTTAGACAGAATTGGCTAATCAAACTGATTCAAGCATGCCATCACTGTTGTGAGAATGACATTCCTTTAAGACAGTGGTTCTCAACCTTCCTAATGCCACAACCCTTTAATATAGTTCCTCATTTTGTGGTGACCCCTAACCATAAAATTATGCTAGGGTTCTTTCACAGAAATTAAACTGAAACTGACCAATGGCATGAAGATCCATTGTTCATGATTGCATATAAAAAAAATTTCCCAGGGTTTCTCAGTTCAGTTCTGCCTCTTCTCCCACCATGCCGATTTTACTCTTTTCCACTGCTTCAGGGGTCGCGATGGGTCGGACACGACTTCGCACATAACAACACTGCTTCAGATAGACGCTCTATCTCAATCTACCCCACAAGGCTGTTGTGTAGATGGTGCCCCCCCCCAGCCAAGCTGCTTGCCCTTCCACTACCCCTGTGAAAGGGTCGATACACCCCCAGATTGAGAACCACTGCTTTAAGAGAAGGTTGGAAGGGCATGCAAACATTACTGACAGGAGGGGCTAAGCCAAGCAGAAGAGCTTGCAAGGTTATTGATAACTCCTTTTTCAATAAGGTATTTGATGCTAAATACAAACAATTCCTGTGTTATTCAGAAACCATTCTCCTTCCTCCTACATTAGGGATCGGCAAAGTGGAGCCTGTGGGCATCATGGCCCCAGCTCATACTTTTTCTAGTGCCTGCCAAGCTGAACACAGCTTTCAACCTGAAATGTTGAAGAACTACTGGAGTTATACATGACCTCACTCCTGCCATATTGCTGTTGGCTCTGCCTCCCCAGCAAACACTGTAGACTTGCACCTCTCAACTGCGACAAAATTCCAAAGGTGACTGCAGGCTGAAAATGGCTGAGGACCCCTGATATAGAATGTGCTATGAAATTATTTTCTATATCACTAGTTTTCCTCCAGTGTCTCCTTGGAAGATGCATCTTTTGAAGCACATGCAGTTCCATTCCACTCCCTTCTACATCCTTGAAGTTTTAGAAGTCAACAGACATGGCTAGTTTCTGGAATAAAGGTTATATTTGGGCTATTTTGTTTGTATTATGGTTAGGTTGCATGTGGGCCCGAGAGATGCATGGATTCCTACAGGTTTTGCCAAGATCCTTATTTAGGTTTCTCACCCTTTGTTCCAGGAAAAGAACTCTACCACATGCCACCCTACAACAAAAGTTACCCACAAGCTAACAAGCAATGGCCTTAGCACTTTAGAATACTCACCTGCATTGTCTCAGTTAATCCCCAAATTCCTTTAAGGTACCTAAATAAAAGTATTATCATCTCTATATTAGAAATGGAGGACTGTGTTAAAGAAACATGTAACAGATCAATGGGGGAGTTCATACCAGAGACAAGACTCAAACCTGTATCCTAGCCCCTGTGCGACACCAGCTGTTATATTTGGCAGTGATTCACTAGGCTGTCAACAACTTCAACTTAAAAGCAATAAACTCTCAAGTACTCATTACACATTTTCGGTGAACAGTCACATCACCTTAACTGCCGCATATGGCTCTGACACCAAATTCAGTAAAATAGCCAACAAACTCAACCAGCAGTTCTTGAAGCACCAAAATAAAATTCCTATTAAACCAATGAAGCCAATGAAACATCAGATTCTGAACATTACAAATCAATCACCAACATGAACAAAATGGTGTAACCCAAGATGGAGCCTCAATAAAACATCAGCAATAAAATTAATTTGATAAAATAGTCACCATTAAAAAAAAACCCTGAGGTGGTAAAATATAAAGATGTTATTCCACACATCAAAGTTAATTAAAAAGTTTAAAGGACAGATAAGGTAAAATGATACACTGGAGGGTGGGGGTGGGTAAAAATAAATATTTGAACATGGTGCCAAAAAAATTATGATTGTTCAGCACCAAATAAACAGATATTGGGAGGAGGGCCTGGAGAGGTGAAATAAAAAGCCTCCTATCCTGTAGCTCCCTCCCCCATTACCTCAGAAGATGGGGACACAGAGAACAAAGTCTCAAAACATTATTTCAGCTGACAAGACAGGTTCATAAGTGAAAAAGCAACACTTGGAATGCAGCAGTCCCATACTTTTAGGGCTTTAAAGATAATAGCCAGCTCAGAAATGAACCAGCAGTGAATATAGTTTTTTTGACATGTGAAATGTGTTCCCTGTAATTAGTACCTATCAGCAGCCTTGTGTTCTCTTACACTAACGGAAACATCTTCTGAGCTATCCTCAGAAACTGTTCCACGTAGAACATGTTGCAATCTTTTAACCTGGATATTCGTTTCACGGCATGATGATTACTTCCACCTTGGATTGTGCCTAACACCATGCATGAACAAGGAAATTTTAGTGAGTGACACAGATTAGCCTGTCCAGTTCACTCACTGAGAGAAGTTATTATAGGGCAGCGAGAAGGTGTACTTCAAGTCCGCTGTTTAAATCATTAGGAAAGAAGCATAGAAGCACCCAGTTGTGAAGGATAAGTAAATTGATGGAGGAGGTGAAAATTAATCCTTGCCAATGTTTCATTGTTATGCTCATCCGTTGACTAATCTGTGACCAGCATATACTACAAAAAAAGACAGTGGATGTTGCTTTGTCACTAGAAACCAGACAAGCTTTTAATACACTGTGCTGCTTCCGAAGTTTTTACTTTGAAAACGTTAGCGTGATCCTATGCAAAGTCACCCCGGTTAAATCCACTAACATTTATAGACCAGAACAGCTCTGCACAGGATTGCCTTATAAAACTTGGGGAAGGAAGTGTTTTAGATTCAATGTGGATAAACGTAAGAGAAAGAGTTGGGCAGACTAGTGATAGTTATTGTATCCAGAACAGAATGTCCTCTTTTTAAGTTATTATTATTATTAATTTATATTTTAATAGTCTTGGTTATCCATGTAGCACTATTAGTTTTCTAGATATCTCTGCACTGCAGGCAAATACATGGTGTTTGTAATACTTAATGCACAGAGTATGTCATATGCACATATAACAGTGACTTTTGAATATGAAAAACTGCTGTGATTAAAACAAAATAACCCAAAAGACACAATCACAGGTTCTGTTCCCACAAGGGAGAACAGAAGTGACATGAATTTTTTTTCAGGTCCTGACAGCAGGGATGAGAAATTCAAAATAATTCCTATTATCTTTCCTTGCAAGATTTCAAACAAAAGTTTTACATTCAAAGTATCTTATATCAGCATGATTAACTAGATGAACAATTGTTTCTATGCAAGGCTTTGTTTCATATTCCTTTTGAGTATTATGGAAAGTGGCCTTTGCACCATGAGTACTGTCAACATGTCAGACTCACTTATTGTATAGTGTCATTATACAAGATGCATTCCCACAAAATCACAGTTGTAGTGTTACTAGTAAATTAATTCCAAGTTCTTGAATGTGCAAAAGTTCAGGTTCCCCTGCAAAGACTATGTGAAGGGGAAAGAACAACTGTGCTGCATATGGTGTGGTATTTCTCCGGATAACCAGCTCTTTCATCCCGTGTGCCACAATGACTGGGAAAGTAGCCAGTGCTTCCACTTGAGGATTATGTTGTGTTTCAAAGAAATAAACTGAAGCAATATGATGGTAACTTTTGACAGAGGTACAGGGGGATCTGTCTTGAGAACTGACCTTTCTCAAGAATGCTCTTATCAGTTTCCAGCTGGCAAGTGTGTCCTCTCCCTCCATAGGATCATACAAAAAATGGTCTACTACAATGATTAGATTTTGATCCCAGTACTCAATCAAGAGTCACAAAACCTCTAGAATAAACACAGTGAACTGTACATCTAAACCTGAATCCAATACATGTCAAACTGCTAAGAGAAAGAGATAACATTCAGACAAACAAATTATTTGCCGGCCCAAAGCCACTGCGGTAACATCCTACTAAAAACAATTAAAAACAATAAAAGGTTGATCTGAAGAATACAGGCGGCATCAACAAAATCCCAAACCCATCCAATCTTAAATGTGCATTTTAAGATCCAGGTCTTCATGCATGAAACCAAAGTAATCTTTGTTTACCTCCACCCCGGTTATATTGCTACTATCTGTAAACTGCTGGAAGCGGTATAAATAACTGGTTAAGGCCTAAGAGGGAGGAGAAAGGGGCGGGGCCAGTCCAGGATAGCGGAAGGCGCTGATTGGTCCCTCGCCCGGACTGACAAGAATTCCAGCCAGTCAGGTGAGGGGCCAATCGGAAGGCTTGGTCCTCAAGCTCTTCAGGGTGCACAAGTTCCTCCTTTATATATGTTGTGATCAGCAATGGCACCAGCATGACAAGAGGGTAACAGGGGAGTGGTTGTGGGCCAATGGTAGACCATCTACTTAACATGCAGAAAATCCCAGGTTCAATCCCAGACATCTCCAGCTAAAAGGATCAGATGATAGGTGACGTGAAAGCCTGAGATCTTGTAGAGCTGCTGCCAGTCTGAGTAGACAATACTGACCTTGATGGACCAATGGTCAGATTCAGTATAAAGCAGCTTCATGTGTTCATGTATGTTCACATGTGATGATGATGATGATGATGATGATGATGATGATGATGATGATGATATTTCTAGCCTGCCAATAAAAAGTACCCCCTAATACATCAACATTTCTCAGTAAATATCTACAAACCCAAAACACAGGGTAACCTGGGTGGCGGAAAATTACTGGGTGGCGGAAAATTACATAGCCTAAACCCAACCCACCCACAGCCAAGGGGGCGGAAAAGGGGTCATTGATCATTCACCTGCCAACAAGTAAATGATTCACTGTGACTCAAACAGTCAATCTAGCAAGTAACCTGAATATTTAAAATATTTGAATGGGGGTTACTTGTACAGCCATCAGAACCTTGACTGCCGTTAGCTGATGTTCCATTTTTAACAAATCTCTTAATAATAAAATTAGTATTAATAAAGGGGGGAAAAGAACATGTCCCCACCATTGTTGATCCCTTGGGCAGAAGCACCTTTAATTAATCCAGAAGGGAAAATGGGAATTTTCTCCCCCATACCTGTTTATGTTCACTTTACAAACAGGCAAAAGCTAATTACTTTGCAGTGCCAGTAAAATCCACCCAGGGAATATGGCACTTTTATCTAATGCCACCGGCAGTGGAACTAGACTGCTTTGAATTATACCCTCAGATCAAAGTGCATCTGTGCTCGGCATTATCATATTTCCTCCTCCTCCCATCCACATTCCCCTACATTCCACAAGGCTGGATTTCAGATCTGTCAGTCTGCTAAGTTTGGCGGATGTAATTATTAGGTGACATTCCTTCTAGTCACCTTTCTTTCTTACACATCACAAAAGTATGAATTCTGCTGCCATAGCTTGTAGCAGGCTCTAAAGTAGCAGTCTTACACAGTTTTATAACAAGTCAAGCTCCTCTTTCTTCCCTTCGCTTTTCACCTTTTGGGAAGGGAGGCTGCTATGTACCTCATCTGCCAGTACACACATCACCTGCCTTCCTACCCACCGTGATTCCCCATTTGCTGCTGCTAATAAGAGACAGGTTAGCTCCGAAGCAGCATTAATCAGCCATAAATTGAAACCATTATCATCACAATGAAAAAGATGTGTGAAGGTGATTTTTTTCCCAGTGATATTTACAAAAGGAAGATTAATAAGGTAATTTATATTAAATTATGAGGAACAAACTTTCCAGGGAATTCAACGTACGTCGTACATTGGATTGGAAAAAGACAAAAAAGATATTTAATAGTACTGGTCAGAGACTGTAGGTCACTGTGTCCCATAATATATGTTAGTGTTTTATTTAAAGGCTGCTTCCATTTGCACTAACAGGGGGCATTTCCCCCTCCCAGTGCAGCTTCATATAGTGCCCCCATGCTGCTTGAATCTTTTACAACAGTCCCATAATGGAAGCTTGGCTTATAACTGAAGAGGTGGTTTTCCTTTCCTTAGCCCTCCCTGGTGAACTCAGGGCAGATATGAGATTTCATTCAAAGGTGAACATTAGTCCAAGGCCCCTAAAGCTTCCAGGGTCATAGAATCATAGAATAAGAGAGTTGGAAGATACCCCATGGGTCATCTAGCCCAACCCCTGCACTGTGCAGGATACTCATGACCCTATCGGTCATCCAATCTAACCTGCCACCCCCTTGAGCCTTCACAGAATCAGCCTCTCCATCAGATGGCTATCCATCCTCTGTTTAAAAATGTCCAAAGATGGAGAACCCACCACCTGCCGAGGAAGCCTGTTCCACTGAGAAATCACTCTGTCAGAAACTTCTTCCTGATGTTTAGACAGAATTTCTTTTGAATTAATTTCATCCCATTGGTTCTGGTCCATCCCTCTGGGGCAAGAGAGAACAACTCTGTTCCATCCTCTATATGGCACCCCTTTAAATACTTGAAGATGGTTATCAGATCCCCTCTCAATCTTCTCCTCTCCAGGCTAAACAGACGAAGCTCCCCCAACCTTTCTTCATACGTCTTGGTCTCCAAACCCCTCACCATCTTTTTTGCCCTCCTCTGGACATGCTACAGTTTGTCTACATCCCTCTTCAACTGGGGTGCCCAAAACTTAACACAGTATTCCAAGTGAGGCCAAACCAGAGCATGTAATGCCACATGATTCAAGAAAACAACTCAGGAACACCCCTCCCAAGCCAGATCCAGAGCCCAAGCTCTGGGATGGGGAAGAATCCATCTAAAATCAGACAACAACTCAGACAAATAAATCAAAACAAGTTGTTTTTGCTCGACAAGGCAATCAGATGTCCCTATGGAACAATGCACACAGCCTCCGTGAAGCCATCTGGTTTCTAGCCACACTAGACAGTCTGATGTTTGTGAAAAGATCGGCAAACAGTTCAGAATCTAAACATTAGGTAAGGCAATCAAGCCAACTGCCTGATTCACTCATTAAGACAGATCCATCTCCTGATGAAATTAAGATTCCCCCAGAGAGGGCAATATTTTATTTGATTTATTTGATTTTTATACCCCCATCCCCCCCCCCCAGCTATGCAGAGTGCTCAGTCCTCCCTGCCTCTCTCCAACCCACTCTCTGGAACTCACTGCAATCTATCATTCCTCTGGTGCCCTTAGCTATGTACCCACTTTCACTATCTCCAGACATTTGAGCTCAGCCAGCCTGATTGTAGATGCCAGATGGGTCCCTGATATAGCATGTCTGGTGACTTTAGTAACCTTCAAGAAGATGAGCTCTCCTGCAGGGCCATAAAACAAGGTCTGCATGGCCAGAATGCAGCCTCTAGAATGATTCTGATAGAGCCAGCTTGATGTAGTGCTTAGGAATGCGGACTTCTAATCTAACTAACCAGGTTTGATTCAGCGCTCCCCCACATGCAACTAGCTGCGTGACCTTGGACTCGCCACAGCACTGATAAAGCTGTTCTAACCAAATATCAGGGCTCTCTCAGCCTCACCTACCTCACAGGATGTCTGTTGGGGGGAGAGGCAAGGGAAGGCGAATATAAGCTGCTTTGAGACTCCTTCTGGTAAAGAAAAGTGGCATATAAAAACTAACTCTTCTTCTTCTAGTTGGTCTTTGACCTTCCTGAGTACCTTGGGAACAATCAGAAGTGCAACTGCCAGACTAAAGAAGGAAGCCCTCCATTGCTTGGGTGGAGTGACACAAGAGCTGGAAGGAAGGTTTCCCATGCCATAGCAAATGGCAGGAACAAAGGGTCACGATAGCTGGGTCTAGGTACATGGTTGGAAAAGGGCCTGTGGATGCAAAGAACAGCATCACCCCAGCAGGGGTGACAGCTCTGGTGCATGATGGGTGGCCAGGGGGGATCTCCAATAGAGGCTGACATCCATGGGGATTCTTCTGTGCATCACCTCCCATGGTTGGAGTACGCCTGGGATTTGACTGGGAGTTGACTGGGATGTTGCTTGGACTCCCCTGGTGCAGGCCTGCTGATGGTTTCTATCCCTGGTATTCCTTGCGGTTGGCCGTCTGTGGGATGGTTAGATCTGCCCACCTTGTCAATTGGCTCATTTTGCATAACAATAAAGCTGTCACCTTATAAAGCCAAAATCACTTTGTGTTTGTGTCTCTTGTACTCTCCCCCTGCCCAGCAATGTGTAGAAAGGCAAATAACAGGGTCTTTGTCCATGGAGAGGTGAGAGCATCTGTTGCCTCCATCCCGGGGTGAAATGCTTATGTAAAACTGGTCAAGTTGATAAATTATTGGGGACACAAAGAAATCTATTTGAGATCAGAGTAGATTGATCAGGACAGAAAGCATTCTAAGGCATGTCGTCTCTTCAGTTCCAGTGGGAGGAAGACTGCTTAATTTTAAAGAAATCTGGATCCAATCTCAAGCAGACCTTTTGACTGTAGAGTTAATCACCTAGGGTTACGTAATAAAATTAGCCAACCCTCCATCAGAATGCTTCATTCTATCCTCATCAGCAAGAGATCAGAAAAGAACTCCTCAAGATCACCTGGACAATCCAACATCAGTAGGAGATAGGATAGAATAGAAAAAACTTTTAGAGAAGAGTGAAGGTCTGAAAAAAAAAAAAAACAGATTTTAGTATAGAAAAAGGTAAAGCCTATTGGTTAACTCCTCACTGGTAGGAAAGAAATTGAAGAGGGAAACTCCCACAAATAAGAGACAGGAAGTTGAAGATTTGTTCCTGCCTGCTTGATTGGATGGTGGTAATCACCCCAAGATATCCTCCAACTCAGAGGACAAGGTCAACCAGTGAACTTCATGGCAGAGATGGTATTTGAACAAGTCACACTATTCCTGTCCTAAATTAATACCCTAACAATGCTGTTTTTCATATGGTGCAAATAGTTGCACTAATAATTTAAAATAAACACTGATTTTTACTAACCTTTTCTCCTGCTGAGCAGCAAAGATCCATCACCTGCTAGTTCTTTCATTTGCTGCTTTGAGCATTATTTGATTCCTATAGTCTATTTTCCCCTTAGTTTTACATTTTGCTTCATGAACTGAATGGCAAATGCCTTTGGGAAGTGTGTTCCTATGTGCATAGTGTGCAAAAGGTTACGAAGATAATAGACTGAAACAGCCTTATTGTCATGCCACTACTATGCTCAGTCCGCCTTTACAAAGGACTTTGTAAAGAAGAAAATGGTTTTTAAACCTTTCAATGCACACTTTAAATCCCATTAATAGATTTCCTCTAACTTGGAGTAGCCTTTATTCTCCCCAAAAACTGATGTGTAGAGCAGGAATTTCCCAGGAAATCATTTATTTAATTTATTTATAATTACACTTAAATTCCACTCTCCCCTGGTGGCTCAGGGTGTATCACATCAAATTTAAATACAAGTAAATTAAATATACCACATAAATATTTAAATCAAAAGTATAAGTTAAATTTAGATTAAATTTAAACCACTCAAAAGCCACTTCCTTTTCCCAGAATTAAAAGTTTACTGAGCGCAGCTGATCGATTCTTGGACGATTTGGTTGACTAAGTGGATTTTAGGCAGGGAGGCCAGCATTTACTTGATGTTAATTCCAGGCCTCAACCATTGGCCTGAAGGTCCCTCAAGGCACTGATCTCATTGTGTAGAATGTTCTACCAGGCCAGGGCTGAAAGGTCAAGGTCAGTTTTACCTCCGTGGGGGCCGGTATCCTGAGCATATTTTGATTGCTTGATCTCAATGCTATTTGGGGGCGGGGTGTAGTGGAAGAGGCTGAAGTTACAGGGGTTCCAAACCATTTAGAGTACTGAAGGTAAGAACTAGAGCCTTGAACATGATACAGTCTCCAATCTGAAGCGAGTGAAGCTGGGAAAGCACAGGTCGAATATGTGCTCTCAACTGGATCAATTCTCTAACAACTAATTTAACTACCCTCCCTTATCCCAGCCATCACATCTTAGAATCATAGAATCATAGAGTTGGAAGGGGCCATACAGGCCATCTAGTCCAACCCCCTGCTCAACGCAGGATCAGCCCTAAGCATCCTAAAGTATCCAAGAAAAGTGTGTATCTTGCCTGCCTGTTGACTATGGAAGGCACATCTGTCAGTGGCATGGAAGAAAGAGGGAAGGAAAACCTGAGGGAGGCGGAGGAAGGCCCATATTCAATCACTCCGGTTTCAACCATAGGCCTGGTGGAAAACTGCCATTTTACAGGCCCTGATGAGTGACAAGAATCTCTGCAAAAGAATTTCGCAAAAGCCTCACAGCTAGTGTTCAATTGAATAATTTTGGATGATCCTTTAGTTAAGGATGTCAGAGATTAAATTGTTTTGGATAACTGAGCTGAGAGTGAGCTAGTGGAGGCAATAGAAGCTGCAAAGTAATTTGTGGCCTTTACTGCCATCTTGTCAGCATTCATAAAGGTCTTATAAGATATTCTTGAAGCTTTATCATGCGTTTACTGCTAAACACATTCTAGCCATTTCAGTTCCTGTTTGTGCTGCTCCAATGTGTACCATGGAGGTGCCTTAGGATGGGAGCAGAGAGGGCATCAGGGAGTGATCTCAGAGTGATAGCTATGCCAGTCTTCTACTAGCACATCTACTGATTTGCTGGGGCACAGAAATCCCACAAAACATTCCAGAAGTCAGTTGCATCCCTAAGTCTCCTTGGATGAGCATCAATCTGCTCTCTTATACAGGGAGGGAACATGGTATCTATTTGAGGACAAAATGGTCTGACCATGACAGTCTAGCACAATATAATTTTTAATTTAAAAAAATATTTATTACATAAGTGCACTAATTCAACATATTAAAAACATAGTCATCATAATTTAAAAACATACACATGGAATAGACCAACACAGAATGGATCAAACACATTTCGACCCCCAGGTATCTTCCTCAGTGGTCAAATTATTGTGAAGAGCGTGCTCATGTGTGCTTCTATCCTTCTGCCCAGCTCTCAATCACCAGTGCATTCCCACGTGTGTAAAAAAAAGCTTTATCATCCAGCAAGCCTTCTGACTTTGATTTTATACATGATTGCATTCCTCACAATAATTTAACCACTGAGGAAGACATCCCCTTGGGGTCTAAATGCATTTGTTCCATTCTGTGTTGTTCTATTCCATGTACAGTTAGAAATGTTATGTTCAGTCCCCAGCTTCTCCAGTTGAAAGACCCCTGCCCAAGACCTTGGAGTGCCACTGCCAGTCTGAATAGACAATACTTATTTTATTTGTTTGTTAGGCTTTTATGTGCATGGTGGCTTACAACCTGAATTAAAACAGTAAAATCAACAACAATAAAAATCCCTTACCCCCTACCCAACCCTCCCCCTTTTGCCAAGAAGATGTACCACCTGATGCAACGACACCGAAGGCATCAGCAGTACAATGGACAAAGGGTCTGATCCTGTATGTGTACCAGTTCAATGACCAAGCTATATCCTACAGTACAGAACAAGTGTTTCAAAAATAATGTGGGAACTATACCTCTAAATTTTAGGTTAAGATGTCTGTAAAAGGGAAACTGGTCACATTTATACTCTATGCAACTGTACATTTGAAAACAAGACTTGCAAAAGACACTGGCCTTTTCAAAAACAGCAGCCGCATCACCAGTACAGCATAAGCTGCAATATTCCTTAGTAGAGCAGGGACCATTTTACCTGGCCCTCTGAACAAAAGTATGTCCTATTCTGCCAAGATCTGAGCCAGTTATATGCATGTATATACATTATATATAAAAAGAATACCATTTGTGTTGGTCTTTTGTAATTGGATTTTATGACTCTTCCACTGTAGAAATAATCTTGAGTCCAATGGCACTTTTAAGATCAGCAATGTTTTATTCAAGGTGTCAGAGAGAATGCAATTTAGAGAGAATGCAATGGCAATCACTTGACTACATACATAAGGAGGGCTTTACTCAAGGTATAAGCTTCTTGTGCATGCACACCTCCTCAGATACAATACAGGAAGTGTGCGTGTACATGAAAGCTCATATCTTGAATAAAACTTTGTTGGCCTCAAAGATGCCACTGGACTCAAAATTTGTCCTGCTGCTTCAGATCAACATGGCTACCCACTTGAATCTATATAAGGATAGAATAGCAAAGGTGAAATTTCACCCCGGGGAAGGCTTTGCATCCTGGTCCCAAGGTCAATTTCCTAGAGCCTCCACATTTTAAAAGATCAAGCCAAAGCTGATCTGAAAGACAACTATCTGAGACCCTTGGCGAGTGGCCACCCATCAAAACAGACAAAGCTGGTTGTGAGTAACCAATGGTCTGACTTGGTATGAGGCAATTTCATGCACACATTTTCATGTGTGGCATACCTGATAGCAGCCCGTTCTTTTGCCAGTATATGACATCTGCTCTAATAGAGAGAGGTGTTCATGGATGTCATTTTCAAAGTTTAGGACTAGGCATAGATTTTCCCCAACAAAGCTTGCTGCTATTGACGCACTGATGCTGAAGGAGCATTGACAAAAAGTCAAGGTCAGCTTTCTTGTTTACTTGTGCACCAACCTAATGTGTGACTTTGCTATCTCTTTGCTGAATATAAAGCTATTCCTGCCATGCCCAGACAGTGCTTCCAAATCCAGACTGCCCCTGTCTCTCCCCTTGACGCTAAAGCCATCTCAACAGTTTTAAAAGACTCTGTCAATTACTCCGGATTCTCCACTGCATTAAATGGGCTTAGAAATAAAAATACATTCTCTTTCCACTTCCTAATTGTTCTGTATTTGACCAATTATTTACCACTTTGAAAGAACCACTTTATTTGTTGCCACAGAATTAGCATAAGGCAGACTTTTTTCTTCCATTTTCCTCAGTGGAAAGACACATAAACCAAGTCATTGGCTTTTCAAAGATTCTAGCCAGAAAGATACTATAGTATGGAAAGACCACTGTCTCTTACCACAGCGTGTCACTGAAGACTTGGCAAACTTTAAAGAGATCATTTAAAGATCATTTAAAGATCAGTCCTAGAGGAGATCAGCCCTGACTGCTCTTTAGAAGGCCAGATCCTGAAGATGAAACTCAAATACTTTGGCCACCTCATGAGAAGGAAGGACTCCCTGGAGAAGAGCCTAATGCTGGGAGCGATCGAGGGCAAAAGAAGAAGGGGACGACAGAGAATGAGGTGGCTGGATGGAGTCACTGAAGCAGTCGGTGCAAACTTAAATGGACTCCAGGGAATGGTAGAGGACAGGAAGGCCTGGAGGATCATTGTCCATGGGGTCGCGATGGGTCGGACACGACTTCGCACATAACAACAACAACAAAAGATCATTGAGAAGTAAATTCTTCTCAGAGGTAAGCAATATCCACATTTACATGTCAGAAATGGAGAAGTGAGGTGTCAAGCAACTAACCAGTTTCTCTAACACTGGACGAAAGAGTCTGCCCCTTTAATCCAAGTTCACTTCCTTATATAAACTTAAGTTTCTCTGATGGAAGGCATTAAAAACCCAACATAGTCCACAGCTGTGTCATGGAAGAAATATAAATATTATTTCTGATATGGCACAAACAAATATTTCAAGGTATGGCAGCCTGGACCAGCCTACTTTGCTCCCTGAATCCTGGGTCATAAGCACTCACAGTTTAATTTCGATTCTTAGTGAATTGAAGCAATATCTCATTAATCCACATCCTGTTCGCATCTGTCCCTGCACTCTGCAAATATTTCCTTTTTTGGACTTTTTCCTCCAAATTGCCGATATCCCCCCCCCCCCCATTTAAGCTGTTGATTGGTTCATGTATGGCAGGAGCTGCCCTTTGAGGCACTCTCTGCAATTCTGCATCTGGACGCTGCCGAGAAAGGAGGTTGGCATCTCTTCCCTTCCCCTGACCCCCAGAAGGTATTTCACCATGGGAAACCTTGTCAAAGCCGAAAAGGCCATGCCAGCCCTTCTTAGTCCCACCCAGGGCTCCCTTTGGTCCCAAGAAGCTCCAGAGTGGCCTTTCTCAGCCTCACTAAGCCAGCCCTCCCCTTCATCCCAGAAATCCTCACTGAAGCTGAGAAAGGCCATGTTGGGCCTTCTCGGGGTGAAAGGGAGCCCTGGCTGGGACTGGAGGAGGCAAGTCCCAGCTAGGGCTCCCGTTCACCACGAGAAGGCTCAACATGGCCTTTCTCTGCCTCACTGAGCCTGCCTGGGATGGGGGGTATTGCAAGTCCAAGCCAGTCCTCCCTTTCACCCCAAAAAGCCTTGCTGAGGCCAAGAAATGGTGAATGGAAGCCCTGGCTGTGACTTGAGGAGAGGAGTCCTAGTCAAGGCTCCTGATCACACTGAGAAGGCCCAACACAGCCTTTCTCAGCCTGGTGAGTCCTCTTCCCTACCATTGTAGGAGGCCAGCCCTGCTCTCCAGCAGCAGTCAGCCAGCAGTGAGCTATTAGGTCTGGGTCTGGTGAGTGTGGGCAGCTTTCAGCACTCCTCTCCGGAGAAAGGCAAGGGGAGATGGAGCTGCAGAGGCCCAGAGGTTGGCCTATTTGGCACCCAGTGGTTGGGAGGTCTCGTAAGGAGGGGAAAGGAAATGAAGGGAAGGTCTGGCCACTGTTGCTGGCAGCAGCACAGGCAGGTGCCTGAGAAGACGATGCTTGGCTGTGAAGCCCCGCAGCTGGAAGCAAGCTGCTCTCCACTCAAGGCTGCAGTCAGCTGAAGGGGCAGGCGGCATCACCTGGCCTGGGGCATGTTCTCCAGTGCCTGTGGTGGATGGGGGTTGCCTCATCGCAGACTTACTTACATAATGGGACTTTCCGCTGTTCACAAGAGGAACCCCTGCTACCCCCCTGCAACCAGAGGAACCCCTGCAACCCTCCTGCCTGCAACCCCTTTCAAAGCCCATTTTTACAATGGACTTTGATACTAGTGTATATATAAAACTACAATATACAACATAATAAACATCTCTTAGTTGAAAAATGTATCTAGGACTACTTTAATCTTATTTACATTTCAGTCTAACTTGTTTAAAACAAATGAAAGTATAGGTCATTCTATAATAAAATCCACAGTTACACTACTTGGCTGTTTGGAAGCCAGGTTGAGAAATCAATGTCCTTTCTACCAACAGCCCTCTAATCTGACAATATTAAATTCTCAATTATCCTTCCTGCCCTTCACCTTAAAAACCCGCCCTTATAAAATCAGCCAACATTGACACCAAAGGAATCCATAAACACCAATAAGCGATTCCTCAAGTAAGCTACAAAACACGGTTTGAATATTCAACAAATAACATTTCTCAAGGGTGTTCATCCTCCTGTCTGTTATAATGTATTAAGAGTTACTGACCAAAAAAAAAACTTTCCACTAGGGGATAAAAAAAACCCTGAAAAAAGAAAGACCTTAAAATTTAAGCTATGTTTCTGTGGCTTCACAAACTTACAGAATTAGCATTATGCTCTGCAAGTGTTGTAGGTCTATCCTTTGAAAGAAAGGAACATACAACTTTTGGATCTACTTTCTCTTCAAGAAAATCCACATCCCCCAGCAGCCTTTGGTACCTGGCTTCCTCCCTGAGCCATATGTCCAAACAAGAGTACGAATTTATCCCTGGGGCTCAGTCATCATGAGCAAAGTGTTCTACACAAATGGCTAATGATGTGATGCTTCTGGAAGGATAATGAAATAAGTGTCATATGGCCGCTATTCTGGTGCAACTGAAACTCATGACCACAGACAAACGGAACAGGATGGCAATGAGCAGAATGAATAAAAGACAAGACCTGGAAACTCAGCCAGGATTTATCAAATACCCATATGGTTCTACTTACTTTTCCTTTAATTACTACAAGCAACTTTATTAGTATACGTTGCAGCATCATTAACCATTACTTTAGGCTTAAAATTAAAAATAATGAGCTAATACATTATTAATGATATTAATTAATAGCATCAAAGCATCACAGTCCTGTGCTAGCCTGTCTTGTAAGAAACTCCCACATGCCCTTCAGTTCTACAAGAAAAAGGAGAGTTGGAGTGTTTGGGGGAGACTGGGAGAAGGTAAACCACATCTGTATTTGATAAGCGCAACAGTTTGTCTGGACCTTTCTGGTCAATATAACTTCAATTTAAAAAAATAAGATCCCAAATTGATACAAGCAAAAAGACCTCCATCCCTTCTCCCATGAAATTAAAGAATGGTTGCTGCATAAATATACCCTTAATGCTAGCTGTCTCTTGTTAGCATGGGTATGCAGTCAGGGCAAATACAAACCTTATTGATATTTTTCAGGTATATTCTTACTTCCCAAATGTATCTGGGATTTTTTTTTTGAAAACTGGTTTCAACTGGTTTCAGCCACAAGAAAAGCCATTTCAGCCAGGATCTGCACGTAGCAGACAGAGACCTTCCTGTGGCATTCAGATCCTGGGGACAGCTGCTCCTACACTGCAGTTTAAACCATGCTGCAGGAGAAGCCAAGCTACCCACAAGATTGGACAGCTTTTGTTTTGTTTTTCCAACTTATATTTTTCTTCTTCCGTCTATTGGACCTGAAAAATGTAGGATTTCCTAAAAGTCCTGGATCTCAATAGCATACTGGCATTGGGATCTGGGTTTTTTTGGAAATACAAACATTTTCTTCATGTCCAATTGACCAAAGAAATAAAATGCCAATTAAAATTACACATCCCTACTTGTCAGTTTGGCAAAAAGGCATAGTGGCCCTCAACCAAGCAAGGTGGCAAAAACTCATAGAGGAGTGCCTGGAAAAATAAACACTTGCAAGCATGGGGAAAGCATCAGGGGGTGGTGATGGCATGGGGGTCGGAGATAAGAACTCCTCTGTTCATCTGGCCACACGTTCAGAATTTAATCCGGACAGCACACTGGCAGGGCAGACAAGCAAGACTCAGAGTCCTCAAAATAAATTATTTATTGGAACAGCTGAATTTATGGCTGTCATGACCAAACAAGAAAGAGAGAGAGAGAAAGAAGGAAACTGCAGCCTGGAATTCAAATAATCTAGGCAGCCTATCATCCAAGAGCTCCTTCTCTCACTGACTGAATAGAAATCAAAGAACTTGTTTTTGTCAATGGTTGCGGCTCTCAGCTTTCTACTGCTGCTTTTGTTGATTTTTTCAAAAATACAGATGCTATATGTCTTTCTATACAATAAAAACATTTCACGGTGAAGGCAAACATTTGCTTTTAACAGGCATGGTGGGGCTTTATGTCCACACTCTTTCAGAATGGTGCATGAGGTTTCAAGGGACCTGGATCAAGTATAGAGGTAAGAGGTAGGGAGAGGTAGCGAGCGCTTACTGAAGATGGCTCCACTTCCTGGCTGCTGCTCTTTTGCTGAGTAGGGTCACTGACCTCCGAGGTGGGGCCTCCAGATCTCCTATAATTAAGTTCATTTTCTCTCCCCCACCCCCACATTTCCTAAGTGCACACAGCATCACAAAAATCACACATGGTTGTGTTCCAAAAGGGTTCCCAAATAAGTCAACAATTAAAAAACATAAAGCAAAGGCTGAATCTGTATAAGAAAAATCCCATGGAACCTAATTCCACAAGCATCACTGATTAATTTGAAAACTGTGAGGAGGCCCCTGAGTTTTTCCCAGTCATGGAGTCTGACTATCAGAGGGGAAACCTGACCACATTGTGCATGTAAACTACTCAAATGTCTGCTTTATTACACTCAACATACCTTAGTGTTGCCAAAACTAAAGCATCAAAGCTGGGCCCTCCACCAGTGCTAATGGGCGCCACGGACTTACCTGTGCTGCCATTTGGCGGTTGGAGGAGGGGGGAAAGGAATGGCAACTTCGGCAGCCACGCGTGGTCTTTGGGGAGGCGTGCTACAGTGGCAGCGTGCATGGTGTGGGAGGCGGGGCTTGGAGCATCCTCTTAGGACGCTGCCTGCCTCCTTCCCACCTCTTTGCCGGCAGCACAGGCAAGTTACCAACCCTCCCCCTCTGTACTGTTGTTAATTTTGAATTATTGTTGTATTTTGTCATAGTATATTTTGCAAAAGAGAATGAGCCTGTTTGAGGGGAGCCATTGTGCGATCGGCCTTCCCGTGGTCACTGGGGCCTCCTTAAGGGGGTGTTGGTAATGAGCTTCAAGCAGACCCTGTGGGGTAGGGCTTGGGTAGCTCATTCATAACCAGATGGCTCTGGAGGTAACCAAGGAGGTTTACACCCTTTGGCCCTCCAACTTGGGTCATCTGCCATGATTAGGCAGATCCACGTGAGACCCGTATTCCCAGTGGGGAAAATGATGGGCTCCTTGTGGGTTTGCATGCGGTCAGTGGACTGCATAGGTCAGGTTGATTCCCTTGTTGCCCCCAAATGGTTGTGGCCATTTAAATGCCAATAAAAACTGAGTCACGTCTTCTTTCCTCCTAACTGACCTCTTGACTGCCAATGCTAAGGTGCATTTTCTACCACTTAATGGGGCAACTGCTCTACATTTACAGGCACTAATGGAGGATTACGTTTCTAGTGTTCAAGCTCAGTGCCAAGGGAAGCAATATAAATGCGACAATATTTCTGTACATGAAAGAGGGGGGGGGGACACTGGAGAGGATGCCTTAGCTTACCTATGAGTTTGTCTGACTCTTGGGTTGTATCCCTGCTGTCTAATACCTGTCCCCTTTATCATTATTATTAGGGTTGTCTGTAGTTTAGACAGGTAAATCTGAATCAGCACATCATCAGCCAAGAATGCCCATGGCTCATACTTCCTGTAATTACAGGGACACTTAAAAAAAGATGAACATCAGTTATGTAACCCTTGTTCTTATAATGATCCTATGGGGCTCATTTGTTCAGATGTTTTGTAATTCATTTAATCAAGGCCACAGAGACTCAAAACTAGTATTTCAAAAAAAGTAAAACTCAGTAAGTATAACCATCATGCCTGCAATCTGCTGCAATTTCAGCCCTGTGTTTTTAATACATGTTTAATTTTTTTTAAGTTGCCTCTGCATTTATCAGAGATATCTGCTGACCACACAGACAGAATGGGGAGATTAACTGCTGGAAACAGCACACATGAAGACTTGAGTTCTTTTGTGATGGTATGCTTTGGAAACATTTTCCACAGAGAAAACTATCAAAAGCTAACAGCTATAAACATCCTGAACAGCCACTTCTACCCTAGTAGTGATGGTAAAGCAAATGAGCTAAAGACAGAGATGGTACTAATAAAAAATATCAAGCGTTTTGGAAGGGATTGATTTGACATTGGTGGATGGAGAACTACCCTGCTGGATAAAGAGATATACTTTGAGGGTTCCTGGAATCAGATCCACTTCTTGAAAGATGTTGGAATTGTTTACCAAAAAGTCCTTCCCAGTCCATACTTGGTACATAGACCAATCCATCCTAGTTATGTTGATCCATGTTACCATTTTCCAGAACTGATTACTGTAATGTGTCCTTCAAAACTGATGCAGAACGAAATGGTGCATCTTTCACATAATGCTAGATCGGGGATTCTCAATCTTGTGGAGGCTATAGCACTCCTTCAGTTCTGAAACAGGTAAATGGGCATTACCAATAAAATGGCCCCAGCCCATAACTAAATGTTCGGAGGCAACATGACAAGAATCCTCCTGTGGCAGCAACTGCTTTTGAATTCGTTCTCCCTTCAAACATGAAGATGATCTTTTCTGGGTTCTTTTGAAACCCCCTTTGCTCAGATAAAATAGATAAAGTGTACAATTGGCTCTGCTTTCAGAAAGAAGAAAAATAAGCACCTCATTAGTGATCCCTGTGCCAGGTGATTTTCACATCCACTTCTCTATATATGAGTCTATACACTCATTGATATCACTGGCAATGCCATCACTTCATAGGTGGCTAGTATTAGATAATGAAATTAGAGATGCCTCCCAGGTTCTCCAGAAACCTGGACCTAGACTTTAGGAATGTATCATCTAGCCAGGTCAACTTGTTTGAGTGGGTCTGGGAGGTAATATACTGTGGGCAGGTGCAGTTCTGACAGCTTTGAAAGTGGTGAGATCCCTCCTGAAGATGGTATCCCTGAACTCGAATGATCTAAACTATAGCCTGTGAGGACCGCCCCTTTAATTATCATCAAGACTCATAATCATGAAATCAGATTTCTTTATTGGGTAGCATCTAGGTAGCAGCAAACACGCTCTTTGCTCAAACTGAGGTAGGGTACTCTGTTTGGCCTCTATATAGCTTTCGGAGTCCCAACCCCTCACTCTCCATGAGGCATAACTTTGCCCTGAGTTGCAGATGGTTGACAGGGTGGCGCTCTCTCAGGCCATGGGTAGGGGGAGTCATTCCCCTGGGGAGATGACTTCAGTAGATAGTAGGAGTGGCCCAGGTGCTGGGCTGTCTTGAGATAACAAGAACCATCAAAGGTGTGAAAAAGGGTCCTTGGAAGGGGGCAAGGCAACTGACCAGGAGATGTGAGCTATGTGTGAGAATCCCTGGACAAAATGGTTGCTGGCTCACTCTAAAAAAAAAGAGGTTTGAACAATACAACAAACATTGCAACATGGTACCCATTACAGAGGCAAGAAATCAAATCAAACAGAATCACATTAAACATGGCAAATCCCACAGGATTTTGACACAGTCCAGTGGCCAGTATTCCATTCTTTAGCAAGGTGCTTGATACTAATTGTATTGAAGGAGATGGATGAGTTTCACTCGCTTCAATCCAAGATTCTTGTTGGTTATACTTGACATCTCAGAAACTTTCAGTACCAGTAACCACAGTATCATCCTTCTGGAGAAGATGGCTAGGTTGGCTTTTCCTCCTACTTCAACGGTTATACTGTTACCTGGCTGGCAGCTCTGGTAAGCGATACTGGGAAATTACTGCATGAGTACACCTGTACATCATGCTGTTTAACACCTACTTAAAACCTCTGGGAAAGATCTGGAGTTAAGTTTTACCAATATATGGTTGACAACCAACTCGGTTTCTCTATAACAACAGAATCAAGCAGGTTTCTGGAAGTCCTCAATAAATCCATGGAGAACTACTGAGAAGAATGAATGCCAATAAACAAACTCAGTGTATTGACACATGCAGCTGCCTTATACCATCAGGCCACTTATCTATCATCAGTTCTCTAGGGTCTCAACCAGCCTTCAAATTATCTACTATCAAATCCTTGTAAGCTGGAGATGCTGGAGATTGAAACTGGGGCAGTCTGCATGCAAAGCAGATGCCTTGCCAGTAAACCATCACCTACCCCCCCTATATCCCCAACACACCAGATAACACTGCCATGGGGATGGGTGATGACATTGCCCCTCAAGATCTGTAAAATTAGCCTGTCCTAAAAGAACAGATCTGTAGCTTGTGGGTGCTGATGGATCTGTGGCTGTGGAAAATTAGGTCTTCTTCTTTACCATCAACTTTAGCTGATACATCAGGTATAGGGTGTTCCTCAATATCTACCATCTGGTCTTAGTGATTCATACTAAGCCAGTTTGGTGTAGTGGTTAGGAGTGCGGACTTCTAATCTAGCATGCTGGGTTCGATTCTGCGCTCCCCCCACATGCAACCAGCTGGGTGACCTTGGGCTTGCCATGGCTCTGATAAAACTGTTCTGACCGAGCAGTGATATCAGCGCTCTCTCAGCCTCACCCACCCCACAGGGTGTCTGTTGTGGGGAGAGGAATGAGATGGCGACTGTAAGCCGCTTTGAGCCTCCTTCGGGTAGGGAAAAGCGGCATATAAGAACCAACTCTTCTTCTTCTTCTACTCTGATTTCACCCAATTAACAGCCACACTATTATTGGGGGATTAACACAGGGAAAGCTCTAGTCACATGCCGAAAGATCTGCACTGACGGTCAATTTCTTTGTGGCATAGTGCAAAGGGCCCTGTGCTGGTACCTGGAAAGTTAGCATATATACTTGCTAAAGAAATACAATTTTTTTCTTCCCATACTTATTTATGCCACCAGCTTGAGTCCAAAGGCACAAACTCCAGCAGCCGTTTCACAAAGCCTCCATCTGATTCCTCCCACTAGGAGTAAGACAGGCCCCTCATCTGAACTTTAATTTTATTAGCCACATACTGTTTACCGCAGCTAGAAATGGGGTGTTCCCAGAAGTGGCCATGTAACTCTGGAATAATCTTCTTGAAAAACCTACTCACTCTTACTGCTTTTGTGAAGAATGCCAAAAGAAAAAAAAATCTGCTTGGCATTCAATGAAAAGGGGTTTTGTGACCATTCGGTGTCCTGTAAGTTTCTGAAAGAGCTGTTATTAGTGCTGATTATTTAATGAGTTTGAGGACAAAAAAAAATTGTCTAGAAAAAAGGATTGAAATGCCGCAGAACACTTTCCAGAACTCAGTGGGATAACCATCCTCCACATTTTGCTTGAATAGTAATCATAATGAAGAACTGCATTTCCAAAATTCAAAGCCCGTAGTGGCAAAGGATGCATTGAAATTAAACATGACATTTCCAGACATGGATTTTAAAAGTCGCAGTTCCCTAAATGGGGATGTTGTGTTTTTTTCTGTCAGTTTGACCCCACTCCTAGGTTCTGATCCCTGCTGTTTAATTTTTTCCCATCACCATGGTTTATAATTAAATCATTTATACTTTCAGTGGGTGAAGGTGAATCAGCAGCGAGAGCCTTTTAAGAATTCCCATGATTCATTCATTTCCAGGAGTTACAGTGCAAGCTGAAGATAAAGCAGTCATGATTTACTCATGTTGAACTAATGCACAGCAGGGTGATACCCAAATCCCTAGAGAGGCTGCGTACCCAAAACCTTCTATTAAATGTTGTATCTAAATTTGATCTTTAACAACAGTTTGAAATTTCAGGCCAAACACCTTCCCTCCATTTAGAAGGGTTAATCTTTCACCCCCAGTGACGTCCAGTTTTTTTTTTCTTACTTGGTTATTTAAATGAGCATGTTTTCCATACAGAAAATAAGGCAGGCTGAGTCATTAAGACTTGGCCTTGCTAATTTCTGATGTAGTTCCTGTTTGCATAGCTCACAAGATGGGATATCTATTGGAGGTGGGTTCTTGTGTAGTCCTTTTCCTCCTACCAACTTCTAGCTGTGGCTGCATCTTTTGGGTCTCAGTGAACAGGGAAAAGAGGTCAAGTGGAACCAATGATATATGCCCCAGGTGAATTGAGGGGGTGCTCCATTGTTACATGGACTATTGTTACATGGACTATTGTACAGTACTAGCCTCCCTAGTGGCTGTTATGCAGTAAAGCCAAAAGTGTGCAGGTGATCCCAAACTAATACTTGAGAGACAATGCATCCCAACACCTTTTCTTCCAGGGCATTATAGTGTCTTGACCACCTGGCCTCTAGGGCTCTTATCCAATTATTACCCGCTTCTCTTCTTGCAAGTATGTGTCTTATCTCTATTGACCAATTCTGATACTGGCAGCCATCCAGGCACGGTGTTCTGGATCTGTTCACAATGCCATGGCAAGGCCAACACTGCGGTGAGTTCAGCAACCCATCCTGATTTCTTAGAAATCACAGTTCAGCTTGATTTGTGGGACCTGATTCTGTCTTCTTTACCTCAGAACAATCCTGCTTCTCAAGCTGTGGCTTCATCTTTAATTCAGCAACTGAAGAATAGCCTTCACCCTCAAACCTGAAGTTTTTAAGATTGAAGACTACATTATATATAAACAGAAGAGAGAAAATAAATGCAACTTTTCCAGCAACTTGTGGCCTAATTGGAAATGTGGAATAAATTGGGACACAAAAGTGCCCAGGGACAGTTAAAGCAAAAATAGTCTTTTAGCAGCTTTGCATATTTAAGTAAGAAGCAGAGAGAAATTAAGTGATAATTTTCAGTGCAAAGTTAATGCCATTGTCATATGCAAGTTACTACATGAAAGGTGTTATGTGGCATATTTTCCATCCTCCAAAATTAGCATCTTAACATGCCCAAACAGCCATGATATCCTTACTGATTACTTTGTTTATGAGCAGAACATGGTGTAACTGCAATTCATTTGCTACAGGGAAAATAGATATAGAAAAAAATGCAGTGTAGTTATCAGTAGATCAATTTCTGGAATTGTTTAGAGTCTTCAAGAGTATTGCTTTGGAACTGCAAGATCTTGCTGGACTCCCATGAGACCAGAAAGCAGTATATTCTCTCCCCGCCCCCCCCCCCCCCGGCAGTTCGATAAAGGTCCCTTTAAAAGACTGAATATATGGCATCTTTTGTCTTTTTGATTCACTCTTCAGTAGGACAATTAACACAGGGATCAGAAGTGTAATAAATGTTTGCTGATGTCCTTTGCATCTCTTTCATTAGGGATAATTCCTTGGAAAGGTTTCCTTCTTCCATAGGCAATGTCCAGCCACTTTCTTATTTGGGATTAGAACAGAAACATGGTCTAGAATGCTAACAGACATGGGGAGAAATCATGAAACTTCTCGTACAGAATTTTGTTTCTATTTGCTTCAATCAACTAAAACTATTAAGCCTGAACTTTTCTGTTTCTTTTTGATCTGGACTGCTCCGATTGATAAAAATGAAATATTAGTTAATGGATGTTAATATGGTTGGGTAAAGGATTGGTCTAGCTAGCCTTCAGCGCCTTTAGTCTTGAATTAACTGCCTCTGAAGGATAAATAAAATAAAAAGACTTCTCAGTATATAAAGGCCTTCATAATTTAATTTTAGCAGCTATAATAGAAGTATACCTAGCTTGGCTCAAGAATAAAGCTTGTTTCTTCCTTTAATCTGTAGAGTTAAATAAAATAAACCCCTTCCCCCCCCCCAAATAAAACCCCTGCCATCCCCACTTCCCCGCCCAGGAAAGAGATTTGGTTGATGACTAGCAAAGGCATAGACTCCTTAGTTTGTAGTTTTAGGTCAGAGATGTGCTTTCCAGGTGTCAAACCTTGGTCAAAACATCCATGCAAAATTGTTTCCTGAATCCTCTCCTTGCACAGGAGATGCTTGGTCTGAAACGTCTTAGTTCTCTTGGACTGAGTGTTCATATTTAATCAGGCCTCAGCCAACTGGAAACATACACTTGCTACCCAAGACAGAACACAAGAGAGATGTGGCTTTGGTAAACGTGAATTTGATTTGTTCATTTCCTTTATAGAAGAAGAAGAAGAAGAAGAAGAAGAAGAAGAAGAAGAAGAAGAAGAAGAGTTGGTTCCTATATGCCGCTTTTCCCTACCCGAAGGAGGCTCAAAGCGGCTTACAGTCGCCTTCCCTGTCCTCTCCCCACAACAGACACCCTGTGGGGTGGGTAAGGCTGAGAGAGCGCTGATATCACTGCCCGGTCAGAACAGTTTTTTATCAGTGCCGTGGCGAGCCCAAGGTCACACAGCTGGTTGCATGTGGGGGAGTGCAGAATCGAACCTGGCATGCCAGATTAGAAGTCCGCACTCCTAACCACTACACCAAACTTATAAAACTCCATCCTTAAAAAAAAAAGAACACAACTCAAGATAGTCCCTTAAAAAAAACCCATAAAGTGACATACTTGGATCTAAATGCCCTTTTCACATAACTGATGGATTTCCCATTGGATGTTGCAGAAGAGAACTATATTAGACTCAGTCTATAATAAAAAGTACAGAGAGAAGAACTTAAAACCCTAGCAAAAGTTATACTAGAGCAGTAGCTAGGGGACTGGAACGTCGCTTCAAGCTCCCTCTTCTACTGCCAATTGCCTGAAGAAATGAACACATCTATATTTATATTTCAGTCTATTACAAGTGGCCACCAAGGAGTCTTGCATCAGAATAAAACTGAAGCACTGAAAACTGTATATATAATAAATCTAAAGCAACAACCAATACAAACCTAACACAGAGGAGGAAAATAGCATTAAATGGCTAGAAAAATGATCACTTGATTTAACACCATGCAACTCAACCATCCACACAACAGTGCAGATTCAGAAAATATCTCATTAGGACAAAGAAATATTAAAAACCTTCCAGAACAAAAAAGTTGTAGTCAACTTTTAGAAGGCCAGAAGGAGTCCTCATGAGCTTCCTGGACCATGGAGGTCTGTAGTCTAGCTGAAAACATGCTATGTGCATGTGTATTAGCATTTCTGTGGCTGTTCAGAGCACCTCCCATATCTTGTTGCAGCCTTACAATCTCCTTGTAAGGCTGCCCAGTTTTACCACACCTACACTAGAACTGGGGGGGGGGGAGTGGCAAGGCCTAAAGAGATCTTTGCAGAGGTGAGACACTATTTGGACCACAGTTCATTCTATTAGCCCCTACTTTATACCAGTTCACTTGCAGGCAAACTAGTGGCATTTACAATACAAACATTTTATTTTCTAGTCAATAAACACCTCTCTTCACTTATCAGCTCCCGTTGTACATATTTACAAATACACCGTGGGTACAATATATTTACAAAGTAAGGAGATGACTGAAGAAACTCCTGCAAAGGTGCCCAAGGCCAAGAGGTTTACGCAATAGTGAAGGCTCCAGGAATACGAAATAAGGTGAAAACAGAATGGCTGTTGCAAAGGAACAGTCTTAAAGTAATAGAATACTGAACCACATCATAGTAAGGTTGTTTTTTTTGTTTCCTTTTAAGCACACCACCACTATGAAAACCCACCTTCCAATGAAAAAACTATTGACAGGATGTTATCTTTCCCCTTAAGACAAGTTCAAAAATGACAGAGGGGGAAGGAATGAAAGAACAAAAGAGGAAACAAAGTAACCCAACCTGTATACACAAGCTAGGAACATACTCTGGTTTCTCTTCAGATCGCACACAAGCTAGGAACCATACATGTGCACATAGAAAACTTGAAAACATCAACATATATTGTGTCTTATTGCACAAATCCAAAACAATCTGACACATGCAGGACTGACACAAAACCACAAAATCAAAATGTGCTTCACCCCTTCTTGGGATCTTCTTCGGTGGTCTAATATTTAAATACATTCAAGTGATGTAATAATGTGGTAAGCAATATGAATGGTAAGCAATATGAAGAGGCTCCCACACTAATAAAATATATCCAAATATATATCTTGGCACCTCCCAATTAGAATATTTATTCTTCAAAGGGCCACCCTTATTGAAGCCCTCTCTTAGCCTGAGTGTATTCTCATGTTTCTCACAGAATGTGGGGTAACTCTGGGGATTGCTAGGAACTATTATGTATTTACCACTGAATTTCTGGTAATTCCCAGAGCTGTCCCTTTCAGGTTTTCCCTGGAAACAAGATACCAACACAGCTGAAATCTCATCTACCATTTCTCAAAACCATCCCCCAATGGAAGCTGGTAAGCCTAGCTAAGATTTGCAGACTCTGTGGTGAGGCAGCATCAAAACGCCAGCCTTTACAGATGGAACTCTCCAAGTTACATGAGATGCCATCTGAGGAGCTAAGAGCAGTTAAAACTCTTGTATCTCCTTACAGCCAAAGATCCAAGTCACAGGTCAACAAAGTGCTAATCAGTGCCTGCTTTTTGGTGTGTTAATGGGAGAAAGAAGAACAGTTTTATACTTTTACCTCCTTGACTGATATTCGGCTTCTGTTACTGGAGCTTTGCTCAAACAACTTACTGAATTGCTCCCGACAGAGATAGAAAGGCAGAAAGAAAATAGCAGAGCAAAAGCTACTGTAGAACCAAAGTTATCTTTTAAGAGACTGGAAGGGTTCAGAGGGAAGCAAACAGATATCCCTAAGCTCCCTTTAGCTACTTGTATTTTCCAGCAGCATTTAGTGCTTCAGCAAGCAAAGTGTTTAAAGTGACTGTATTCTTCAAGAGGTTGGCTCAGTTTATCAATCTTCTATTCACAAAAGAATGGACATGCAACACAGTGCAAAATGCACAGCAGTTGGTCAAAAGCATGAGGGCCATGCAGTAACAGTCTGTGCTCATAGGTCTTCTGTTGATGTGGAGAATGGAATTTTCAAGGCTAGATGGCTGAGGAGGCAGGTGATCCCATAGGTGAGACCCCCTCCTTGGATGACAGGCCAATATTGTCTTGTACCCAGGACACCCATATGGGTTTGGTGGGAAAAGGGCTCTTGGTAGTGGCTGATTTGATTACTAGGATTCTATAGAGTAGAGTCAATTATAGGGGACTTGCTTCTCTGGGGCAAAGGTTGGGGGATATAACACACACTGCTTGATGGACTAATCATGCAGGGGAAGAGGCAGAGTTCATGGTGCACTTTGTTTATTTATTTAGTTCCTTCCTAGATCTATTTAAGCCATTTTTCTTTGGCGCCAGTCACTGGATCTTCCATTCAGTCAGTCATTCTCATCAGAGGAGTTTATGAGGCAGTCTTTGGATGTTCATTCTGAAAACATGGCAAAACCACTGCAGTCTGCACTTTTGGATTTGTTCTTTCGTTTGCGGCTGGTTGCCACATTTTGTCCGAATTGTCTCATTTTGATTATGATCACAGAGAGAGATGCTCAGAATCTGTCACAGGAGTCGCATTTGGAAGGTCTCAAGTTTGTTTATGTCAGGTTTTAGTAAAGTCCATGTTTCTGATGCTTATAGGAGGATTGGCAAGATTAGTGTCCAGAAGAGACAAACTTCAATCTTGAGAGAGATGTTCATCTTCTTTCAGAGGCACCATTTGATTGTGGCAAATCCTGATGTTGCTTCACCAATCCTATTGGGGGGTTTAGTGGTGGATGACACTTTCTTTTCTTGCACCAATGAGCCTCAATATTTAAATTCTTTGGCTTGCTCAATTTGGGCTCAACTGAGATAGACATTTGCCAATGATCCATCTGTGGTTACGACTTTGGTTTTGTCAACATTATGTTTAAGCATAAGATTTGGTGATGCAGGCAATGTCATTGAGCAGCGGTCCCCAACCTTCTTCTGGTCGAGGACCGCCTCTGGGGGTGGGGGAGAGCCAGCGGCCCGGGCATCGCGCAGCAGCTGCACGTAACGCAGGTGCCGCAAATGGGCATTTTTGCCACCAGGTGGCGCAAATGCACATGTGCAGCAGCTCCGTGCATGCGCGTTTGCAGCGCTGGCATGCCGGCAGCCACACCTGCCTCCTCCCCCCCTTCTCTCAGCGAGCAGCTAGCCGGGCCGCGAACAAAGTGGCCGCTTCGCCCTGGCAAGCTTCTCGCTGGGGAGGGGGGGGAGAGGCAGGTGCAGCCGCCAGCGGCCCAGTACTGTGGCCTTCACGGCCCAGTACCGGGTCGCAGACCGGGAGTTGAGGACCCCCGTCATAGAGGATGTTAGTAGCCTCTGCATCTGTATTGGCAAATATGGCACTATCATCTGCAAACATCAGATCTGTCAGAACTTTGTTTGGCCATATTGAACTCCATGTCTATTCTTGAATACTTTTCTCATAATGGCATCAACTACAAAGTTAAAAATTAGGAAAGAGGCCACATCTCCTTGGTGTGCTCCAGTCTCGGTGGTGAACTTGTCTGATAGCTCATTTTGAATTCGCACTTGGCTTGTTGAAGCATCATATGCTGTTGGGAGGAGTGTGATTATTGGGGGGGCACATTTTCATTTTCTAGTACCTTCCATAGAGAAGGCCAGTGGACACAGTCAAAAGCGGATTTGAAATCAATAAAGATAACAACAGTTCTTTTTCTGCACTTAATTCTTTCTTCTGCTAGTTGACGGATGGTGAACATTTGATCCGAACACAGCCCCGATGTGGCCTAAATCCTGCTTGTTCTTCTGTTAGTCTGTTTGCAATGTTCCCATAGCCTTGATTGCATGATCTTCATGAACACTTTGCTAATAACTGACAAGAGGCTGATGCCACAGTAATTCTTACATTTTTTGGCTGTCACCTTTCTTCAGGATTGGCACTATGACGGCTTTCTTCCATGTTGATGGAATGCATTGTGAGCACCACGAGTGAAGAGGGTGTGGAGCTGCTGGAGCAGAATGTCTCCCCCAGCTTTAATCATTTCAGCAGTAACTTGGTCTGCTCCAGGTGCCTTTCCATTCTTCAATGATTTTATTGTGCTTTTTAGTTCACTATTAGCTCACTGCTGATGAATATATTTTCTGGCAAGTCAATAAGTAGTAATTCTAGTGGTGGCCCCTGAGGTGCATCATGGTTCTATAGCTAGTTAAAAAATTCTTTCCATCACTGCAGGTGTTTGGTAGTAGATCTCACAAAAGTACCATCGTCTTTCTTAATATTACCATTTGTCGACTTAGTTTTACCGCTTAGTTGTTTGAGGGTCTGATATAGGGTTCTGTATTCATGCCTGGACACAGCTTCTTCCAGGTCTACTGCAATATTGTTCCAAGTAGGCTTCAGTAGGAAGACCTTAGAAACCAACGACTGACTATCCATATGGCCAAAACTACCGCCACCAATCGCCAAAAGTGGAAACATTATAAACAAGGAAAGGTCCAGTGGCACCTACAGCAGTGGATTGGCTGAGAGGATAACCTGCTCCACCAATCGCCAGCTAAAGGATAAAAAGAAGAAGAAAATTATTTATTTTCATTTGTAGACCGCCCTCCCCTGAGGCTCAGGGCGGTTCACATGAAATGTAAAGGAACTATACATCAAATTCAGTTTTTTTATATTGAATAGAAATAACAGCAATGGTACCAATAATAATAATGACAACAATAGAATAACAATCAAGCAGTTCCATGGTTGTTCAAATTAGGTGCATGGATTCCTGGGAGAGAGGTTCTGGGGCCCAATGAGTGTTGTTGGTTCCAGTTGACCTCAACTAAATGCCTAGCAGAGGAGCTTCCTTTCGTGTGCCCTGTTTTTGTTCCATTTGAGCCCTGATCTCCTAAAGGATCTCATTCCACCAGGTGGGGGCCAGGACAAAGAAAGCTCTGGCCCTGCTTGAGGTCAAGCGGGCTTTCTTGGGGCCAGGAGTCACTAGACAGTTGTAGGTGGCAGGGTGCAAAGCTCAGGGACAAAGCCTACAGGAGCTGGGGGGCCTCTGAAACAACACAATTTGTAAAGCATGATGTTAAATTTATTGAGACACAAAAGCAAAATGCAACAGTGTAGAGCAGTCTAGAGCAAAATAGAATTAATTTCATTCGAAGCTATAAATATAAACATGACTACCACACAATTATATACTTAATAAGCATGTTAAAACAATCCCAAAACTTTACATAGCTTGATTTCAAAAGAATTGTCTCCTCAGTGTTTGCATTACAAATAATGGTGTTGAAACCACTGATAAAGGATGGCACCCAAAGTGGCAAAGAAAACTGGCAAACTGAAGAAGATATCAAAATGGCCTTTATCCAGAAGTCCATCCTTGAACTTTTATATTTTGGATGTCATTCTTTATCAACAGTTTCAGCACCATGGTCATTTACACTGTTGTTTGGCTTACTAAACGTATTCAAACTGAAGGATTCACATTCTCTACTCAGCCTGCCACTGCCAGAACCTTTCAGCTTAGAAGATTTCCACCATATAGCCTTTCCTCAAGAAAGCAATGAAGGAAACAGCAGAAGCATATCAATTCTCAAATAAGCAACATACTGAGTTTTCTGCTGAAATATTTATCACAAGGATGTCACCAGACTAACAGCTGTTTCATGAATGCAGTTATTTTGACTGGTCAGTTAGATTCCAGAGGACAGTCTACCAATGCTACAGAGTCCAAATTACTATGTTTGGTAGCCCCATGATAGAGCATGCTGACAAAGGAGCAAGGGTATTGGACTACTGCAAGGGTTCACCTGCAATAGTAGGAAGCCAGAGGAGCAAAATTAGCTATCATACAACCTGGGGGGGGGGGGAATCTTGTTTATTTATTTAGATTTATCTCTGCCAATCCTGGAGCCAGTCCAGCTCATGGCGATTTACAGTAAAAACAAAGATACAATATAATAAAATGACTTTCATATAGTTTTGCCAAGTTTAAGGAGAAAAGCATCTTAAAAGTCCAGACAGAGGGCTGATGGAGAAGCTGAGAGCCATAAAGGTGCCTTGACAAGACTTTTACATACACAAAACTCCCACTAGCACCTCCAAACAAAGGTCAAGAGGCGGTAGAACAGACTATGCTAAGCAACCTTTGGATGTCTGCTTCTAAGAAACCCAATTACTTCCTTGCCTTAGGCATCAATACAAAAAGTTCTTGAAGACTGGCAACAAAAAGTTACTGAAGACTCTTTCTCTACTTCTTTTGGGGGAATGCACACTTGAAATTAATGTGTGAGTTATTTGGGGGCGCAGATGGCATTTGTTTGTGGAGAATTTCAAGAATTTTATATACTGTTCTTAACTTTTTAACTAAAGCCAAAGAATAAACCTTTTGACAAAACCATTAACAGTAAATTTATTGGATGAGACTACCACTCATTAAAAGGAGGTTTTCATATAATATTACTTTATAGACTAACAGAAAAGTAGCCTGATCAGTACTAAATACACTCCAAGAGAACAGATCGTTGAGAGCAGTTAGCAGTCAGGTTTAGTCCAAACGATACCACAATCAGAGGGAGATTTCTGTTTTCACGTGACATATATATTCATCTGTAAATGTTGCCATTTGCATTTGGCATGTTGAATCTTGCTACCCCAAGAATTCCATGATAATCTGGTGTGAGCTTTTTTGGCCCACGGTAGCACTGAGAATGTTTTGAATTATATATAGCTGGAGAATGGAGCTTTTGGTGTCAGTTGGCAATAGAGTTCTGATTCCAAATTATCTGAAAAGAATGGATCGTACGTGTCTACTGGTCCTCCTTCTGAAGCAGTGATGGTACACCTACCTTTAGGAAGTTTGCAGTGATATATGGCATAGGGATAATTCAGAATTCAGAGACAGAAAAGGGAAACACGTTGCAACAGAAAAGTCTTCCTTTAAAAAAAATTCTGTGCACACAATGCAGATGGTTTGCAGCAATCAACACTCATGGCAATGTACTTGCATGCAGTATGTCACCAATAAGCAGTATGTCACTATAAGCAGTTTTGTGTACACCAAAAAGGGAAAAGGGCAATAGGAATTGCCTTCCTCAAGCCGTAAATGTTTACAGAATCCTGGCAGGGTGAAATGGTATTTCAAAATGTTTCTCTCATTTTAAAATCCCTTACAGGTACTACCACAGGCAGCTTAGTGCTAAAGCTATTCTCCTTACTGAACGACTGGGGAACAGCCAATATAATATCTGATTTTATAAAATGAGACCAACCAAAAGGATGCAGAAAATTACACAGTTGTGAACGTAATATCTGGCCCAGATTAGAAGCATTAAAGTTTAGGGATAGCACAAACTGACTAACAAACTAAAGTTCTTAATGAATTTTGGACATTTTGTGCTTGGCAAACTGAAGTTCATGACAGATGAACTGGCATGAGCTTTCCACAGTTTTCTAGCTGTTTATAAAACTTCAAAACTAAATTTGGGAGACTGAACTTGGATGAGCATGTAGAGCAGTGGTCCCCAACCTTTTTATCACCAGGGACCAGTCAACGCTTGACAATTTTACTGAGGCCTGGGGGGGGGGTAGTCTTTTGCCGAGGGACATTGCCGCCACCTGAGCCCCTGCTCCACTTGCTTTCCCACCGGCACCCCTGACTTCCCGCCGCCTGCTGGGAGGCACTGCCAGCAGCAGCTGCGCAGTGCCATGCCGAGGGGGAGCCCCAGCCATGGTAGCCACTAGAGAGCACCAAAGCTGAGGCAGCAGCAGAGTGGCAGGGCAGCCCCCAAGGGAGCAGCCGGGGAGGAGGATGAGGAGGAGCCGCGGAATGGTACCAACTGATCCACAGACCGGTCCCGGTCCCTGGACCAAGGGTTGGGGACCGCTGATGTAGAGGAGCATCCAGAGAAAGTTTTCTTTTAGCTTGCACAGGATCCATTCTATACACTCATGAAAAGATGGTCATTTTTGATAGGCATATAAAGGTTCAGGAGTGTATGGATAGAAAAGATCCTGTGTGAACTAGAGACACCAAACTCACAGAAGATCTCCAGCTGACAACACTCTAAATGCCCACATGTTTGATGAGGACTGGATTTATGAGGTCTTAGTTATGCCCCCCCACCGAATAATGGGCCCCCAGGAAAGTGCTTTTTGGGTGCACCTTCTTTAGAGGGCCATAACTTGGACCACATAACTCTGATCCTCACCAAACTTGAAAGGCAGATAGAGGAGAGGTAGCTGGAGATCCCCTCCGGTATAGTGGCTGTAGCACACTGGAGGCATTCCACCACACTATGAACCTCACCAATCAAACTTGTTTATTTGGTGGCTAAAAGATCATGGCAGTTCATGAACTGGGCATTCCACAAACCATGAACCAAACCACATTTTCCCAGTTCATGTAGAATTCTCCATTAAGTTGGATTTCTTGATATGCAAAAGAAAAGCCTTCGTAAGATAATTAATATGGCACCTACAATGGAAATCCCTTCCTTATCAACATTTTAGAATTCTTTAAGTACGAACAAATATGCAATAGAATTAAGCCAATGGACATTATGGCTTGGAAGCTCCGAATGAGTGCCATATGTGCCAGATATTCTCTGCTGCCAAGTGCACTTCTAAAGCTTTTATTTATGCAAGATCAATGCTTTCCAATGGCTTCCAAGTAAAAATTAGTCAAAGGAAAGAGGACAAGTTATTTTATGACTCAAGTAGTTTTTTAAAGGAATAAATGGATAGTTTTCATAATAAAGGTGTGCTGCCATTGGACCACCATGATTTAATACTCAAAATTGAATCAGGATAGACATCTAGGTAGCCCATTTGTTAGTATCCTAAATAATATAATGTTACTTATTACATCTATAACAAGCCTTTCTTCCATAATCGAACCAGGAGGTGTATATATATAAATCTATTCCAGTAGATCTTCCAGATGTGCTTAGTTTCAGCAAAATTGCTATATCATGCATCTTCCATGACTATAACATACATTCTGAGGAGGGATGCATTGGTTGCAAACACTGACAAAAGATCTTTTACTAGAAAGAAGCTGTGGAATCAAGCATTGTATTAATGTGCAAAAGGATTTATTGCTGATGGTGGCAGTCATGTCTGGCTGCAGACAGCTGGGTTGATTCAAACTAATTGCTGATTAAATCTGATACAGCTTTAAATACTCAGAAAAGGCTTCCTGCATAAAAAAATACTTTATGCCCCTCTCCCCAACTCTGATATCCATCCATCCAAGTTATCTGGGAAAAAGGCATTCAGAAATAAAGATGGGCATCTAAACCTTTTGATCCAAAACATTCAATTGCATGCACATACCATTGAATGTAGTGGAACTTATAATAAACTACGAATAAACTAAGGAAAGAAGCCAAGTTGTGCTTAGTTTGCATTTGGAATACATCATTTCCTCCCATAAATTATTTAGTTCTGCTCTACTAGATGAAGTGAGTTTGTTGCCGCCAGTTCAAAATCCTTCCCAGCAGACTGTAAATGTGCATGTTATTAGATGTAAGAGATGGTCCTTGTCCACTTTGTGTAATTCATTACCGCTACAGAGTATCATCTGTTGGCCCCTTTCTACTCTCTTTTGACAACAAACGTAAATCTCTTACTAACTTGAATAAGAGTAACACTAAATTCAATCTCTCATTTACTGCCCTGTTAAAAGGTCAAGATTATAAAACTTTTCACCAATATTGCAAGGCAACTACCTCTTCAATGTGTAACCAAGCTAGAGGTCTTGAAGCTTATAACTGTTTTTTCTTTCTTTCTTACTGTGCCTTTGCTTCACTGGGTGGTTTTCAGAGGCATCAAATTACCACACTATTTACTTAGTACCCTAATGTTCTCTCCAGTGGGTGAGAAGTGGCTTACAACATTCCCCCCATCACCATTGTATTCACACAACCTTGTGAGGTAGGTTAGATTAAGTGTGTGTGACTGTCCCGATGTCATTCATCAATCATCTATGTCAGACTGGGGATTCATACCAGGATCTCCCAGGTCCTAGTTGAACACTCTAACCAAACTGGCTTTAAAAAACAGGAAACATCTGATATACTATTACCACAGTTTAGGCATGCCTTTTTCAACGATTGTGGAGGAGCCACTGAAATAATTTTTCAGGCTTCAAGGAGCGCCGGAAGTGGAGTCAGCTGGCCACATCTCCCTGTCATGCCCCCAGAAGTTGTGAATGGAAGGGACATCACTGCCTGCATTAACAAGCAGCCTCGAGGAAGACTGAGGGTGTAAATCATAAAATCATAGAGTTGGAAGGGGCCATACAGGCCATCTAGTCCAACCCCCTGCTCAACGCAGGAACAGCCCTAAGCATCCTAAAGCATCCAAGAAAAGTGTGTATCCAGCCTTTGCTTGAAGACTGCCAGTGAGGGGGAGCTCACCACCTCCTTAGGCAGCCTATTCCACTGCTGAACTACTCTGACTGTGAAAAACTATTTTCTGATATCTAGCCTATATCGTTGTACTTGAAGTTTAAACCCATTACTGCGTGTCCTCTCCTCTGCAGCCAACAGAAACAGCATCCTGCCCTCCTCCAAGTGACAACCTTTCAAATACTTAAAGAGGGCTATCATGTCCCCTCTCAACCTCCTTTTCTCCAGGCTGAACATTCCCAAGTCCCTCAACCTATCTTCATAGGGCTTGGTCCCTTGGCCCCAGATCATCTTCGTCGCTCTCCTCTGTATCCTTTCAATTTTATCTACGTCCTTCTTGAAGTGAGGCCTCCAGAACTGCACACAGTACTCCAGGTGTGGTCTGACCAGTGCCGTATACAATGGGACTATGACATCTTGTGATTTTGATGTGATGCCCCTGTTGATACAGCCCAAAATGGCATTTGCCTTTTTTACCGCTGCATCACACTACCTGCTCATGTTTAGTTTAGAATCCACAAGTACCCCAAGTTCTCGTTCACACACAGTGTTACCTAGAAGCGTATCCCCCATCCAGTAGGCTTGCTTTGCATTTTTCTGACCCAGATGCAGAACTTTACACTTATCTTTATTAAATTGCATCTTGTTCTCATTTGCCCATTTTTCCATTGTGTTCAGATCTCGTTGAACTCTGTCTCTATCTTCCGGAGTATTTGCCAGTCCTCCCAATTTGGTGTCATCTGCAAACTTGATGAGTAGTCCTTCCACCCCCTCATCTAGATCATTAATAAATATGTTAAAAAGTACCGGGCCGAGCACCGAGCCCTGAGGTACCCCGCTACTCACCTCTCTCCAGTCTGATGAAACACCATTGACAACAACTCTTTGAGTGCGGTTCTCTAACCAATTCCCTATTAACTTAACTTAACTATTTGAAAATCCCGATTGCAGTCCTTCAACTTATCCATCAGAACATCATGGGGAACCTTGTCAAAAGCTTTACTAAAATCCAAGTAAATGACATCAACTGAATTTCCCCGATCCAGCAAACCTGTTACTTGGTCAAAAAAGGAAACCAGGTTGGTCTGGCAGGACCTGTTGGAGACAAATCCATGCTGATTTCGTTGGATCACCAAATTGTCCTCCAGATGTTTGCAGACCCTTTAATAACTGCTCCATTATCTTCCCCACAACAGAGGTCAGACTCACTGGTCTGTAGTTTCCCAGGTCATCCTTCCTCCCTTTTTTGAAGATCGGAATAACGTTTGCTCTCTTCCAGTCCTCCGGGACATCTCCAGTCCTTAAAGAGGTTCCGAAGATGATGGACAAGGGCTGTGCAAGTTCTCTGGAAAGTTCTTTGAGTACTCTCGGGTGCATTTCATCCGGACCAGGGGATTTGAACTCATCCAGTGCAGCTAAGTGCCTCTCGACAACCTCTCTATCCATGTCAACCTGCCACCCAGACACTATCCTTTGGCCACGGCCATCTCTAGATGTGCCTAAACACTTTGACCTGTGGGAAAAAACAGATGTAAAATAGCCACTAAGCCTTTCTGCTTTCTCTGCATCTTCCGTTAGAGTTTGTCCATCCGCACCCAACAGTGGGCCTATTGCCTCCTTTACTTTACGTTTGCTCCTCACATAACTTTAAAATCTTTTCTTGTTACAATGGGCTTCCCTGGCCAATCTTAGCTCACTCTCAGCTTTGGCCTTTCTGATGATTGATCTACAGTGCCTAGTAACCTGTAGGTACTCTTCTTTAGAGCTCTGTCCTTCCTTCCATTTCCTGAACATTTTCCTTTTCTTTCTTAGTTCCTCTTGAAGTTCTCTGTTCATCCAAATAGGCTTCTTAGAGCTCCTGCAGTGTTTTCGTCTTTCTGGGATAGTCATTGATTGAGCATGCAATAGCTCTTGTTTGAGTAGCGCCCACCCTTCACATGCTCCCTTCCCTTAAAGACAAGTTGCAGTTTAAAGCAGGAGCAGGCATGCAGGCTCCACCCCCTCCTAGGTACAGAAACCATGAGAGAACTCACTCAAGCTCGGGAAGGGAGGAGGGGAGCAATGGAAGTGGCTGGTTCCCTAACTTGTGACCAGGTTCATAAAGACAAAAAGGGGAAGGCTGTGGACCCCCTCTGGAGCTCCCATGGACACTTGAGTGTCCATGAATGCCTGATTGGGAATCCCTGATTTAGACTAGCGATCCCCAACCTGTGGGCTGCGGACCACGTGTGGTCCTTCGACTAATTGGAGGTGGGCACCGAAGGACGCCTTCTCCCCCCACCTGGCCCTTTACTTCATCCCCCCCGGCCCTTTACAACACACTTCGGGTGTCATTGTCTCCCATCACTCCCAGATGGGACTATCTCTTTGCAGAGAAACAAGCTCAGGGTTCCCATTGATTTGTCATTGTCATGAGTTAAAATTTCCATGAAAATAAAATGTTCCTTATGTTCATTGTTGTGGCGTGTCTGTATCTTATTTTGAAGGGATGTTTAAACATTACCATAGCGATCAGAGAGTGTTAGGGCAGTGGTTGAGAGTAGAGGAGTAAACTACTCCCCCCCCACCGGGCCTCAGTAAAAGGCATTGAGTGGTCCCCGGTGAGTGGTGTTGAGTGGTCCCCGGTGATAAAATGTTGGGGACCACTGATTTAGACCATTATATTCCATTAACAGCTCTACGAGGCCAGACTGGCCCAATCTTGCCAGCATTTGGAAGACCTCCTTTGTTGGGAGACCATTAAGGAGGATTGGGACAGCTGTACAGAAGAAGGCAATAACAAACCACCTCTGGTCATTTTCATGGAATCACCATGAGTCAGTTGCAACTATAGCACAATTCACCACCCATTCTGCACATTAGATAATGCACTTTCAATGTGTTTTTGCAGCTGGAATGCATTGAAAGTGCAGTATCAAACATGGGCAGAATGAACTTGGGAGAGTAACTTTCCATAAGTACTAGAATTAGCTGCCCTACTCACCTCCTGCCCCTCATTCACTTATGCCCCACCAGATTCCTCATCAACTGCTCCCATTCTTTGCTTGTCGGGCATGAGTGATCCTGTTCTATAAGGTCATTTCATAGGACATTAAATGCAGATGTTCTCCCTGCTTCATCTTGCCCAACCAATGGTGATGTCATGAGCCATTGGATATTTATGATGTTGTGCAAGTCATATATTTGGAGCAGCAATTAAAATGCACCAAGCAAGTTCTAGAATTATCAAAGCATGTAAGTCCTTGGCTTCAAGTCCCCCCCTCCTTTTTTTGTTCTCTAATACTGGTTAATCAAATTAATTCTTACTTATTTAATATATTATAATAAGTAAAATCTAGAGAAGAGACAGAGTGTTAGGTATAATGGCTACAGTAGAGGAAAAAAAGCTTTCAAACACTACAGGAACACTCTTTTAAAATTCACATATCACATTTATATTAACCAGGGGCATAATTATTTAGTGGAGAGAAATAACTGGCTTTAGTAATAGGGGATCATTATTGGAAATTATGCATTAAACACTGTGTAAAGAGTAGAAAGAGTCCATCAGTAAGCCATAGAACTATATTTACTGTTTCTTATTAAGTATCTAGTCTCAATAAAGTCAAGGTTAAATTCTTTATCCACCAGATGCCCAGTGGGAAACACACACATACTTAAGAGTTAGTACAGAAATGGTTCTTCTTTGGGAAGAATCTCTGTACACATTTGAAGAATTCTGCACACATTGACAGAAATTAAAGAGATTTCTGTAATATATCATATGTTCTGTCTGCATTTCTAATTAATTATCTTTCACAGCATACAAGAACTTCAATCCAAGCAAAAACAGAGGCCCAACACAAAAGCCATTGTCAAGTAATGTTACACAATGTCAATCTCCCTTCCACAGACACAAAAAAGGTAAGGATGAGATAAATCAAGCACTGCTTCAAATTAGGGTTACCAATGTCCAGGTGAGTGTATCAGGGGTGCCACTAAAGAAGGTGTGTACACTGAAAGCAAGTGTTGAATTCGGAACCTCTATTTGGATCAATTATTTTGCATACTAAAAGAAAAATACGTTGGACGTTCATTATTTTTCCATACATTCAAGCCTGGAGATCTCTCAGAATTACAGTTCATCTTCAGAGGGCACAGATCAGATCCCCTGGAGAGTTGACTACTTTTGAGTGTGAATTCTATGACATTATGACTTCTTGAGGTCCTTTCCCCTCCGAAACCTCACCTTCCCTGGGCTCTGCCCTCAAATCTCCAGAAATCTATCCCCAAATATCCAGGGTCACCCACAGCAAATGCCTGTGGCCCAACCTGTGGTCAAAAGCACAGTGGCTAAATGGATAGCCCAAGATAGCCCAATCTTGTCAGACCTCAGAAGATAAGCAGGACTGGCCCTGGCAAGGATTCAGATGGAAAGTCTCCAAGGACTACCATGGCTATGACCTGGAAGCAGGTAATGGCAAACCACCTCTGAACGTCTCTTGCCTTAAAAACCCCATGGGGTCACCACAAGTCAGATATGACTTGACGGCACTTTCCACCACCAAAGTTTAATTATTCAGGTAGGGATGGGCACAATCCAGCTCGTGCGCCAAAATTTGGGTAAAACCTGGATAATTTCAAAGCTTGGGAACCAATGTTGAAGGAAGCTGCATTTCCCAAACATTTACTGGACTTTTGGCTGATTTGATTTGGTTGCTCAGAACTTCTGACCCTCTTTGCCAGGTCTTGGGCTGCTCTTCACCTCATATTTAACCCTCTGGTTTTGCTTTCCGCCCCTCAAAGTGGTAGAGAGCAAAACAAAAGAGTTAAATAAATCCCCTTCCCAAGCAACTTCTGTCCCCTTTCTCCCAGCCACAGAAAGCCATGGTCAGGAGAAAGAGGGAAAGAAGTCCCACCCCAGGTGATTTCCCCACTTTCTTCCAGCCACAACAAGCCAAAACCATGAGAAATGAAATCACTTTCAGGGTGATCCCCACTCCTTTCTTCTGGCTGAAGTGAGACATGGCTGGGAGAACGGGAGAAATCCTTTCCCAAGCGATTCCCACACTCTTTCTCCCAGCCATAGCAAGCTGCAGCCAGCCAAAAGGCCAGCTCAATATGGGGTTTGGTCTGTGGGGCACCCTACATCCAAAACTGAATCAATTTTTAAATTTGTGACCACCCCGATATTCAAATGATTTTTGAAGTCAGGTCTCTGTAACACTTCACACTTTCTTCTATGGTAGAAACAGTCTAGCCTCTCTTCCTGTGCATAAAACATATTGGAGATAATTTCAAATCTTTCATAACTCGCATTTCAACTTGAAAATCTCCATTTCAATTTGATGTATTCATAGAATGGAATCATAGAGTTGGAAAGGGACCTACAGGCCATCTGGTCAAACCGCCTGCTCACTGCAGGATCAGCCCAAAGCATCCAAGGTAAGTATTTGTTTTGCCGCTGCTTAAAGACTGCCAGTGTATTATGTATTGGGGTTTTTTATGTATGTTGTAACCCTCCACAAGCCTTCTTGGGAGTGGCAGGCTAGAAATTAAATAAATAATAAGGGAAGGGAAGGGAAGCTCACCACCTTTTGGCAGCCTATTCCACTGCTGAACTACTCTGTGGGGGGAAAATCCCTGATATCTGGCTGGTACCATTCTACATGTAGTTTAAACTTATTATTGTGGGTTCTCTCCTCTGCTGTCAACAGGAGTTGCTCTTTGCCCTCCTCCAAGTGACAACCTTGCAAATACTTAAAGACAGCAGTCAAGTCCCCTCTTAGCCTACTCTTCTCCAGGCTAAACATTCCCAAGTTAATCAGCCTTTCCTCATAGGGCTAGGTCCCCGGGCCCCAGATCATCCTCACTGCTCTCCTCTGTACCGTCTCAGTTTTGTCCACATCCTTTTTGAAGTGAATATACATATTCAATGTTTATTGCCTGTAATTCTGCATTTTCATGCCATTTTATTGCCTCATCCCATAAGATAGTAAACTGTATAGCTGTACAACATCCATACACATTATAACTGAATTTACAACTCAGTGGGAACCTAAACCACTGACAAATACAGAAATGAAATAGTACATACACACTTGTCCTTAAAACAGTTTAAGCCTGCTCACACTTCAATTCCCCTACCACATTGTAAGATCACTTAAAACATCAATTGAACTACTCTATTACATACAACATGTTCTATTAAAAAACTGGCCTTTTTTTTTTTAAATGGACAAATGCACTCTTCTTGAATAATATATTACTCCATATATTATTAGGACAGCATCTTGTACTCTAGGATACTACAGCTCTGTAGAACATAGTATAACGCTGATGTGAGATTTAAATCTCTTGTAACTGATAATAAGCATGATGTTGTAAATTAGTGCTTTATCAACAAATCAAGTCTGTGGGAATGCTTTGCCATGTTAATATTGATTTCACTTCGTAGGACCATTTCAGAGACTTTAACTAGGCTTTACCAGCTCAATATGACCCATTATGCACGGGGGTTTTAGCGCACATTCGGGGTGGAATGGCGGCGACTAAAATCACCGATAATGCACGGAGCCGGCTGCAACCGGCTACAGCTTCGGTGCATGCCACCGAAAAAGCCGCATCAGTGAAACGCGGAAGAAAGCGCAGCTTCCGGGTGACCGGGGCGCAACCAGAAGCGGCGCCCGGATCGCCGCGTGCATAATCAGTTACTCTGGGTTTTGCCGCCGTCACGCCCCGCCCCGTGCATAACCGGTGTGCTTCGCATCTTCCCCCTCTGCGTTTTCCATATGACCCGAAATCGCCGTTTCGGCGGCCGTGCATAATGGGCCTATGGGAGGAAAACACAAGTCATGATAAAAAATTCTAGCCTTCAAAGGGGGATTGCAAAATAGTATGGTAATGGCCAGTCTCATCAGATCTTGGCAAATAAGCAGGGTCAGAACGAGCACACAGGACCACCAAGGAGAACTCTACATAAGAAGGCAAACCAACTCTGCTTCTTGCTTGCTTTGAAAGCCTCTTTGCTAGGATCATCATGTCACTTGTGATTCAATGGCACGCACATACATAGCCTTCAAAGAAGCAGTTGTGTGTCACCACCTGCTAGCAAGATTCACCAGGAAGTGAGATAAATGACTTCAGTGTCCACCTTATTATAGGTTCTTTCTTTGTCCTTCTCTCTGATCTACACAGGTGCCATGAGTGTACAGGTGACCAACCATGTCACATAAATGACCATGAGGCTGTACAAAGGATGTTCAATGCTCCTACTGTTTACTGTTTAAAGAGGCCATCACTGAAATGAATCGGCATGATTAAGCCACTGCCACAGGTAGGTATGACTTTTTGCCACTACTAGCACAACTCTTCAAGGTAGATTCAAATGGGAAGCTATGTTGGTCTGAAGCAGCAAAACAAAGTCTGAGTCCAGCGGCACCTTTAAGAGCAACGAAATTTAATTTAGGTATAAGCTTTCGCACATATGCATACTTTCTTCAGATATGAGAGGAAGGGATAGTTAATTGACAGGAAGGGATAGAGTCAAGATGCACCAGTAACTAGGCAATTATAGCTGAGGTTGCATTCAGGTAGTTGGTAAGATCTATGAATAGCAGCAAATCAGAATACAAACACAAGAGTACCAAGTTGGATCATTTCTATATAGTCAATGTATACAGCCAGGCTCTGAGCTACAGCCATATATGTCCCAATCCTACAGGCAGAGATTCTCACCTGAAGGATCTACAGCAAACCTTTTTGGCACTAAAATATCCACCTGATGAAGGCAAGAAACAAAGCCAGAATGGTACCCAGAGAAAACCTGTTCAAAGACAGGCCCAAAAGAGACAATAACAGAATGCCACTCTCAACTCAAACAGTTCAACACATCATCAGTGACTCACAACCTCTACTGGATAATGACAGTTCTCTTTCACAAGTACTGGGGGACAAACCTTTTATTGAGCTCAGACAACTCCCCAATCCCAAACAACTCCTCACCCACAAAAATACAAGAAGATCTCTCTTGCCTGTTCACAGCCCCAATCTTGAAAAATCATGTGACTTTGCAAATAGAATTTAGGACAAGTGTGGGTTCATGATATTCATGAGTTATTCTCTCTCTCCCACTTTAGCATTGGGACCAGTGCGACTCAGGGGCTTGACTGGGCTTTTTGGTGACCACTGCACCCAAGAGGGCTCCCAGGCTGAACCACCACTGGTCGAAGCAAAGCTCCTGGCTGAACTGTCACTGCTGAACCCAGCTGCTCCCTTATCCCACTGATGAACACTGGAGGTTAAGTGCATTCTCTCTGCAGAGAATGCTCTTTTACTTCTCTCAGGATTACTCTCTTCCCTGCCCCCATATAGTTTGTTTTCAAGATTTCAGACCTTGCTGAAAAATCTGTCTAGCATCCATGTGACCCTGATCCATGAATTTAGCTATCCACAGATGGAGACCAAACATCACTAATAGTATATAGATATTAATGATTAACATCTAGTATAGTTGCTTTTATCCCAAGACAGCCTTTCTCAACTTTTTACTGTTGAGAAACCCCTGAATCAGGCTTTGTGAAACCCCAGAAACGGCATGGTCATGGAGAATATGGTTTGGAAGTATGGTGTACATGCCTACTCAGGACCCCTCCCCTTTCCACCCTCTCCAGGCCCATCATTGGTCATTTTTGGAGGAGAGTGGGTCAATATGACTATATATGATCATATCACAACATATATGTTCCATAAATTTAAATATATATATACCAATTAATTAACTTATACTCATTCAGACAAACCTTCCAGTTCTCTCAAGAAACCCCAGGTTTTTATAAAATCCTGGTTGAGAAAGCCTGCCCTAAGAGCAATATAATTACAAGAAGCTATTTCTAGTAGAGGTTTCTCTGGTTAGTATCTTTTGAGTATTTTATACAATTAGTAGTGGGTAATTGTGTTTGGTGTTAATCATGCAGCCTATTTTGATTTTGATGATCTATTTGTGGTATTCTACATACAGGCAGACTTAAGCAATTGAATACATGAATGAATATATTTTACTATTAAATTTACTCATTATTTACACATGGGCAATGTTTGAAACTTAAAAGGAATTCAGTGTTACTGTAGGATTATGAAATTCAGCAAATGAGACTGTGTAAACAAACTACTAGTTTGAGTAGCTATATAGGATTAGACATAACATTAAATTAGGCTGATTAAATCTCTATGTGGGAGTTGTGACAGGATAGCAATAAATCTGTTAATAACAACAACGTGTGCATTTCAATCCTCCCATTTATCACATTCATTTCAGGAAATTATACATAAAATTATACATCTGTGCTTACATAATATTAGAGACTGGCTTACCTATTTGACTACTGAATGTATATCCACAAAAGTGATTTACCTGTTGGACATTTTAAATGTGGGAGATGTTCTGGCCTTCTTCCATGGAAGATCAATGTTTTAAGCATCTGGGGGTATCAATTATTCTTTCTTTTTTTCAAATTGTAGTTCCAAATATATACGTCATTCTATATGTGTTGATTTCTGTATAAATTCATTCTATCAGAACCCGCATTGTAGAATATTGATCGTGCATTAAGAGCGCATCCACTGAGGCACCACTGGTTTCACCCTTTTTAGAAAGGACACTGACCTATTGATTTTCAGCCTTTTGTCACTTGGAAAATATGAATGCACACATGACGTACGATAACTTACAGTTGCATAAGAAGGCTGAATGGATTTTTAGACCAAGGTCTTACATGCCACTTGATATTCTTTCTGATCTATATCTTATTTGCTTTTTTTAAAATCAGAAATTGTAAATTCAGGCTAAAATGTATACATGGGTGAGACTTATTACTACTAAGTCATGTTTATGTTTCTTTAAAAGAACTCGTATAAATGTAATTATAAGGAGAGCATCGCCAAACTAGCTGTGGCAAGTAGGAATCTTAATTGCGTTTGTTTCTTATGGATTAGTTTCATCAGGCGAGAGTGATAATGTGCATACAAAGTCTTAAGACCAATAGACGCTACTGCATCTTTTATATTATACGGTTTTTAGTGCCAAGACCTCTGCTGATGGGAGCCCTTTGTCTTATTTCCCAGAGGAAATGCTTTAGGATGCTTTGGGCTGACCCTGCGTTGAGCAGGGGGATGGACTAGATGGCCTGTATGGCCCCTTCCAACTCTATGATTCTATGATCCTGATGGCACAAAGGAGTAGCAATAACCTGACCAAATTACTATGTGGACCTCAGTCTCAAAGCGGTATGGGCAAATTCACAGTTAAGTTTGGTTTGTGTATCTTTTTGAATTTGCTATTCCAGCCTCCCTAATTGACAGACTCTCTCCATAATGCTGACTATTTTGTCAAAAAAGGTGGAGGAGACAACTAGTCTCATTAATGTTGCAGTCTCCCCTGGCTCCTTATTACTGCCATTAAGAAAGCCTGAGTGGGGCTAGCTAATTTTGCAGTATCAATCTTCCTAATTTGATTCTACAACAGGTGATCAATATTTTCCATTTTTTCCCTGAGACAGACTGAATCCCTTGGGTTTTGATAGCTATAATCTTTACAAGACTTGAGACACAGCAATTCCTGAGCTATAGACCTACAGAATTGCAAGTAGGCTTTCATTCCACCTGTTCACAACCATCCAGTTCTGGTAATAATATGATAAACAGCCTCCAGGTGGGGCTGGAGGTCTCCCAGAATTACAACTGACCTCCAGAGATCAGTTCCCCTGGAGAAAGTGTCTGTTTCGGAGAGTGTACCATATGGCATTACACCCCAAATGAAGTTCTTCCCATTCCCAAACCTCACTCTCATCATAGAATCATAGAGTTGAAATGGACCTCCAGGATCATCTAGTCCAATCCACTGCAGAATGCAGGAAATGGCCACAAGAGCCAAGCTTAGACACAGTTCCCACCCACTTATAATCTGCCTAAATTCACAGAATTAACATTTCTGTCAGATGACTATCTAGCCTCTGCTTAAAAACTTCCAAAGGAGGAGAACCCACCACCTCCTGTGGAAACTGCTCTGGCAGGAACTTCTTCCGGTTGTTTAGCCAAAAATTCTTTTGAATTAATGTCATCCCATTAGTTCTGGTATGTCCCTCTGGGGCAACAGATAACTCTGTTCCATCCTCTATGTGATAGCTCTTCAAGTAAATGAAGATGGCTATCATATCACCTCAGATTCCACCCCCATATCTACAGGAGTTTCATAGAACAGAGGTGGCAATCAGTGTATTGCTATCAATGGTGAGAGGCAAAAATCACGAGGTTCTGTATTCTGTATTGGGGGGGGGGGGGAGGTAGAGGACCTCTAATGAAATCCATTTCTTGACACATATCCCTTCAACCTTGAACAGAGCTACAGAGTTCACCCTGTACCGGCAACAACAGCAAAAAGAAGAAGGACAAAAGGTTGGGACACTAGGCTTATCAGAGTACTTTAAGATCAGAGAGCCAGCATCTCTTGAAGCAACAACATACTTTCCCAACCCTTTTCATATAATATTGCTTTCCTATGACTTCAGGCAAAGCCCATGGAATTCAATGGGCTTAAACTGGAATAACTCTGCCTATATTTGTGCAGTTAGAAACATAGATCTTTCTACACCATTAAATATTTTAACTTAATGCAGTGAGCAAATCTGAACCAACTGTTCCCCTGTTTTGCTCACTATCCAAACATAAAGTCTCCTGGTCCATTTAATTTCCAGATTTGCTTCCTAGCCTGCATAATAATTTTTTCAGAAGCAGTAAAATAATTCCTACTGCTAATAGATTGGGGTGTTTTTAAACTTGGCATGAGAACAACAAAATAATTAGCAAGAGAGGGGAAGAGGGTAGAAGGTATTCTAGGCAAGCACGCTGCATGTAGGTTTCACCATAAATGCAGTTTAATTTTGTTTGGGGGTCACAATACTAGGCACGGATATTTATATCTGAACAGTTGGAGAAGCTCACTTTTTTGTCCTTCTGGAGAAGTTGAAAGGGAACGTATTACACAGGGTTTGAAATTCTGCCATAAAAAGTGCCCAGTGTATAATTATGCCTTGTTAACATGACAAGTTCTATCTAGTCAAAGAACAGTGTGCACACAAAAACACAACAAAAGGCACTTGTACCAAGCTGTGGGTTTATACGAATACTTCAGCAATAGAACACTAAACACTCTGAGACAAGTCAGCTTACTCAAAGTTAGGATTGCTAGCCACTGTTATTACTAAATATACTACAGAATTACACTTCATCCAGACAAGACGGAGGTGGATGCTCCTTAGCAGTGCTAGCAATATCGTAGAGTCTGTACTACCCACTTTGGATAGAATCAGTAAAGACAAGTTCTTCCTTCTAATCTCTGTGCTAAGGAAGCAAGACTGTGTGCTGGAATAGAAAATCGCTTCTCTCTTGTATAACACACAGAGGTTATTTTCTCAGGTTGGCTACTCTGTTTTGAAAACCACCAGGAAATTTGAGAGGGGAGCTCAGGGACGTCACAGAACTCAGTATGGTGTAATGTCACAGAGTGCAGTTGCCAAAGCAGCCATATTGCCCAGAGGAACTGATCTCTGTAACCTAGAAACTATTTGTAATTCCAGTACACTGGCAACCATATCTTGCACTCTGCCAAGCTGGCCATCTGGAGCCATGTGAGAATCAGCTGCAAGGCTGGGCTCCTAAGTAGGCCCCATGCAGGGCTGCTCTTGAACTAGACTTGGAAACCTCCTCTAGGGTAAAATGTGGCACTTCAAAGATAACAGGGGCTTACTGAATTGAACGCATAGCCTCTGTCCAGCAAGGACTTCAGATTTGTTTCTGCACCCAATACAAAGAGAGGATGTCTCTGACCCTCATCTGCTACTGATCACTACACATGAAGCTGTCTTATACTGAATCAGACCCTTAGTCCATTAAAGGCAGCACTGTCTACTCAGATCAGCAATGGCTCTCCAGGGCTTCACATCACCTCCTACCTGATCTTTTTAACTGGAGATGCTGGGGATTGAACCTGGGAGCTTCTGCATGCCAAGCAGATGCTACAGCCACTCCCCAACATAATACTGCTTCTCCTTAAGAGGCATAATATCACCATCTTTATCCATGTCTGAATCCTTAGATCTTAATCAAGGGTATGTATTGGGCTTATAAACATACATTTGAACTAAAACCAATAGTACTTGTGTACACTCAAACTTAAATACTTTGGCCACCTCATAAGAAGGAAGGACTCCCTGGAGAAGAGCCTAATGCTAGGAGTGATTGAGGGCAAAAGAAGAAGGGTACAACAGAGAATGAGGTGGCTGGATGGAGTCACTGAAGCAGTAGGTGCAAATTTAAATGCACTCCGGGGAATGGTAGAGGACAGGAAGGCCTGGAGGATCATTGTCCATGGGGTTGCGATAGGTCGGACATGACTTCACGCCTAACAACAACAACATCATTGTTGGGACTGAAGGAAAGCATCATTTTAAAAGTATGAACGTCTTTAAAGCTTTTTCATATGAAATGAGAGCACTAGTTCTCAAAATACTCTACCTTCTGTCAGTGGCAAGAGAATTTAGCCAAATTGGTTTTATGTAGAATTGTGACATCATTCATTATATGGGCCTGGGTCGTCAATAACTGATCCAGAACACCAATACTGATGAAAGAGAATTATATCAATACAGTAACACAGTTTTCATAATTTGCAAGAGATAACCCCCCTATCCTCCCAAAAAAGAGAAGTCTACTTTAGACTTCAGGTTGACTTGAAGAAGAGATGGTTCTTATATGCCACTTTTCTCTACCAGGAGTCTCAAAGAGGCTTACAATCGCCTTCCCTTTCCTCTTCCCACAACAGACACCCTGTGAAGTGGGTGAGGCTGAGAGAGCCTTGACATTGCTCAGTCAAAACAGCTTTATCAGTGCTGTGGTGAGCCCAAGGCAACCCAGTTTGCTGCATGTGGAGGAGGAGTGGGGAATCAAACCTGGCTCACCAATTTGGCTCTTTAAGAATTACAAACAGGCAACCATTTAGCACAGCCAAACATAGCTCTTGTTCTGCTCCTGAAGCAAAATCACAACCTTTTCATATGTATGAAGAACAAGCCACTGATCCTTTTCAAGCATTCACTGAAAGTACAGAATTAATTTTTCTCCAGATTTACAAGTAAATCCATTAATTCATTGGCAAGCTAAGATTAGCTTTTACAATGGATCATGCAAGGAAACTCGACAATTTTATCAAACCATTTTTCTCTCACACAAATTATTTTAGTAATAATGGAACATGCTCCCCATATTAGTTAAAATTCACTCAAATCTCCTTTGCTCACAGTACTCAAAGAAAACTGGTAATGAAGCTAAATTATTTATAGCAGATGAATGTAATTGTTTTGAAATGATAAACTAGAGAGTTTGTTAGTTTCAAGCAGTCCAGAACTGGTTTTCAGCTAAATGAAACTCAATTCATTTCCTAGATTAAACAAAAAAAGAAAAGTAGAATTAGACAGATCCCTGATATCAAGTATCTGTTGATAAGTAACTTTCAGGTGTTTGCACTATCTAACATGTCCATAAGTGATTAAAGATGACTTTTCCTGTTAAGAGTCCTTTTACTAGTCTGATTTCTGCCTCCTAATTCTTCGGTCACTACAAACAATAATGTTATTTGAAATCTAAGCCAGAAGAATGAAGACACTTAGTCACTTGGTGCAGACTATGATATGCGGTGACACTGAACTGCAAAGAGAGAAAAAACTATTTGCTAGCAGAGAAATTTCCAATGAACATAGCTCAAAATGCACCATCTTGCTATTTTGACCAAATAGCAAGCTTGGTGTAGTGGTTAGAAGTGCGGACTTCTAATCTGGCATGCTGGGTTCAATTCTGCGCTTTCCCACATGCAGCCTGTTGGGTGACCTTGGGCTCGCCACTGCACTGATAAAGCTGTTCTGACCAGGCAGGTATATCAGGGCTCTCTCAGCCTCACCCACCTCACAGGGTGTCTGCTGTGGGGAGAGGAAGGGGAAGGTGACTGCAAACTGCCCTGAGACTACTTCGGGTAGAGAAAAGTGGCATATAAGAACTCTTCAAAAAATCTACTTCTGTATTTTATTATTGATCATAATTTTTTTCATATTGTAAGACATATGATCTTGAAACCCAAATGGATGTAGGGCAGTACAAAATAGAGGAAAACCCCAGAGACTTCTGGAGATATTCTGAATTTCTCCCTTCCCTGCCATGTACCCCCCCAAAAAAAAACCACAATAGTATCTGTATTTAAGGCACCCTTTGGCTTTTATGCAAATTAAATGTCTATTTCTAGAAGCAGAGATATTTTCCATTGCTGGTGAAGAGCATTTGTTTATCCATTTAAAGAAAAACCTTTCTGTGTCATCCACAGCAATTTGGACCACAGAAGGATGAAGTAATAACTTTTAATGCTCCTACCTACCATGTACTTGTGAACTATAGGAAGACATCACACAAGTGAGTGTTCTAGACTAGCCTTCTCTTTGTAATGCAGGGAGATCATTTAGCCTGAAGTTACAATAAGGTCGTCTTCTGCCATGACCCACAAGAATTAGCACATGCATATAGGCAGTACACTTTATAGCTGATGCACCTAAAACAAATATTACTGGAAGTTTTCAAAAATCAAAGAGTAAGACCAAAATATGTTATCCAAGTTTAGCTATATAGTTCCCTTTAAAAAACCAACAACCCTCAAGATAAGCTATATTTGGGATCTACAATTTCTTAGCCTACTGCAGTCATACCAGGCTTTTTCAATATTCCTATCAGTGGTATACAGAATAAATCCTTTTTACTACTAATGGAAACATATTTCTGTACAGCAACTCAATGCCAAATTTAAATCAAGATACACCAAGTATCGCAACAGGGTGTATTTACAGTCATTCTCAGATTACTTGCTTAAGAGGAAGGTCATCTACAAGGCGTAACAATGTGAACACTAAGAAATAATTTGAACTGGAATTTGTGATGTGACTGATGGTCAGTCACTGACCTTTTCCGATCCCAGATAAGTTTATTCCTAGGGTTACTGGACCTTGTGTAGAGTAACTGCCATATGTGTTTGGAGAATGCAATGGAAAAGGAGGAAAGAGCAAAATTTCTACCTTCCTCTTCTTCCATGACTGGAGCTTTGCTGATGGAAGTGAAGGAAGTTATTTCACCACCACCCCCTTCCCCTCTCTACTGTAGCCTCCCAAACTGTGTTGCTCATACCCCAGATGGGTCATGTGACCGCAGGAACAGATTTTCCCAGGCTCAAAACAGGACTACTCAGGGGATGGGGGATCTGTGATCCCTGCGGTATATCTAACCAGTTTGTTAACTGTTCCGTAATAGCCAAACTCACAAATGTTCGTATTATTACATTAACTGCATAATATTTTCATAGTGTCACGCTCCCTTATCCTAATTTTATAGGTTGTATGAAGAAAATAACTCTCTCTCTGGCTGGTTGCTAGTAGGAGCCTGGTTTGATCAGCATGTTGTTTCTCACATTCTTATGACCCTCCTTGCAGGAAGAGTCACAAGACTTTTGAAAACCATGACATTAAACTAAAGAGGTGTCAGTTTTTCAGGCAGAGACATGAAAGCTTGACAGAACCTCCCCCCATCCTGACTCTGACACCCATTCCATATAAATCTTTATTTTAAAACAGATTCGGGCCATTACACAAAATACTTACAATAAGCACCAACCATATGTACCCTATATTTGAAAATTAAGAACAACTTTTTAAAGAAGACAACCATCACCATTACTCAGCTTTCTAAGACTGGTTCACCCTATCAACTCAGCCAAACTCTCCCCAGGACACCAACTTCAGCTACCACTTCAGAACTGCCTTAACAACTGGTCTACCCAACATTAGTTGTCCACATTACTATTCATTTTTGTAGTCAAATTTATTACAAAGCAAGTAAATACATCTGCATAAAAACTGGTAAGACGTGGCTGTTTTTCTGACACAGAAACCATGTTCCCACCTTTGAACTGTGGGAAAATATTAATTCCACTATGCCTTCCCAAAAGCATTGAGATAGCCTGACCAAAACCTGCTTAGGATCTCCAGCCCAAGGGAGCCTTGGCCCTGGCCTGGTAGAACACTCTGCCAAGAGATCAGGGCCCTGCAGGACCATAATCATTTCTGCAGAACCTGCAAGACAGAGCTGTTCCACCAGGCCTATGGCTGAGGCCCAAATAGAACATCAAGTACTTATAGCCTCACTGCTGAAACAGAAGAAAGATCTGCTCCTTGTGAACCTCCATACCCAGTTCAAATTCATTGGGGACTGATTAATTTACAAATATGTTTTATTGATTTAATATGATGTGACTGATTGTTTTAAACCATGTTGTTACCCACCCTGAGCTATCCAGGAAAACATAGCAAAAAATAAAGTAGTAGTAGTAGTAGTAGTAGTAGTAGTAGTAGTAATTATTCCATGAATTTCATTTTTGTCCAAATGACATGGAGCACAGCAGCTGTGCAACAATTCATAAAGGAAACATAAGAGAGTATCATAGTTTTGATGCCCTTGAGAGTCAAACTGAGGGATTTTGGCTTCTGGGGAAAAGGAACATTCAAAATGCTCTGTCAAATCACAACTAACTCATGGCCACCCCCACCATGAGGTGTTGAAGATAAAAGATGACCAGAGATGGTTTGCCATTGCCTTCCTCTGTATTGCAAACCCAGTCTTCCTTGGTGGTTTCCCACCTGAGTACTTGCCATGGTCGACCCTGCTGAGCTCCCAAGTCTGGAGAAACTTGGTCCAAACTGGAAAATTCAGGCTGATACAAGAACATTACAACAATGCAAAAAGAATTCAAAGTGATGCGCACACCTGCTAAACTAGCCCTCAAGATGTTTCATACAAATTCATGCAGAAAATTGCTCAAACTTTTTCCCAAATAAAAAAAAAACACATTTGTTTCTAATTAAAAAATGGAAGTCTATCTCCCCCCACCCCACTTTACAGCTTTTATCTTTAGGAAATATGGAAGCTTCGTGGTTCTATAATTTGCACTTCATTTGAACACTAATGAAAAGAAATGTTCTTCCACTTCAAACTATTTCCTCAGTCAATTAGACAAATCCTCTAAGTGGAGCTTGTGAAGTGATTCGTGTCCAGGAACTTAATTAGTCCCTAATTCTGGAACTTGCAGCCTCTTAACCTATGCTTATCTATTAAGCAGAAGCCACACAACTTGGACTGCAAAGCCTGACAGCATGTGGGAATCGGGACAGAAGGTCAACGGGGAACGGAAAAGATTTTGCTAGCATAGTGGCAAATGCCTCCTTTTTCAAAGACTCCCGAAGAGGGTCTTGCGTGTGAGAGATATAATGCTCAATAATGAATAGTAAATTATCATTGAAAAGACAAATGGCAAAACAATATCATTAATGGCCTGTGCTTCGTGTTCAAATCTTAATTAACAATGGATGCTCAAATTTTTCATTGTACTGAACCATTTGATGACAGAGTTAAAGCTATCCAAAGCATAGCTGGGTCCGGTTCAGATGGCTGGTTTTGTTTGTTTCTGGTAAACAGTCCCTTGGGATGTCATAGTACCAAAGCACATCACGTAAACTTGCAGTACTATCAGCAGTACAGTGGTCTATTTTAATTCGACTCTTTAAAAGCACTGATTACAATAGTAGCCTTGTGGTACACATTTTACTGATTGTTTTTTCTTGCAATTAAAGGCACAAGTTACTTAAGGATGATAGTAGGTATACCAAACCAAAACTGGTGACCAAAGGTTAAACAGTCCTAAAGATGACGTCAGAAGTAAGATTCAAAGGGTGCAATTAGTGCGTGTTTGAAGAGGGTATTGCCAGTCAATTTGTGGTTTCAATAAGTAATTAGAAATGCTGAGAAATATGCCTTCTAGCATATGCTGGTAAGTTGTGGAGCAATGCACAGGAATGTGGCCAAGATGCTGACCATTATCCCTGTGGCAGCTGTTTCCATGTGCATAGCAATTCCCTTGGAATGACTCTCTATGAACAGAAATGTCCAACCTAGGAAGAGAAGCCTCCAATCAAGCAATGTATGAAGAGAAGTTTCCAAGAACCTGTTTCCATCTGCTGGATCACTCCAGACTGGCAATTCACTGTGCACAGAGAGACAGAGAGGAGAGATCTCCGGTTAAGTGGCTATCATACACCAGTAGTTCATGTGACACGAGTCCCAATATTAGGAAAATTATTTGCTTCTCGCCTGCTGTTCTCCTTAGCAGGGTATTCTTTGAATAGGACCCACTGCCAGAACTCTCAATATTCAGCTAATAAATTCTGTATTTAAGACAGAGAGGCTCTTCAAGTGAAAAGGGGGAAGGGACAAAGGCATGCATTTCAATTTATCTCCTATTGAAAAACAGGAACTTTCCATTTAAACTTTGCATCATGCATCGGAAGTCTAGTGACTTCATATTTCTAAATAACCTACTATGTAAATTTCAGGCTGGTCTGAAAAACATCAAACGTACCAATTTAAGCCACTTTGAGTAATCCTGGGGTAGAGAAAAGCAGCATATAAGAACCAACTCTTCTTCGTCTATTCCCTGAGTGCCTCTAACCAAGGGATAGTTGAAAGAGAGAGAAAACATAGATCAAATGGTTTGAAAGATGACTAGTATATGTATGGAGAACCAGCTTCATGTAGTAGTTAGGAGTTCAGACTTCTAATCTAGCGATCCAGGTTTTATTCCCCATTCCCCCACATACAGCCAGCTGGGTGACTTTGGGCTCACCACAGCACTGATAAAGCTGTTCTGAATGAGCGATCATATCAGGGCTCTCTCAGCCTCACCTCCCTCACAGGGTGTCTGTTGTGGGGAGAGAAAAAAGAAGGCGATTGTAAGCCACTTTGAACCTCCTTCGGGTAGAGAAAAGCGGCATATAAGAACCAACTCTTGTTCTTCGTCTATTCCCTGTCTACTGAGTGCCTCTGACCAATGGACAGTTGAGAGAGAGAGAAAACACAGATCAAATTGTTTGAAAGATGACTAGTATATACTTAGGGTTTTCCTCATTTTATTTGCCCCAACTTTTGGGCCCTTTGCTATATTATTGGATAAAAATATTCATCTCAACACCATGAAAAGCTGTATTGTTCACTCAACGAAACAAGTTGCGTTCAAAGATGCAGCAAGAGCAAGATTTTTTTCCAGACAGTTGCTAGCTCTACTGCAAGATGTAGAAGCAGGATGTCCCTATAGCTACAGGAAATAAATGTACATAAATACAACCTATTGAGAGGCAACAGCATGGGTACAATTCTGTTAATCTAAGTACTGATACAGCACATATTTAATCAATTTAAACTTTTTGGGGAACTATAGTGCATTCTGGCTACTGTTTAGAGCAGGGGTAGTTAAATTGAACAACTCAGAACATTTGCTCTCCATACATTTTCAAATTCTCTTTAGAACACAGGGAAATCAGCTCCCCCACTCTTTCATCAGGGCTTGAATCCAACATCCTGTTGGAGCTAACCTCAGAACTAGTAGTCCTCTTCCACTTTCTTCATTTCTAACCAAGGGATTGAAAATGGTGGCCTTCCAGACACATGGACAGAAGAATCAGACTTCTGAGGATGGCAGGCATGCCCCAGAACTGACCCATAGTAACCTCTCCATTCAACCAAGTAAGCAGGGGAGATAAAGAATAGGTAGGCAACATGTGGCCACAGAACTGAAAGTTAGTGGAACTGGCAACATTCATTGCTCTGGCTCACCATCCAAAAACAAAATGGGGTAATGCATATGGAGATAATGTTTTGCGTGGAAGAAAAGCTTCTTCAACTACCACAGCTGGAGATGGTTCTGGAGCTAGCAGATGATATAGTTCTGGTTTCATGTGATTTTTTTCCCCCTTGTGTTAGACTTTGAGTGTTTGACTAGCAATTCCAAAGAGCTTCTTGGAAACAATGAGGAGGATGAGAGGGACCAGAGCTGTTAGGATTTGGAATGCTGCATCGATGGATCTGATCTAATCGACAATGATGAAAACTTAGATTTGACAGAATGGGCTTGTTGCAACTCTGCAAGACTCTAGGGGGTTGCAAACTCCTGGAGAAGCTTTTCTCTCCCCATTTCTTTCTCACTTGGGTACTGCCACCACCACTGACCATTATGTGGTATTGTTCACTGAGAGGGTCAGACATCACTACAATGGGGATCATTTAGTACTCAGTGCACCCCTGGAGGAATAGCTCATTGCATTTCCAGCTTTCTCCATTCTTTGGAGCTCCCCTTTTCAATAGCATTTCTGAGATGTGTGTGGAGGGGAGGTCTATGTGGGGTCAGAGAACCACTACCAGCATCCAATGTTTAAAAATGTTTACAGGTATAGTTTTAGCACTACACAGGTCAAGCAAGAAAAATTGGTTAAAATGCCATCCTCTGTTCTCCTTACTAAGACCTGCCCTACAAGATGTGAAACACAGGTCAGGCACCAGTTACTCAAGAGCACCACATATGCTTAAGCCTGATCTGGATAAAATAGGAAACATGGATACAATTGACCAAGTTGCCCCTCCATTCAACGTTTCTTCTAAGTACATTCAATCCCACTCTTTTACCAAGGAGCTCAGAGCATCATAACACAGAACTTCCTTTCTCAGTGATATCCTCACAACTAGCCTACAAAGTACGTAAGGCTGAGTGTGCACAACTGGGTTGATGCCATTCAGCCACTTTCATGACCAAGTGAGGATTTCTAAAAGCTTCCTTTGAAAAACGGATTGAGTCAGCCTCTTTAGGATAGGGTGGGTAATTATGTCGTTTGGGTGGTTTGTTCAAAAAACCCTTCGGAAATGTCAACACCATTTAAGCCATAAAAGAAATTATGATTTCGAATGTCAGCAAATATGGTCCCCAATACATTCATGCAAACAGACTCATTCTGTTGTTTACCACTAAAGTATATAATTAGCTTCTTCATGTTAAACAGAAACCAACTGAAAATATATTTTACATAAATAGAAGATCGCTGCATTTAAAAAAAAAACTTATCTTCCAGTGAAAAACCAAGTAATTACTATGGGTCATTAAGTCCAACAGTGGGCATTCAAGGGTCAGTAAAATCGGGGATCTAGGAAAGGTGGAGACCTGCACCCCTATATGACTATTTGCTTGACCTGAACTCTGAGGAGAGTAACAAAATTCGGAGAATCCTAACTGGATTTCTTTGAAGCTAGCAGCAGTGGCAGGAGAACAGCAGAGGAAAAGCCACTTGTTTTTTCAGCTCCCTTAACCCACACATTTCCTTGTAAAGATTTCTATAGTTACACCCTTGCCCAGCTGTAGCAGCAGCTCTGACAGAAGACAAGGGAAGAGCACAGGTGCCTCCAATTTACTCAGCTCTGCAGCTGAGGAAAAACAAAGAAATTGGCATTGCTCAGATGTTTCTTGAGGTCAATGTCAGGAACGTGGCATGGAAGAATTAACAACACTCCCTTTGCCAGAAGTCACTCTAGTCACAACCCAAGAATGGTCAGGAAATAACCACACTTCTCTGCTATTTATAATAGGGGGGGGGAGAAGCATAACTGGTTTTCCATCCTATACATACAGTTTCTTAGCAGTACCAATACTGTAGGGCAGGGGTAGTCAAACTGCGGCCCTCCAGATGTCCATGGACTACAATTCCCATGAGCCCCTGCCAGCATTCGCTGGCAGGGGCTCGTGGGAATTGTAGTCCATGGACATCTGGAGGGCCGCAGTTTGACTACCCCTGCTGTAGGGTGTGAATATTACTTCATCTCCAAAGAAAATAAAAGAAGATGGGGAGAAGAAGTGATTTTTAAAAACTATACTGCAAATGTAGACACACACAGAGAGAGAGAGAGAGAGAGAGAGAGAGAGAGAGTGTGTGTTCTGCCACAGTATCTCCTGCCAAGGGAAATATTATTAATGCTTTCTTCCTGCCAGCCAATAAACCTCACACTAGTCATTTACACCGAGACAGCAACAGTCGGGGGGGGGGGGGGAAGGGAGATAAGTAGCATCATTAAGTTAAGCATAAACTTTAATGTATTTATTCTTTTGGCAGCCAACAGTTTCAGGCAACATTAAAATCTGCTTTCAATAAACAGAATTCAAAGGAAAACCACCTATGTGTATGCGACACAAATCCCACACACACACTTGCGTACACAAAGAACGAACGCAAGAAAGAGGGTCAGTGTTTTTGCCTCTCCGTCTTACGTATGCAGATGATTATGAGAGGAATCACGTGGACGCTCCCCCACTGACAAGTACTACTTTCATGAGATGAATCGCTGGCACAGAAGAGAAGATGAAAAAGAGCAAACCGTTGTGATCGTTGTAATCACCACAGGAGAACATGATTATGTATAGTCAGCTGTTCATCGGTGTGAATTCTTCTGACTTCATCCCTGAAGGTAAGCAACATATGGTCTATTGCAACGTTAAACTCTAGCTACCAATTAAGGTGAGAGGAAGACAACAGGGTTCCTGTAAATACAACACTGATGTGGGAAGAGGAAGTTTAGTAGTACAGATGCACAAGACCTGACTACCCATGCTCAGACTAGTTTCAACCATCAGACTTGAAATGAGACACAGGTGAGATTGGTTTAACTACTAGAGAAGTAGTTCCCAGTGGCCATCATTTGGGGAGAGGGACATCAACTCAATGGTTGAAGGCCTCAAGTCCAAACCCCACCATCTCAAGTTAAAAAGATGAGAAGCAGGTGCTGTGGAAGACACTGCTCTACCTGTGGTACCAGGAAGCATCAAACTATGTTGCCCTTGAAAGACCAATGATTTGACTCAGTATAAGACAGACGCTTATAATTATGTTGCACCAAAAGCACTCCATATTACCACTTACTCAACACGGGATGTCTGAGAAATTAAGGCAGTAGGGAATCCTCTAGGACTCATGTTCCATATGATATCAGAGTGAAATGGTCTTTGCTCAGAATAGGGAAAAATTAATTCAGTCCTGAACCCAACTGACCTCTGAGCAGGCTTATCCACCACTGGCGATAGGTAAAGTAATTATCAAACAGCTTGTGAGAATATCCTTTTGTGATTCTCCATTATAGCCGGGTCAGACTGCCACTAAGCCTCTCTGAATTTGCAAAGAGTGGCCTGCAAAATCCATTCGGACTTCTCTAAACTCAGAAATATACTCCGGAATTTCTGGAAGAATGAAAGGAATCGCTGACTGTGTAACAAGAACTTTCCAAATGGGAAACAAGTAGTTAAGTTCATTTCTATATGGAAGCCCTCATTTTGATTCCAGGATATACAAGGGGATTTTTAAGACTACACATATTTCTGTGGAATATACTTATACTGCTAATGTTTGAAGACACATGCTGAGGTTTAAGAGCTTTTTGATGCGTTTTGCTCTGAATATCGCTAGAAGATGTAATTTTCGATTTGGGAGTTTGTAACCTTTTATTACGGCTGCTGCAGAGAGCGCCTGTTGAAATGTGTTCCACAGTTTTACTCACAATTGCATGGGAAATGCTACTTCAGTTCCATATTTATTTCAGATATTGCATGGAGAGAGCCAACAGCTATTATCTGATGAACTCCTTTTTACTGCAATAATGTGGGAAACATTAATAAGTAATTTGTACTATTTTGGATCCATCCATCTGTTGTCAGCCTCAGCTTTACCAGATATTGGTGAATTTATTTGAATTCCAGATTTAACATTTCTATCATTTTATAGTTAGTATTGTATATTTATTAAACATCAGATATATTTTATTTACCTGTTGAATTGTGTTCATATATGTGAAGCAATAAAAAAAGTTATGCCCTGTTTTTCTTCCCAGTTCTTACCTAATTCTTCACACTTCCTTTATTTTATCCTTACACCCCATAACACATTAGGCAGTGTACCTCACTGAGGTCCCTGTCCTCCTCATACTCTATCTACAAATTCTTAAGAGTTCCCTAACCTGGATCTGGCAACCCTATCCCTTTATCCCCCTGCCAGTGGCCAGGGGGAACCTGGCAGCCCTAGTCTCAGTTCAAGAGCCCTCCCCAGACTATGGATATTTTCTATCAAGGGGACTGTAACACCATTCAGAATGGATGACACCTTGAGACCCAGATCAGACCTTCCACCCACCATTAGAATTTCCATCTTGTCTGGATTAAGCTTTAGGTTATTGTTTCTTATCCATTCCAGACCAGCACCTAAGCACCAATCCAGCATTTCTACTGTCTCCCTGGGATCAGCTGAAAAGTCAGGATAGAGCTGCTATCTGCATACTGGTCAAATGAAGAATACCCCACAAGGTAGAAAATGAAGAAGGAACGATGGCGGCTATTCAAAGTCACAAGAATTCAGAAAATCATTCTGTATGCAATTAGTAACAGCAGGGCTTCATCAAACGTATCACTCTGCTGCTTATGCATCTTGACTCAAATTAGTCTTTCCTACTAATTAACCCTACCCTATCCCAAACACGCATCCTTTCTCTACCTCTTTGTAATGGTTGGCGAAGTCTGTTGCAATGTATCTGAAAAAAATGTGCATGCACACAAAAACTTATACCCAGCATTAAACTTGGTTTCATTCCTGGTTTCATTCCTTCATTCATTCTATCGAGAGAAGACACTTTTAGAAGTGTTGAGGAGAAATCTGTGGAGAACAGACCTGAGTCCCTTAGTTCCTCTTTACTAGAGTTACAAACGTGGGTTATCACGAAGCAGTGAAGATGGCTAAGAGCACAATTGACTTTGATCATGTCAGTACCCACTTCTATGCAAGGTGTCCATGTTCTGACTTCTCTCCTCTTTAATTCTTCCCTGATATTTAAACTTTCTTACTTTGCCAAGCCATTGCCCCGACTCAATGTTAGGCAGACTGACTGTCTTGCCAACTGTAGAACTGATCTTTGCCAAAACTTCACTTGCAGAAGTTTCTACTGATTTGCTGTATGTGCAATTGAGACTGTAGATCATAGTTTATATTGCAATCAATAGGTCTTACTCAGAGATTCTGGACTATGCTTATTCTGAACAAATGCCAACATTCTGTTGGATCTTGAGCAGCCTTCTTTGGTGACATCAAACTTTAATAACAAACTTGTTGATGACTTTGAATTTACTTTATTTGTAGTAAAATATATGTTTATTTGGTGTTTAACGTTATTGTATACTTTCAAGTGGGTAGCCGTGTTGGTCTGGAGTAGCACAACAAAATCAGAGTCCAGTAGCGCCTTTAAGACCAACAAAGATTTATTCAAGGTGTCAAGAGCATCACTGGGGACCCACCCACTCCCCGGTGACACTTTTGGCACCTTGTTGTAAGTCTTGTTAGTCTTAAAGATGCTACTGGACTCTGATTTTATTGCATAGTGTTTTATTCATTCATTTTGCTCAGGACCTTTAGCTAAAGGAGCTTAATAACAAAAGAAAGGAATAGGACACCCTGCCTTATCTTGTTAATCTCTAAGTGCTACAAGTACACAAAACTGTAGCAATCCACTGCCAAGATAAAGATACTACACAAGTTAAAATCACGCTGAGAATATACGGCTGTTGACTGGCACTTGAAAGAGAATCGAGGCGTCAAGAGTATGTTGTTCAACAGCACAAGCAGTTTCCACTAAAGAAGTGCTGTAGAGGTAGTCGTACTGCATATATATCCTATAATGAAACTGGCCTCCAGTGAACACAGCCCTTTTCCTGCAACAAGTTGCCATGGGGAACTTCACCGCTACTCCCTGCTGTCTCTATCCTTATAGCAGCTGGGTTACTTGTGCCACTCTGCTCTTTAGATCCTATTTGTAAGAACACAGGGAACCTTTGCCGTGCCTGATCTGAATGGCAATGGAATCACTCCAGCTGTGACAGGGTAGCTTGAACTCCCTAAATGGTCAAAGGCTCCATTTGAGAACGATCTGAATGCTACGAGAAGGGAGTGCCAGAAATCCATCAAACACAGGCTTACCCATCTTGGCCATAGCACCAACGAGGAATAAATGCACACACTTACTCAAGAGAAGACAGCACCAGAGAGAATCCAGCAAAGGAGAGGCTGGAGGAAGACAGTTCTTCTTCGAGATGGAATAAATCAGTATAATTTCCTCCACCCCCCCCCAGCATACATAGGAAGCCCAAAGAAAATCTTTTGACCTTCTTTTATAAAGACAGTGTTGGCCAAAGGAGATAAGCTTAAAAGGTGATGGGAAGAGAATCCCTCTTTTTGCAGTTAAACTGATATCAGGTTCATGAAAACAGAGCTGCTCTCACCTATAACCATTGCTCATTAAGTGGTCTTCTCTGCAGGCACACAGGGACTGTGGAATCACAGGTCAGCCACAAAAGAGTTAACAAGCTTTACAAAGATCTTTCTAGAGCTAGAGAATGCTCATCCCACATCTGTCATGCAACCCTTTAGTGTGGTGAAAAGGGATACACTGGAGATGGGGGTGGGGTGAGCACACTTCCTTCAGTTCTCCCGTTGCCACCATGAGGATTAAAATTGACATGAAATGATAAGAACTACCCCATTTTCATCATTATGGGAGACTAGCAAGCTCACTCACTAAGGATCTTTTGTAAAGCTTGTTAGCCCTTCCATGACTGTGCAGTCTGCATGTGGGACTGCAAAAGCCATGACAATAAACACAATGTTTTGATTTGAAAATCCCAGGTAACTGAGTAGGTTCCTCCTCCTTGAGATGAAACCACTTCCCTCTCCAACTGCCATGCTAATAAAATTAAACAAAATTATTCCAGCCCAAATCAATACTTGTTTTGGGGTCAGTAGTGTAAAAGGAACAAATAGGGAACAATAAGCAACATGGCATGACTATCCAAATAAGTGTTTCATGTTTATCTTATCATGGATCTTTACTGTGCAGAAAGGTCCCAGTGTAATTACATCCCCTCTTGTCATTGTTGTAAGGCTCTACTGATCCCCTGGAGCAAAGTTTGGGGTGTGGGGCTCAGTAGAAAAGCCCTTTGCTGTGAGATCTGCAATATCCCAGTGTTCACCTTTGCTCACTGCCTCCTTCAGGTCAGGTTTAAGCACTGCTAAAGAAGGAGAACTGAAATATTCCCTTTGCTGTCATTGTCGACATTGGTATGAAAAAATACCATCAGTGATCAAACAAGAGAAAAAGTGATAAAAGAGGGAAGATTGTGACACAGCACATATTTAGCAAGCAGAACTAGATGCAATCCTCGGCATCTCTCATTAGGAAAAGGTCATTTTCCAGCCTTACTAAAGTATAATGAAGTCAATAGATAAAAAGACAGAAACATCTTGAAACTCTGCTTGCAGAAGGAAAATATCTTTACATTTATATGCAGCTAGAGTAGCAAGGGTGGCAGCTAAGAGTTTGCAGAGGTCACAAATATCTCTCCAGTTATTTATCATTTTAAAGGATATTTGCTCAAAGTAGAAAAAGAGAGACTACCCATCCTTTATCACTCTTTGGAAGAAAATAGTAATATTATAAAGCCTTTGATTTTTCTACCATAAAATAAATGAAGAAAGGCTGCAATCTCTTCATTGAAAAGGGTATTCTTCAAATCTTTTTCCTATACCACTTTTAACTGAACAGTAATAAAACATTTAATAATGGTCTTTTACAATGCACACTTGGATCTTAGTGTTCTGAGCTTGAATAAGTTAGCTTTGGAAGTTTCAAGATTACTGTGAGATTCAGCCATTTCCAACTGCATAATCAATATTTCCAGCTTCATAACGGGTGCCGTAGTTATGCTGATTTATACAGAAAAAACTAACACAAGAAAAAGTTTACATTTTTTTTACTTTGTCTAAAAGGATTTTGATCTGCAAGCCTCATCACCTTTATTTATGACCAAATTTGCACAGAGAAAAATCAATGGTGCTTACACATGAATCAATTTATTTTAGGCCAGGGTCTTCAAAGTTAGAAAACAGCAAGTAATTATGCTTTTGCAGGTCTTCTAGTGCAGGTGTCAGTGCATTTCTCATTCTGAGCTTAATGGTTAACCTCACCTAAAGCAATGTCACCATAATTGTAAATGAGACAGCTGATTGTGACTCTGCAGTTTCAGTGTCATAGTCCCTGCATTGGCTATAGAGAGCACAAACTAGTGACCACATGATACTGACTGGAGATGTGGTTAAATCACTATTAAAAAGGAAAAATTTCAACATGCAGATCCATTACCAACCATTAATGCATTATATACTAGTAGTATTACTGGCTTGTATCCTACCACTATGTTCTGAAGACTGCAGGACACTTCCAAATTGGGTACAATTTCCACTCCAAAGTAACCAAATGAAAACCAGCTTTTTCTTGACACTACTCTTGTACCTTTGATCAGTCAGGCCATCCCCCCCCCCCCCCCCGTGTAGCTGACAAAGTTATAGATGATCCTGGAGTAGATTTTGTTCCAAGAACTTATTTCAGGACAGTACAGTGAACATCAGTATACTGAGACCTTATCTTTACAAAATACTCATGGCATTTTTCAGTAGTTTCAAGATATTTGTTCTGCATATTCTCTCTGCCTTCTTCTCCCTAACCCCTAAAACAGATCTCTAGTATCAGTCCAAAGAGCCTGATTTCCTGCTCTGTGAATTTTCAACTGCTGCTGCCTTCAGCATCTACGCCAATTTTTGAACTGTAATCCTGGCTATGTGCTCCTACACTAATGGAACAGTTGTGCCTAAAAGGGCACCTCTGATCTCTTGACTTGTTCTCTTGTAGCCTAAACAGATAACAAATGAGTAAACATGGGGCCACAATATCATCACGGAGTCATTGAAGTTCTAGAGATTATCAGATCATGGTAGAACACAATTATTAAAGCTTTCACATGATTTTTTAAAAGACACACGTACTAGCTTTGGAAAGTACAATGCTGTGAAGATTTTTAAAAACAAAGAGTATGTCCATAAAGTTTGCTTTTTAAAAATAATTCGTGTCCTTATACTTTCTGGAAATAGTTCAGGAACTTCTTTAAAAGGTCCCATCCCCCTGTCTTGGAAACAGTTCGAGAACACATTCAAAGTCCAAAACCAGGGTGGGCCTGTCCAAACAAGGTGAGTAGCTAGAAAACATTTCTAAGCCCTCCTCTTGTTAAAAAGAATACCTGTTACCTCAGTTGAAGGTGATTAACAGTTTGATTCAGGCATATATAATAAAGATGACCTATAGTTTTTGCAAGTCCTATGTATTGTACATCCCACGAGTTACTGAAGAAAGCAATCCTTGCAGTTTCAAGTTCTTCAGAACACAATGGTCTAAAATTTATCTGCAGCTTATGGCTGAGAATTTCATAAAATGAATTTGTATCATTTCAGATAACTCAATAGCACATCCAAACCCAGCCACACATTTGGTTCCCATCACACAGCTGTCAATGCCATCTTTATAACAGAATGACTGATTTGACCTTGTGAATGATGCCCGTTCGAGATGAAATGCTAAAACTATCCATGATAGGAGATTCCCCTTGTGTCATTCTCTCTCTCTCAAAGATGACAGGAATGAATAGAACTTGCTTTATGGCCTTCATAATAGAGGTTTTACTTGGCTGAGTTTTGCCATTTGCTGAATTTTATAGAAGGGAGGAGAGAAAAATCTTGTAATTGAATCCCATAGCCTCAGATGAGGAAAATGACAGAAGGAGAATATGTAAACAAAAAATATCCATCTTAACGAATACTATAAAAACACTGATCAGCCTTCAATATTACTAAGAACCAACTTAAAAAAAACACTGCATACTTCAGGTGCTAAAAAAAAAGGATTTTCAGTAATTCAGCTGATACTTATCAAGGTGATTGATCACACTGTAAAAGTCTGGCACAGCAATTTCTTCCTAGAAGAGTATCTTTTTAGGTTCCTATGATCTGGCCTATACTTGAAGTTCACAGAATGATGCAAGCATTCCCTTTGATGACACAAGATGCCCCAATACTGCACCATCACATTTCAAACAGCAGCTAGTCACAGAGGTGGAAGAGTAATCACATTTACTTGTATCAAAATATTGCCACCTTGAATGCTGAGAAAATTATTTCCCAGCAACAGAAACACTAGCTGGAGAAAACATGCTCAGTTAAACAACCATGCATTTATCAAGCTCTATCCTGAAAGACCTAGGTATTACTTGATCTGGCAAGAGAATTTATCCTTTTTCTCTTATTTGGACTGCATATTAACATAAGAAAAGCACTGCAGGATCAAATCAAAAGTGCCTCTAGTCCAGCCACAAGTGCTTCTCGTCTACAGCCCATCTCCAACTATAGCCAAACAGATGCCTCCAGAAGACCCATTAGTAGAGTATGAAGACAATTGAATTGCTTTAAGAAAGCAAACTGGCTTTTATGGATTGCCGGGTTTAAGATTCACTCCTTAACTCCACTTTAAATCCTCACTCACATTGATATACAAGCAAAAGGGAATGTACATTCTCCTTGGTTTATCTAATAAAGAATCCTTTGATCTGAGCATTTCTGAGGTTGAGATGAGCTATTGTAAGCCTTTCTAAATGCTTTGTAGCCCTTCTGAGAGTTAGGATTAAGTCCTTCCATAGCTAAAGAGATGTTCGAAACTCAATCTAGTTTCCAATCTGTGATCGACTCCATGGCATCTTCCTTACTTACAAGTGAATTTGCCCTATTAAAAAAGTAATGAGCTATTAATTAACTGCACTCATACAAAGCTCTTTAATTCCCAATCCAATTAACAGCAATCTGTTGAAGAAGTCTAATGATTATTTTAAATTTGCTAAGAGAACCATCTTGGTGCCTTTCTTAATAAGTTATTTATATAATGGTTCTCAATGAAGCTTTCCTGAATTTTAACTCAGCACCATCTACGGTGTGCTTTTCTGCATATTACAATCAGCCATTCATTTTGATCCAATCACCCAAGTGCATTGGTTGAGGAAATCCTTTGTTTTCACACTGCCATATGTGTGCATGTGAATATTACTATATACATCAATATTATTATTAAATGTATAGCCTACCACTCCCAGACAAACTCGCTCTTGGTGGGTGATATGATAAAATGCCCCACAATAAAACCCCCAATAAAACGGCTTAAAAATTGTCCCTCCCTAGCAGCGAAAAACTAACCTCCCCCTCAACCTCTCGATATGTGAGTACATAAACATATTTGAAATGCAACTATTAATAACATTACAATTTTAAAACATCAGGAAATATATTTTGCAGGTAATTACAAGCAAATATCACCTCTAGGCTGGATTTCTGCAATTTGCTCTACGCAAGCCTGCCCTTGACTTTGATCCACAAACTGCAACTAATCCAGAATGCAGCTGCCAGGGTTCTTACAGCAACACCACATTCAGTCCATCCTCCAGCAGCTGCGCTGGCTTCCAGTTGAATTCCGGATCAGGCTTAAGGTTCTGGTTATCACCTTTAAGGCCATACACAGTCTGGGCCCATTGTACATGAAGTATCACCTGTCTGCTTACACACCCCAGAGAGCCTTACATTCCAGCATTTCCAACTTTCTGGTGATCCCTGGACCCAGGGATTCTCACTTGATCTCAACCAGGGCCAAAGCTTTCTCTATCCTGGCCCCCACCTGGTGGAATGAGCTCCCAGAGGAGACCAGGGCCCTGACGGAACTTGAACAAGTCTGCAAAAGGGAGCTCCGGCAGTTAGTTGAGGTCGACCTGAACCACCACTTCCCAAGGGCCCTCCCCCTGAGCCTCCCTCCTATGGCACCCACTACAATTCTGCCCAACCCACTGGGCTATCAGTAAGTGTTAATTTAATGTTTTCTACATTTTTCTACTGTTCTATGTTGCTTGTTGTTATCACTTCATTATTGTTAATCTAAGTTACTTGTATTGTTTCAGTTTTATTTTAACTGCCTGAGCCTTCAGGGAGGGCGGTATATAAATATAATAAATAAATATATTTTGCTCTTAACTTTTGTCAAAATTAGATGTTAAAAGACTCAGACAGGGACCATCTCTTCCCCTCCATGAGATCTTGTGACGAAGCACCTTTAAGCAACAGTGTTTCCTGCCAAATATATACTAATGCTACTGGCTTCTGCTGATGGGCAGGGAAACTCACAGCATGACAAGGTTGCATCACACGCTGAAATGGGAGGAAGAGAATGCATGGGAGGAAGAGAATGAGCCATTGCCATTTTGGGTAATACTTAAGTTCTGGCTTTTGTGTATGAAATCTTAAATTCTAGCAAAATCCAGCAATTCTAAAAGCTAAGTCTCCTTAGTCCAGGTTGAAATTTGGGGAAATCACTAGAAGAAATCAGTGTCTGAACTTTGTATTTGGAATAGAATGCTTGCTGTTGAATATCATTGTTCTCCTGCCTTCCTCCATGTATAAAAACAGGGCAGATGGTTAAATGAAGCCTCCATATTCAGAGTTTGGGGGAATATACAATAGTGTTGCTACATATGAGCATCCTAGAGACATCCTGTCTGGATTATTCAGTATTATTCAGTATTTTTTTGCTGATAATTCCCTGGAAATCACTGTATCTATAACCAGATATCTGGCCACAATACTGCAAAAAGGGAACAGAATGCAAGAAATAATTACAGGTCACTGAAATTTATGAAAATGAATGTAAATGTATGTACACGTTTATAAATTAATACCTACTGAATATATATAATTATTATTAATCATGGTCTGAATCAAGCCTTAAATTCTCCTTTAGTTCTTAGTAATATTTATTTACTTAGTTACTTCATTTATAGCCTTCCCTCACTGAGACTCAGAGAAGATTACAAAATTTAGGAAACAATTCGGACAAGACCACAGACATCCAGTAACAATGCAACAGGATTAGGATTATAGAGTTCAGGAAAGGCAAACTGTCTGAAGTCTGACACACCTTAAACAAAGCAAAGTGTGGACTGCAAAGGTACAAGAGGATACATACAGACACTTCAAAAGACAACAGTTGTATGCACTGATAAAAGTACCTTCCTGAATTATTCGAGTATCCTGCAGTTCTGATCCCTTTATTAAAAGTGCCCTCCTGAACACTTCTGTTTTGCACTTGCTGAAGCATGGGAGATTTTCTGAACTCCTCAAGCAACCTATTCCACTAGGGAGAAGCCTCAACAGAAAAGGCACATTTATTATTATTGATTTATTACCCACCACTCTTGGGTTATACAACCGTTCAAGTACAATAAAACCCCAATAAAATTCTCATTAAAATCCCATATACTTTACAAAAAATTGAACAACAAGAACAAGATGGCGGTAATAAAAATATAAGCCTTCACTGAACAGAAAGGACTACTAACTGGGCGACAAGGGAGTACAACAACAGGCCACGCCAGGTAATAACAGTGCAGTGGCATTCCTTCCCAAGGGAAGCAGTTGCTCATCTTCACCATATTTCAGGTTGGCACCCCCAGAAGGTTTTGTTTAGATCTAATCATATAGCCATCATCAGAAGGCACAGTATTGGGAAGGCTATGGAAATTAACAACTTAATTTCTCAATAACTAACTAGCATTGAACCCTCACAATCAGGCTTTGCTCCTACTCCCAGTTTCTTAATTCCTTCATGTAAATCTCAGTGCTTTCCCGCATTATTCCCAGTCACCAGATTTATAGGATTCCCTGAAGTAGCTTTATAGATGAATTCAGCAAGCCCATTTATCAGCACAGAAGATGTCCGCCTTCCACCCAAATAAGGCACTCAAACAGGAAACGGGACCTGGACAAGCTTTCAGAATTCATTTGGGCTAACGTGAGAAGCTCGTGAGAAGCTCAGAATTGCATCCCCCCCCCCCGAATCAAAAGGGTGTTCTTTCATGTCAGTAAAAGTGCTGCTTACAACACTAAATCTCCAGGGAAGGAGCATTTAAATCTGGTATATCATACAGCAAGAACTGATCCCGGACTCACAATAACTTTTATGGGAAAAGAAAGCTCAGTATATTATATTACACACATGCCAAGCCCTTGATGCCTAGAGCCTAGTCCCTTATAAAAATGGATGAGATGGCTGAGATGTTCCCAAGTGATCAATCAGGTGATCATCCGTGATTCCCTCGCTGCTTTCATTGGCTTGCCATTTAAATAGCCCTTTATGTTATCAACTTTCACCTCCTGATTATATTTACGGCTGCAAGTACCTCTATTGTTATCTGGAGGACACAAGGACAGAAGACATTCTGTGTCTGCTTATCAAACATTGTTATGCTGGTAAAACAGCTAAGATGGCCACCAGTATTTATTTATTACTTTATTTATTTATTTGATTTTTATACCGCCCTCCCATACGGCTCAGGGCAGTTTACATATAACATCACAGGGTGATACATGGAATGACCTTAACATATAACATAGTCAAAAGTAACATCAAAAATAATCCAACAGTGATTCTAAATCAACACAATTTAAATGGTCTTAATCAACAACAATATAACAGGCCCCCAGAGAGGTCAGACAGGTTCAGGCCATGGAGGGGGATGTATGAGGGGGAGCTGTGGATATTATTGGGTTTGGTAGGTCTCAGGCAAATGCCTGGTAGAGGAGCTCCCTTTTGCAGGTCCTGCAGAATTGTGGGAGTTCAGGCGGGGCCCTGATCTCTTCAAGTACCTCATTCCACCAGGTGGGGGCCAGAACAGAAAAAGCTCTGGCCCTTTTTGAGGACCAACATACTTCTTTGGAGGCAGAGATCACCAGCCAGTTGCCGTTGGTGGAGCGTAATGCTCTCTTGGGGATATAAGTTGAAAAACTGTTGGTCCTAGATTTACTTTATTATTATTAACACCACAGATGCTGGCCTCCTTGCCTGACAACCCATCTGCCAATAAAAACCCCTCCAAGTTCCAGCCAACTATCAGAAGGAAGTACGTTTAAAATATTTTTTAAATGTTTTAATGCTTAATTTATGTAATTAATGTTGTCAGCCACCCTGTGTCAACCAGGGAAGGGCACGGTACAAATAGGAGATTTGTTGTCAGCATAACTTTTTTTTTTAAGAACATGCTTGAGTTTATTTGACACAGAAAGAAGACTGCAGGAACACCAATTACAATGTGAACCCTTTGATTTTGAAGTCTCCTTATATGGAAATGTAAAGTATCCTTTCCATGCTCCTTCTGGTTGGGGAAGGAGATTTTGTCACCACTGGCCAGTTTCACTTTCAGTTCAGAAGCATTGAAGATGATGACCTCTGCTTTCTCACTGAGCTGAAAAGGGAAGTGGCTGTCCCATTGTTCTTCCCCCCCCCCCCCCACATCCCATCCTGCCTGAAGTTGAGCAAGCTGGTGTTCAAATCCCTGAGGAAGTCAAAGCATGGATTGAAGTAGAGCACCAGGTTGTCGATGTCTTGCCCAAGGTTCACCGCAAAACCTTTGGCATCTGGCAAGACTTTCTCTTTCACTGGGATGCTTTCCCTGGCCTGGAGCTTGAGCTGAGTCGCAATCAGTTCACTTTCCATGCTGCTATCTTGGTGTAAAGTCCAGCTGGCGAATCCAATCTCAGCCCACCAGTGTAACTTTTTAAAGTTAGCATTCAGTTTTGGGTGCGGGTGTCATGTTTGTTGTATTTTTTTAAGTATGACTTTAAAATAATTCCAATAGACAACAAAACCTGCTATACACCTCTTATCTTGCTAAGTTGTCCTGCAACTTTGAAAGAAAAAAATCTCTATGCTTTATGGCACAAGGGCAGCCAATTATGGAAGACCATATAGTTGATTTGAGTACCATAAAAGCAAACAAAAGCATCCAAAAACAATTTAAACTTTGTGCTCAGCTGCTTGGTCTACAAATACTAAGCACAGGAGCTGTTCCTGCTGCCAATTTCATTGTAAGCAACTATGCCTTCAGGGACATAATAGGATCATTTCCAGAGACCCATCACAACTGATGCTTAGCCCACTGTATCAACAACATACAGTGTCTGTCAAGAAGAAATACTTCCAGATTAAGTTGAATACCATTCTAGGAACAGAAGAATGACATAGGGGGACAGTCATCACCCTTTCTTCCATTTAGAGGAATGCCAATTTTTAGAAGTCCTAATTACCTTCTTCAAATGAAATTTAATTCACTGTGCCAGATTTCAGCTTACAGTATTTGGAAATATTCAACAGATATTACAAAAAAGAGCTTCTTATTGGGAAATTGGAAATGAAAGACATATCAAATGGTTGCTAATTGCCCAGCTGATTGGGATACTTTTCAGTTTACTCAGTCTGGGGATGTGGCCATGGTCCTTTGAGATTTGAGACATACTGCCTTCTTGTATGAACCTTTCTCTTCCTGACTACTTAAAACTTACAGGAGAAGTAACTGGTCTGAGAGGTAGTTAATGCTCACCTGAGAGAAGGGGTGGCTGCCCGACTTTGGAAACAGGTTGTAACAAGTCCACTAAAGAAGCCTACATTGGATCTTGGCCATTTCAATAACTATTGACCAATTGTAAATGGTCCATATTCTGGAGCAAGATGACTGAACAGGTGAAGGCTGGACAGCTTCAAGCATACCTTGATGAAGTAGATTATTTTAATTTATCCCAATCTGGTTTCAGGCCTCTTTATGGGACTGAAACAACCTTGGTCACCATAGTGGATGACCTGCACTGGATGGCTGATTGAAATTGATTGTCCTGGGGCTTCTCAATGGCTTTTGATACTATTGATCATGGTATCCTTCTGGAAAGCATTTCCAGACAAACTCAGAAGCAGTAGTTCCAGTTGTACATGGGCAGCAAGTTTCTGAAGGTGGTGCTAGGAGACTGCTGCTCTTACCTTAGCTTCTGGGGTATCACAAGGCTCCATCTTGTCCCCCTATGCTATTCAACAACTACATGAAACCACTGGGTGAAGTCATTTGGAGATCTGGTCTGAATTGTTATTAACAGAGATGACATTCAGTCCTTATCTTGCACTTTCAGCCACCCCCTGGAATGTTGTGGATATCTGAACCAGTGGCTGAAGTGGATGTGAGCTAATAAACTGAAGTTTAATCCTGGCAAGATGGATATGATACTTGTGAATAGAAGAACTGACACAGGGCCTAAGATTTCACCTATTCTGGATGGAGCAACATTTCCTATGAAGCATCATCTCCACAGTATAGAGGTGCTCCTGGACCCAAGCCTACTGAGCAGGTGGCAGGCGTGGCCAACTTAAACTGTTCAGCCAGCTGTGGCCTTCCTTGGAAAGAAAAGATCTGGCCACTATTGAGCATGTCCTTGAAATGTATTGGGAACCATCAACTCATGTAGAATGCTCCAATTGGTCTTGCCCCCCCCCCCTCATACTGACTTCCAGTCTGTTTCTGAGCAAATTCAAGATGCTGGTATACTTGAAAGACCACCTACTCCCTTACAAACATGCCCAACAATTATACTTCTCCAACACTCTGCTTTGGGTGCCCCTGCCTTCTGAGACTAGGCAGATGTCAACCCATCAAAAGGCACCAAAACTATAGAACGCTCTCTCCCTTCCCCTTCTGCTGCCATCTCTCACCACATGTGGAGAGTTGGTGGTGTTTTCCCCTTAGTGATTCCTCCCTGCTTTGTATTTTAATTGTCATTTAATGTGTGTTTTGTTATATGGAATGTCTACTTTAACTTGAGTTTTATTTGATTGTTTTGATTAGTTTTAATGGATTTTAAGATGCATTTTGTTATATTTTGTTTTAATCTGTTAGCTGCCTTGGTGTCCCTGATAAGGGCAGAAAGGTAGAATATACATGTTGTCAATAACAAATAATGGAAATGATAAGAGTATCCCCCATGCTTCCAAAGATCATCAAAAAGTGCAGCAGCATAAATTTTAATCTCATTGGGAATGATACAAATTCTAAACAGACAAGAAGGAACAGGCCAAAAATCCAGTAGTCAATTATCTTGTTCCCCACATTGACCAACCAGGTTTTGCAGAAGTCCTACAACTGAGGACAAAGTCTCTCCGGCTGGACCACCCAGCAACAAGTAGGAAAACAGTGTTGATCCTCTAAATATGACGTTTCCATTTTAGCCATCATAGCTAACAGTCATTAACAGGTTGATCCTCCATGAATATGACTAATTCTCTTTTAAAGGTATCTAAACTAATGGGTGCAACAGGATTATGGGAAATTTATTTATTTATTTTTATATTTATATACCACCGCATTCTCTTTGGACTCACAGTGGTTCACAATAAAACAATAAAAACCAGTATAACCCAATTAAAACCCATTGAAAATTAACATTAAAAATGAATATTAAAAAGATGGCGAATACCGATTTCTAACCCCCCACCCTCAGATGAATCAATAGGCAGACTGTTAACAGGTTTTCATGATGTTAACAAAAGGCTGACAGCTCAACAATACCAACTGCTTCTAAACATTGATTTGGGGGGGGGGGATGTTTAGCAGGTTGGGCCTTATTGGCTAGATTCCAAGACGAACTAAACATCTTGAGATGAAAGGTGAAACAAGACTGATAACAAGCTTTGGCTTCTAAAATTCTGGTAGACATAAGTAGATTCCAGGTCAATTAAAAATGTTTATAATTAAAAATGGGCCCTTAGCAGGTAGGGCCTGGATATCTCCTGGAATTATAACTACAGGCTACAGAAATCTCCCCTAGAGAAACTGGCAACTTTGGAGGTCAACTCAATAGAATTATACCCTGCCCTCTCCTCCCCAAACCTTGCCCTGCTCAGGTGCCATCCACAAATCTCCAGGAATTTTCCAAACTGGAACTGACAAAATTAGCAGCAATGCATGTAGCTATTCACCGCTATTTTATAGCAATATATTAGAGTTTAGCAGAGACTTCTCCTTGAAGAAACAGCCAAGGCCAAACCTAAGTTTGCCTCAGAAGTCATCTCCCTTTATGACCACCACAACCACCCACCAACATTTGTTTAGCAGATACAGCATTAGTTTAAAAAACAGCTCACAGCCTGGCTAGCTTCTTGCTGCAAGGGGGGGGGGGGAGGCAGGTGCAGTCGCCGGCACACCAGCAGACACAAACGTGCATGCTTGGAGCTGCTGCGCATGCGCGTTAGCGGCCCTGCTGGTGAAAATGTGCAAGCGCAGCAACTTTGTGCATGTGCGTTAGCGCCCCCTGCTGGCAAAAACATGCATGCACGGCACCCGGGAGGCGGGCTCTTCCCCACCCCCGGAGGCGGTCCTCAACCGCAAAAAGGTTGGAGACCGCTGCATTAAACTATCCTATGTTACCTTCACAACAGTTGCATTAGAAGGTCTGACCAAAAGATGGTGGTTCATCCAAAACAACCAATTAACGTTATGGCTCTCTAGAGCAGGGGTAGTCAAACTGAGGCCCTCCAGATGTCCATGGCAGGGGCTCATGGGAATTGTAGTCCATGGATATCTGGAGGGCCACAGTTTGACTACCCCTGCTCCAGAGAGTTACAACCGAGACTTCTTGCTCAGAGTTTACCATATACACCACTACCAAACAAGTGTCATCATCAGGTAGTATTCTGCCTAAAAACAAGCAAGAACAACCAAACTACTAGCAGATATATGATATAAAGGGAATTTTCAAAGAAATTACACTATAAAGCTATCCCTCCCCAAGTCTGATCATTGGACCATTCACTCAAGTAATATTTAACTTGACTTTCAGCAGCTGTCCATATTCCCATTCCCAAAGATTTTTAATAGGAAGTGCCCAGGTTTAAGCCTAGGCATTTCTGCATTCAAAGCATTTTTCTGACCATTGAACTATGGCCCACTCAAATGCTTTTCTGGAACCTTTGAGCTCAGTGTTCCACTATTTTTCTGCTATGAATTCCCTCGTCAGTCTTGGCAAGTCACCCTCAGCTTCAGTTCCCTATCTGTACAAAGGGGAATAATAATGATGCCTTTTACAGGCTTGTTGAGAATGTGAATGAAATAAAGTTCATGAAGCAAGTGGTATATTATTAATGTGCAGAAGAAAGATCAAACATCAATGTTGTCTCAAGGTGATTAGCAACTGAAACTGGAGGCATTGCAGGTACTAACTACCCTGACACGACATGTTGGCCACTACTCATGCTAAATCCAAAAAAGGAAGACTATACTCTCCCCCTCCCCCCGCCCTTTTCCCCAGTTAAGGAATCTTTGTACTATTTCTAGGTCACTAATAAATTAAAGAATAAGTTTCAAAAGTGCAAACACCAGCAGTACTGTAGCAAGCCTCTTTTCCCATTTCTGTGTAGCAAATAACTTCTACTTCTTGCAGAGCCCTAACAATAAAAGGGAGTTTGAGAAAGAAATCAAATTGGAACCATCACTCAGTGGTTCACATCTCTTAAAGTAGCAGAGTCCATTAAAAAAAAACACACACATATATAGCTACTTCCATTTACCGTTATGAAATATTACCATCAGCTTCTCTCCTACATAGAAGAGATAAGAAAATTCCATCTAGGTTCTCTCTGAAAAGTTGCCTAGGCAGTTAAGGACTATATGCCTAACAAAAGTTAAGCACCAAAAATCATATATGTTAGGAAGCTGTATACTTGCTCAATAGAAAAGTGCCAGGAAGTCATATTCTACATTCCAAGGTCACGAAATGACTAGTTATAGCTCCTGCCCACACAAAGGTGGCACTAGCTTCATATGCAGGCCTCACACTAAAGAGAGGTAGTTATTGTTATTATTTTGAAAACAAGATGATTTCTTTATTTCCTAAACATGAAAAACAGGAGATTTATCAACACCAAGAATAAGAAAAGTTACAATTTGTCAGTTGTGTCAGCTTTCGTTTTATATTTACTGGTTTTAGAAGACTTGGGTAGGGTTTACACATTTTGATCAGTTTTCATTAAGATGCTGAACATCATTCATTTTTTGGGGGGGGGGATATTTTGCCACACCCCCATGTTCTACCACCAGCAAAAATGAAAGAGGGGGGCCTGTCTAAAGATCAATGAAAAGAACAGGAAGAAAAAAGGAAAGCTGAGCCAGTGACCAATAGAGGGTTTATGATCCTTCCACCAGCATTAACCAGAAAAACCACACTCCCCTCCCTAGCACCTGCCATGTCCAAACTTACCACCTTCTACCCCCAAACATACTCCAGAACAATATATCGTACACAGATTAATGGACAGTACTGTCTTCAACTGGAGTCTCCTTTCAGTGTCCCAGAGACAAAAGCCTGAAGATGCTCAGTGAGGGCACCCCAATTTTATTTCTTCCATCGCCCCAGCAGGAATGTTTCATTACACTTAAACTTTAAAATATATATAGGGAAGGGCTGTTATAGTATTTTGTGGCAATACTATCCTTCCTCTGATTCCTCTAAGCGCTCACATGCTCAACAAGGAGACAACAACCGTAGTAATGCACTGAGTGCTCTTAAATCTTTGCATTTGGCCGTGGTTCGCCATCATTCCAGTCTAACCAACAAAGCTGTCAACACTCAATGACACTGTTATAGGTGACACTAAATATTTCCTCACAAGATCAGGGTTATAAACACTGAAGAATTTCCAGTATTTCAACACGTTTCTTTTTCAGTTCCCTTCCTCAATTTCATTACTTGGAACTTCAGCATAATCCCTACTGACACAGCATTGCCTTTGTTCACCAAAACAGACAGCATTAAGACAGTAAATCACCTGGAAAGCACACTGCATGTCACCACACAAAGCCCAACTGAAGCTGTATGCAGGTTCTGTAAGACAAGCAACCATCTGGGAATTAGAATATTCACACTGCCTTCAACTGTGTTCCAAAACCAAGCTCATTTCCTATCTGAAGAAGAAAAACACTGAGGAATAACCTGCATCTCTGCTACCTAACCTAGACACTTCTGTATTGACAAACAATGCAAGTGTCCATCAGCATCAGCACTAGACAGTGCTGCAGAATCTAAATGAACGCAAGCAAAAGAGAACTCACTCATTTGTCACTTCAGAAGCAAGACTGGCACTTGATTTCTTCTGTAGGTAGAATGGAGAGCAGCACTGAATAAAGCACCAAATAGTCAAGTACATAAAACCTACGATGAAGACTGACCCCAAACAAATAGAATGATTTAAATCCCTTAGAACATATCTATTAACCTCTTTCCTATACTTCAATGAGATGTGACCTTAAAACAGGATGCCATCCACCAGTATTTGTGTATTCATGTTTTGTATTCCTTTAGGAGGCCAATTGTTCTGTAATGTTTTTCTTTCCTTTTCTTCTGTAATTGGAAGCATATCCATAGTAACCATGTTGGGTTGTTTTAACCCTCACTTGCATGGGATGGGAAAGTGAGCCGAGTATGAAACTGACAACTTTTTCTTGCTGTCAGATCCCCGTCAACTTTCCCAATGAACACACTTGGCATAGCAGGAAAAGAGGTTTATTGAGGTAGCGATACAAAGCTCATGAGTATTCTTGCTGAAACTGATTTGATAGGCAATACACTGATTATTACAGCCCAATTTTCCATCCCCACTAGAATAAACCCACCCCTAATGTTGAAGGTGGAACTCCCCTTTCCCCCCCAAGGAGAAAGTGGACTCCCCTAGTCCCACAAAGAATGCAAAGCACCCAGGAGTGTATTACGTCATTCACACCCAGCTGATCAAGGCCAGCCCAATGATAGCATTCTACCACCCCATATCCAACATGTTCGTTCTCTGTAAAAGAAATTACTAATTAGGCTACACAGAAAACAAAACAGCACAGCACAGAAAGCAAACTAATGAAAGTTGTTGCAAGCAGGCACACATTCCCAGGCCTTCTCCCCCCACCCCCGTGTAACATTTAAGTGATGGTTGTTACATTCACCAAATGACAGCTGGCACCAACAGCCTACAACTGGCACCTCATCAATACTGCACAAAAACCAGGATAAAATTACCATGGCAGGAAGCTGACAAACAGGCAGATCCTGACACATGTTCTACTTGGTCACTTGATTACAGATCTCTTCCTATACTGCCAACCCTACTTCATGTAGGGCTTCCCCCTGAGTTCCTTTGCTGCTAGAGACATGTCCAAACTCCATTTTAAACAGATTTCTATATTTCACTTTGGAGTTCAAGCCATAGTGGCACAGATGGGAAGAGACTCCCTCCCAAATCATGTTGCCATTTCTATGATGCTGTATCTTGGCGGGGCAACAGGATAAGCAACCTTCTTGAGCTTGAGCCAGCCATACAAATAGGCTTTCGATATGGCTGGAAACCAGACTAAGCTTCCTATGTGGAAATGGTCATTAGCCATTTAGCCATTCAGGGAAGAAACCCAATCCTCATAGCTATACCTGATGGAAGAGAAAGGTAAATTTCCAGTCATCCCCTTCCTTCCCTGAGAACTCACCATCAGAAATGGGCATGGATAAATTGAGTTACTTGCCAATAAAAATCCATCAACAACTCAGTTTCTTCCAAGCCTTAAGATATTAAGTGCTTGGAAAAAGCTGTTGGAAAAAGCTGAGAGCTTCAAATGGCATTATGAGTAGCTTGTGGGACTCCAAAAGCCTTTTTTCCCCACTTGCTACAATTTTGCTTGCTTCAGTCTGATAGCAGGAATACACCCCTCTTCCCAGCATCTCCTATGTTGTTATACCTGAGAAATATAGACCTCAGGCTGTCTGTCATTAGGTCTCAGATATACTGGGACACAAAGTTTCCATGGCACATCATAAGTGCTTTGGGGCACTGCTGATCCTGCACCTGGTCAATGGCCTCTACAGCCCAACCTGAAAGACAATTGAATGGAGGGGGTATTATGCACACTAGGCTGCCTACCTTTCTCCTTCCCACTCACCAAAGAGCTGATGAACAGTGATTCATGCGACGGTCACCTCTAGGCTGGACTTGCTTAAAAGGCCATCCCAAATGATGGGCAGTTTGAATCAGCATTTGTTTGTTAAAACATTTATACCCTGCCTTTTCTAGTGGTTCCAGCCAGGGCAAACAGGTAGGGTTCGACTCCCAAGGCCAGCGCCTTGTAAATGGGCAGCTCTGGACAACTGTAAAAAGCACAGAGCAGCAGACTAGGCTGCACTGGGGAAGCTGAAATTTTGCTGGAACTTAAACTGAATGTACTCAGCAAACAGAGTACGTAAGTGGAATTTTGGCAAATAAATAAATAAAATAAAGACACTGAGTTCAAGCTCACCAGGAGAAGAAAAGCAGGAAAAGATTCCCTAATACCTTTAAACAGTATTTTCTTAACACAAACCTACATGGCCTCTTGATTCTCACCTGGAATGGATGCATGTCTATGGTGAATGTGTGATCATTAGGAACCAAACTGCTGCCCAGTTTCAGGAAAAGGCACACCTGACTTCCTGGGACAAGAGATGTATAGATTTTTCTGAATCTATGCTGAGCTAAGGCACATCTGGCCACCAGGATGGGCAAGAAGCCAATTCCAAGGCGTCAAACTTTACCTAGGGTGTTGAGGGGAAGAAGAAAAGGATTAGCACCTTACTTTAAAATGTTCTTTGAGCTGCCATCAAATGCCAGGCAGGGATGTCCTGTATGTCTGAGAAGACCATAGAAGTCTAGGAAATTCAGTGAAAATTTATAATGAATCTGTGGCCTTTATACCTTCTTTATGTTCCTCCCAGATTGAACTGCATATCTGAACCAGACATTATTTGGGGGTTGCAATGCTTGCCCTTGTATTGTAGGCAATAATTACAGATGGCAGAAGGTTGTACTCAGAATGGAACAAATGAGCTCTGGTAGCACATCCAGGTAAGAGAGCAATACTTGTACTGCATTTGGGTTGACACTGGGAGACGTTACGCCACTTGACTTCCGAGGAATGAGGTAGAATTTTTACCCAGGAGATCTCCTTGATTAAACTTCAGTCTGCATTATTAAACCTTATATGCTACATTTATCCCAGACCAAATCTCCAGGCAGTTTACAACTACTTATAAAACCGAAAACATTATCACATGATTGGCAGCCGGCGATGCAGATGACACATTGTCCTTGATGCTTTTCATCTAGCACGCTCCCACATTAAATCCTTTTTCCAGGAAAGAAAGTACAAGAGTTGCCAACTGCAGTAAAGAGCTCTATCTTCAATCAATTCTCCTCCACCCTTTCCACAGTCATGACAATGTATTCCATCATCTCCCTATAAGACTGCAATTACTCCTTCACTGATCCTCCCACTGTATCTACTCCACTTCCATTTAGTCAAGTAAAAAAAAAAAACAAGGGAGACTCCTCTGTTGACAACTAACACACAATTTTGAACATATATGGCAAAGAGTTTAAGAAAAGCCATGCTTCCTATCCTTGCTTCTAACATTTGTTGTTGTTTGGTGCGAAGTCGTGTCCGAACCATCGCGACCCCATGGACAATGATCCTCCAGGCCTTCCTGTCCTCTACCATTCCTCAAAGTCCATTTAGGTTTGCACCAACTGCTTCAGTGACTCCATCCAGCTACCTCATTCTCTGTGGTCCTCTTCTTCTTTTGCCCTCAATCGCTCTCAGCATTAGGCTCTTCTCCAGGGAGTCCTTCCTTCTCATGAGGTGGCCAAAGTATTTCAAAGTATTTCATCCAAAGACGGAGGTCCTATGGTTGGGTAGGAAGGGAAAATGGGAGGAAGAGTGTCTTCCCACCCTGGATGGTGTGCAGCTCTCACCAACGCACTCCGCCAGGAACCTGGGCGTGATCCTGGATGCTTCCCTTACAATGGAAGCCCAGGTCACAAAGGTAGCGTGGCTGGCATTCTACCACCTCCGCCAAGCCAAGCTACTAGCGCCCTACCTGGACCCAGAACACCTAGCCGCAGTGATCCACGCGACGGTCACCTCTAGGCTGGACTTCTGCAACTCGCTCTGTGCAGGTCTACCCTCATCCTTGATCCAGAAACTACAACTGGTACAGAATGCTGCGGCCAGGATTCTCACTAAAACATCATGGAGATCCCACATCTGGCCAGCACTCCAACAACTTGGCTGGCTCCCAGTTGAATTCCGGATTAACCTTAAGGTTCTGGTAATCACCTTTAAGGCCATACGCGGTTTGGGCCCAGTGTATCTGAGAGACCACCTTCCTGCCTATACCCCCAAAAGAGTCTTACGCTCTGCCACCTCCAACTGGCTGCATATCCCTGGCCCCAGAGAAGCGCGTTGGACCTTCACAAGGGCCAGAGCCTTCTCAGTCCTGGCCCCCACCTGGTGGAACGAGCTCCCTGAGGAGATCAGAGCCCTACCCGAACTTCCACAGTTCCACAGGGCCTGCAAGAGGGAGCTCTTCCACCAGGCATTTGCTTGAGGCCGACCGACTCAGAACACCTGCTGGTCCCCCCAAGACGCCTGCCCATGACTCTCCCAAAGTTACTGTTAATTGTTATTATATTATAATTGTGGTTTTGTAATCTGTTGATGTTTTTTAAAGTTGCTTTGATGTTATAGTCTACATCAGGGGTAGTCAAACTGCGGCCCTCCAGATGTCCATGGACCACAATTCCCAGAAGCCCCTGCCAGCGAACGCTGGCAGGGGCTGATGGGAAATGTAGTCCATGGACATCTGGAGGGCCGCAGTTTGACTACCCCTGGTCTACATAATGTTTCATGTAAGTTATAATGTTCTGTGTAAACCGCCCAGAGCTGCAAAGAAATGGACGGTATAGAAATCTAAATAAATAAATAAATAAACACTTCTAACATTACCAGGATCACTACCGAGTGACAAAGCCACAAATTCTGTTAAAGCACACTGAAATACATTCCAGGTTTTTTCTAACAATTCCACTCATCAGGGGTGAACTGATCACCTTTTATTAAGGTAAGACACCTAGTACCATGAGTGACTCATTCCCTTCAGTGGAACCTTTTAGCACGGACTGGAGGGGACATGTTCAAGTGACATACTGGTCACTGAACTAAATCAATATCTGTTGACCACTGGACCATGTTTAAAAATATTCTGGGTGACATGCAAATTTTGAATATGTTAAAGGGCCAGCGTGTAGAATAAGGAAGTTTTTATGCAAATATGAGAAGATCAGGATACCCAGATTCTGGGCTCCTCTAACAACAGTGTATGTTCTCCCCATACACATCCATGTCCATGTATCTCCAAATTTTGGAGACACACCAGTTAAGAAGAGCATTTCTAGTAGCTCACTCAAACATCTTTCCCTCAAATGTCACCCAAGGTAGATTTTTGAAGATCCCTCCTCAAGATCCCTTTATATGGATGTAGTGTCCCTGACACATTGTACCATATACTTCTGGTGTGTCCTAAGTTTGAAGTATATCATCACCCATTAGCTAATTATCTGAAGAAATTGAAATTCACCTGTGTTAATGAGAAACATTGGATTAAAATGAAACTAAATGTGAGGGATTCAGCAACTATTATAAAAGTAATGTTTTTGCTGGCAATTTTAAATGAAAATCTTTTTACGATGGATTTTACATCTGAACTGTTTGAAATTTTCGCTTTATGCTTTGCAATTTTATGCCAATAAAGGTACTCTGAATCTTAATCTGAATCTGCAAATATCAAGGGCCTACATGAATGTGCTCTTTTTGGCAGCACCTGTGGCCATCATCACATTTAGATCAATCCCTATGCCAGCAACTAATGGCCCATTTGCAAACTCTTACAATTCTTGCTTACTATGGGGATTTCAGCCATATCCCTGTTAAGATGGCACTGCCTTTTCCTGTGGGACCAACATTTCCACTTACTAGACATACAACCCTGTTATAATAAGAATGGCCAGCTGGCAGCTCATCTGATCCCTAGAGGCCCTGCCATACTTTGACTGGCATTTTGCTTGCAAGGAAAAGTAGCTGTAAGAATCCACAAGAGAATATCTTACTATATTGCTCATTGAGGTGCATTCTGGGAAAACAAAGGACCACTGCTCAGCTTTCTTTTGTGGGTAACTATACTGTAGCACATTTATTCTTCTTTCCTTCCTCATTCCATCTGAGCACTTGCATTCTGTAATCACAAAGACCTTCTTGCCATTAAAAATGCCAGACGGTTCATGCCCCTGAATAGTGTTCATCAGAATTCTCTAAACATAAAAGATCCTAATTTTTATCTGCAGCATCAGTCATTTCAACTGCCTTTATTTATTTCAAGCCAATTTCTTTTCTTTCAATGATTACAGGATTTTGTCAACAGTCCTCAGGGCTTAAAGGAGCTCAGGATCTGAAATATGCATATAGGAACTATAACGTAGTTTGCTATCATGATATTAAAAAAGGGGGGGGGGGGACTAAATACAATTCATTATATTGGTTCCAGAAAGAAACACAAAATTTTGAATCTGTTTATTGTGTTTCCCAACAGGAGGAGAATATTATTTATAAGTGAACAGTTGGAACCACCTAGGAAATATCCTAAAAACAGCAACTGCTAATAGCTAAGAATGCCCTTGCTTATTAATTAACCCAGAACGATCCCTGAAGTAATAGTTCAGTGCTGTATACAGGAAAACAAATTTAAAAGTAATTGCACGAATAGGTATCTCCACTGGCTGCTTTACACTAACGAATTCTCAAACTAGCACTACAAAACCTATTTGGTATATTTAGAAAATGAGAAGAAGGAAAACACAAGGCTTCGGTGGCTGAGTTCCAGATGAACACAAGACATAAGGAGAACCATGACAGCATTAACAGATGTTAATGCATTCTTCTGTTCTCTTATCTGAATGGAATTGCGCAAGCAGTAATATTCAGTCCCAAATTGTGGCATCAAACCTCATCAGTAGAACCACAAGCTTCTGTTGTGAGTGATGAGCACAGTTTGTCAAGCATGTATGACTGAAGCCAACCAGGGTTGCAAAGCCATGAGGAAGAACCATAATTTCAGAAGGGGGGGAAATCCTCCCATTTTACAGGGCACTTGTTAGTGTTCAGACCCCTTTCCATGAGCAAAGGAAGAGCTTGCTTGCAAACCTCCTTTTGGACAATGTTGCCTGCAAAGCAATGCATGTCCAGAAATGTACTAAGACATGTCAGTTTCACCGAGGATACTGACCCAACCATGCTTGTGTACCTGCAGCAAACAAAACGTACATTCTCTAACTGCATGTTACATTAGCGGTCCCCAACCTTTTTAGGCTTGAGGACTGCCTCCAGGGGTGGGGAAGAACTGGCGGCCCGGGTGACACACATGCGCGTTAGCGCCCCTGGAGGTGAAAACGTGCGTGTGCGGAGCTGCCACGCATGCGCATTTCACCACCAGAGGGTGCTGACGCGCATGCATGGCAGCTCCACGCATGCGTGTTTGTGTCCACCGGTGTGCCGGCGGCCGTGCCTGCCTCTTCCCTCCCCCTCACAGCAAAAAGCTAGCCAGGCTACGAGCGAAGCGGCCGCATTGGTGGCCGCTTCTCTCGCGGCCTGGTGAGCTTCTCGCTGCGGGGGGGGGGGAAGACACAGGCATGGCAGCCCGTTACTGAGGCCTTCGCAGCCTGGTAGCGGACCGCAGACTGGAGGTTGACTATCTGCTTTACACTCTCTGGAGGAGTCTCAAAGTAGCTTACAATCACCTTCCCTCCTGTCCCCACACAACAGATATCCTGTGATGTAAGTGGGGCTGAGAGAACTCTGACAGGGCTGCTCTGTGAGAACAGAACTATCAGGACTGTGACTAGCCCAAGGTCACCCAGCTGGCTACATGCAGAGGAACATGAAATCAAACCCAGCTCATCAGATTAGAAACCACCACTCTTAATCACTACACCAAGCTAGCTGCCTAGCCTTATCCTCCAGACACAAAATTTGGAACTTATGCAGGTATTCTTGGTCATTACCATTTGTGTGTTGTTCTCAGATCCAAACTATGCACCCCAAAGTTTTGCTGTCTCACTCCTCTGGACTTCTGCACACCATGTACGGGAGCTATTACTCTTTCTTTAACTCAAACCCATATATCTCCTATCACACCATCTCAAACTTTTCACTTTCTTGTGTGCTTCTGTTACCTTAAATTACATGCAATTGAGTTAGGTTTTATTTTTAAATTTGATTTTCAACAAAGATAATTTTATTTATTTTCAATTTGGTCTTTGTGAGTTTTCTAAAGTGAACACTCTTGTAAACATAGGTGGACATCCTATTTGTTACTCCTTTCGCTGCATCTCCTAGAAGCTACGAGTTAACCCATCTAAATTCAGGAGATATTCTTATTTTAGATAACACCACCCCCTTTGGGTGGTGTTTGATTCACAGATGCTCAAAAGTAGAAGACTTCAGTCTTACTCTGCACATGAGGGGACCAAAGCCTGGCATGAAGCTGCATTCATGGCTGTCACAGACAGCTACAGAGTTTATTGTGTCCTCTAAAAATGGCTGTTAGCTATTATGGAATTCATTTATGTGGGTGATTTGTACCTTCCCTTTCCATCTCAAAGGACACAGCATGAACTAAAAGACTTTATAAAAAATTGATACTGAATGCAGCAGATATATAGTAAAACCTCAGGAGTGGCACATTAAAAATCACTATTGAAAGCAATACCAAATAAAACAAACAGCAAGGACAGGTATCATTTCAGAAGCCTCTAGGCATCTCTAAAATATCCCAGAGCAATTAACCGAGTGCTTGTAGAAACTAAGCAGTGCTGTATGTCAGCTATTAATTACAAGGAAAGAACATGTGCACATTATGTCGAGTAAAAACCAATACTGTTACATTTGTTCAATTAAATGCTTTCAATATCTGTAGTATGTCTGCCATGGAATAACGATAAATACCAAGTGGAAAGCATTGCTTTGTAAAGTAAAACACTGCTGCCAAAATGCATTCCAGCTGCCTTTTGAGCAATCCTGTGTTTAATCTCTATGAGAAAGGAAATGCATGGAATTTTCACACATCACCTACCATGTGCATTAAGACTAGGAACAGAACAAACAAGAAATATGAAGGGTTCACAGGAGTGGTGGACTGGTTCTCCCCCCCCCCACCACCACCACCATCTTCCTCATGTAATTTGTCCTAAAATTCCTCTCAAAGAATTGGAAGACCCTCACAAGCAGACACGCCACAGAAAAGGATGCAGCAGCAATGTGGGGAAATCAGATGAGAATTCTCCCTCTTCCTTCTCTGTTGATCCAAACTGCAACCAGAACAGAGAAATCAACACACGGTGTCCATTCTGGTGGGTGCATTTTGATTACAAGGCTCTGCCAATTCTAAGAGAGGTGTTTTGGGAAACACAGTAGGTTGGAGGAAAAACCACTCCTCTAGTCCCTTCCAAAACCTCTTCTACTGGATCCAGCCCACCTTCTGCAAACCTAAGATCCCATAAAGGTCACTGATATGTTTTGAATCTCACACTCACTTGACTGCAAAAAGCTCTCCCAGCTCTTTTCAACAGCTCTGGAAACATGAACAGGCATTACAGAATCAACTTGGCATCATGTTCGGCAGCAAGAATGCTTTGGAGAAGTTGCATCGCAAGTAAATGCAAAACAGGGCTTAGTGTATGGTCTAGGAAAAACAGAAGGGTATAGCCTTACTGAAGCTATGTAGGCCTGCTTGGACAGGATTAGCCATCTATCCGGATAGATAGCACACTGAGCCAGGATATACACTAGAAGTCAATGCAAAGCTGAAACGCAGAATTCAATTGCATTTAAAGCTTTCTAAAGAATCGACAATATTTTCAACCCTTCTAGCACAGAATGTATCCAACTGCCTAAAACATTGGAAGGCAGAAGCATTTTTTCTTTTTTTTTCCAGAATAATCCAAAGCTTTTCATTTTAGCTCCCTACATTAGAAAGCAAAGGGTTACCTTGTTCTTGAAATGAGTTAAAAATTCAGGGAGTAGGCCTGGAATATCTCAGAAAACCAAGCCCCTGAAGTCCTCCACTCCATGGAGGCATCATTAATTTGTAGTCAAACAAGCAATCTACTTTCAATACACAAGTTGTACAACCCAACATCTGTGCAAAGAACCACACTGTTCAGTGCCCACAAATAAAATCTGTCTCTGCCGTGTGACTTCCTATGTTTGCTAGTTGCATGCAAACTTGTTCTTAAAATGGGTGACACAAGGAATTGTAAATATATATTTAATTTAGTGGAATGAGCCTTTCGCTGAGGGAACTAAAAAAGTAATCTCCAAGTTTCTTATTTTAACTGTTAGGATGACAAAACCCAACCATTTCAGCTTCAAGAAGCAGGCTAAAATTAGCTAGAACATAATGAATTTCATGAAACTTGTTAATAATGAGTACTACAAAGAGCTGGGTTGCTGAGGAAAATATTCTCGATTCACATTCATCTTGAAATGCATTATTTTAATCATCATCTTCATGTAATTATACGTATTATAGACATAATGCATTTATACCAGGTCATGATTGCAGTACATCACAGTCCCAAAAGCATGTCATCTTTAACACTGTGGAACAAGCTTAATTAATATGAAGACTATATAGCGGCTTCCAGTATACTAGACATAATTTTTTTTACTTAAATTTAACAAACATAACTATCACAAGGCTATAGTGACCAGAATTTAGGGATCGTAAGGCGGGACACACCGCTGCTGCATTGTGGTTGTGGCTGTGCGGCACCGGCCTTCCTCCGACTGGCCTCACTTCGCTTCCCGCGTGCCGCTCCCATCCTGTGTGCCTTCACGGCATCTGCTCCGGCTTGCGGGACATTCCAGGACCCGGATGGGGCCTGGGACGAAGACCAGGGAAGCGGGAGTGTCCTGAGATTTTTGGGATGGATGGGCAGCTTACACAAGGCACCCATGTTTACAGTTTGCACGTTTTTAAATGTTAGAAACTGCAAAAGCAAACAAAACAATCTCGCCTGGTTTGTAACCTTCTTAAACATATCCTACTGGCTAGTATAGGAGAGGACGCAAGGTTAGATGGAGCTTTGGTCTGATTCAGCAAGGCTGTTCTTTCCTAAGTCAAAATATAGAATATACACACTATCTTCTAAACAGAAATGTTTTTTTTTTTTAATTCAGTCACCCAAAAGACTGTACTGCCAAAACACTAGCAAGGCTACAGTCCTCAAACAGTACAATCCTTGCACTCATCCTGCTTGTAATGTATCCTTTCCTATTGACTTGATCATATCCTCAAACTGCTGATATAGTTACAAAGAACAGAGCTACTTGTGGCCTACACAGCAGGTCTCATTGATCACCATTCTGAGCCTTTTCCCGCACAGTCTCCAAGCAGAAGGAACATGCACAATGCATTTGCTATTCAGTTTATAACTTTCAGTAGACACATGGCCCCCCAGGAAATACCCTAGAGATTTTGAGAGAGGATCCGGGGGAGGGCAAGTTTTGGGAAGGAGAGAGACCACAGTAGTATATAAAGCCACATAATCCTTCCTTCATGGCATCCATTTTCTCCAGGAGATGTGATCTTGGTTGTCTGGAGATAAATGGTAAAAGGAGAGCTTCTCTTGGTGCCACATATCCCTCAGGCTAATTATGACAATTCTCTTTCATCATGTGCTCTGTATGCCCTCTGAGTCATGATTGTAGGTAAAGTAACATTCTAGGCAAAGAGAGAAATAACAATTGATTCTGTGGTAAAGAAGTATCTGGCAACTGGTGGAATAGTACTTTCCCTCTGTAATGGAACAGAACTGGTACCTCCATGCTTGGATGTACATGGAGCAAGATGTACTTTCTAAGCATGGGCAGGATATTTATAAAGAAAATTGCTGTTAAAAATCTTGACAAACAATTTCAAATGATGTTTAGAACTATATTTTACCCTCAAAATGGAGACACTAGGTTGAGAGGCACAACATTGTCTCTGGCTCATGTTCCTCATTTCCCCTTCCTAAACCACACTCAAAAATTTAACAAGAGCCCCAAATCTACTTCTTTTCTTATTTTCAAAACATTAAAAATATGTGCAAATGACCCACAGTTAAAGTACTAAACAGCAGAACCCTAAGCAGAGTCTAAAGGGCTTAGACAGGAGTAACTCAGCACTGTAAAAGGACTTGCCCAATGAAGTCATCAAAGTCCGAAAAGTGGTTGGTCCAGCTACAGATGCTTCAGGTACAGGATAAAGCATCCTATGGCAGAAATTGGGCCAACTGAGACTAGAGGTTGCCTCTGCTGCAAATTCCTTTCTACCACTAGTGTTGAAAAGGGTTGTAGCTCTGTGATAGAGCATCTACATGGTATCTCCAGTTAAAAGGATCAAGCAGTAGGTGATGTGAAAGACCTCTACCCTGGAGAACTTCTGCTAGTCTGAGTAGTCAAAACTGACCATGATGGATTAAAGGTCTGGTTCAGTATAAGGCAGTTTCACATAGTCATGGCATGTAGCTGCTCTGGGAATTCAAGATGGAGTGAAAAACGTCACCAATGACACTTCTGAGATGCTATACATTTGCTGTCTGTACTGCAAGCACATTTGCTGAGATGCCCCTTCCTAGCTCTGCGCGTAATGAATCCCATATTCATAGCTGCCAAACAAGCAGCACTGGAATACATGGAAAATTATAACAAAAGATAATGGAAGACACACAAGATTAGGACTACTCCCATTTTAATATTTCACAATTTGGGATAAAAGGGGGAAGCACGATTCCTTTCCCTCCATCCTACTCTACAAATGATAATCTTATTTATAGATCTATAAGCTCCATTTATACATTTATATCACAATTTGCTTCAACATTTTTTTTTCTTCTTTTGTCTGTTTAACAACACAGATGAACTCTGCCATTCACACATCACTACTGCTGAAAGTGTTTATATTATAAAGCATTTCCTTTTGGCTTTACCATCCAGAGGCAATCCTTGTGCATAAGGAAAGTCATAGTTAGACTAGCCCACTTCTAAGCACCAGTGACCATCTGGCATGATGGCTGCAGTTTCCAAGTTTTATACAATACCATACTAAAATATTATGAATGCATTTAGATACAAAGATTTTTCAAACTAAGAACATTTATTTTCCAACATTCAAATGGAGCCCTCATTCTGAAGAACAAGTATTTCCTTTCCCATAGGCAAAAAAAACCAGCCATATATGTATTTTTGTTTCACAAATATTTTTATGCACTTACAATATAACATAAAGGTAAAGGTAAAGGTATCCCCTGTGCAAGCACCGAGTCATGTCTGACCCTTGGGGTGACGCCCTCTAGCGTTTTCATGGCAGACTCAATACGGGGTGGTTTGCCAGTGCCTTCCCCAGTCATTACCGTTTACCCCCCAGCAAGCTGGGTACTCATTTTACCGACCTCGGAAGGATGGAAGGCTGAGTCAACCTTGAGCCGGCTGCTGGGATTGAACTCCCAACCTCATGGGCAGACAGATTCAGACAGCATGTCGCTGCCTTACCACTCTGCGCCACAAGAGGCTCTAATATAACATAAGGACAACTAATAATTTAGCAGCTGTTAGCAGGATTTTGATTTCTGAAACTTTGACACTGGTAACCTCTATGGCTAATTTTATGCCAGGAAAGAAAACATTTGCTTGTAAACATGGTTTGTCTTGGCACCCAAAAGAAAACAAAGTCAGTGCCAAGCAGCCTCAAGGGGTCAGGATGTTGCAGAGAGAAGGTGCCACCAAAGAAAGAGCCTTATCTCTAGTGAATACACACTTCACCTCTGAAGAAGGGGCAGGGAGAGGAAGGCTTGAGAGGGCTAGATAAGTGAGAGTAGATGGTCCTTCAGATACCTTGGCCCCAAGTCCTTGAAGGCAAGGATCAGCACTTAGAATTCTCCACTGACCAAAAACACTTCAGTCTCGTCCGGACCAAGCTTCAATGTATTAGACTTCATCTATCCCAATTCCTTCTCTATACATTTTTTTTCAGGATTGCCACAGACCTAGCTGGCTTAGCCTTTAAGGAAAAATAGAGCTGGATGTCATCTGCATATCAATGGCACTTTATTCCAAATCCCAAAATGACTTCTTCCAGTGGTTTCATGTAGAAATAGCATTGGGGGACAGGGTGGAACCCTGTGATGCATCATCATGCCATAAATATGAAGCAGTTCCTCAGCACCGCTTTGTGGAATCAGTTGGTCAAGTATAGAACAATGAAATGTAATTTACCCAAAAACATACACATTCCCACTCCCATTCCAGTCAGCCTGTCCAGAAGGATAAACCATGCTCAATGATACAGAAAGACACTGAAAAATCCACGAAACCCAACAAGGACTCCCTCTGTAACTCTCCTGGCAAAGGTCATCCATCAGAGCAGTCAGGGATGTTTCCATTCCCAAAGCCAAGCCTGAATCCAGACTGAAATGGGTCTAAATAATAAATAAACTCAAGGACCTTGCACATGAATGGAATATTAGACACTGAGCAATACATAGATGAGTTGAGTCCAGGGACACCTCCTTCTGGAGGTGTCTCTCACAACCACCCTTTTCCAACCTCTTGGAGAGCAGGTGCACCAAAACTTTAGGACCCTGCAATATCACACTCCTTCGAACTAACTCAGCCTTCGTGAAACCCCAGAAGTGGCACGACTGTGCAGAATATGGTTGGGAAATGTAGCTGAGTATATGCCCACCTGGGACCTCACCCCTTCCCAACCCCTCTAGGCCCATCATTGGCCATGGGGCAGGGGGGAGGAACAGGTCAACATGACCATATATGGTCATATCATCCAATAAATATATGGACATATCATCCAATAAAAGTTTAATCAATTTAAAATATATGTATTAAAAATATATTAAAATATATCAAAAACTCCCACCCATTTGGGAAACCCTTCCAGGGTCATCAAGAAACTCCAGGGTTTCATGAAACTTTGGTTGAGAAAGCCTGATGTAGCCCATCACACACCAAAGATGTATAGATTTTTTTCTGTGTTTTTTGTTCTTTCACCCCCTTTTCAGCCCTTGGGGTCACAGGACCTACATGAGTTGGACAAAGGGATGAAATTGCTCTTTCTCTTCCGCAGAGCTATGCTTGAAGAAAGGAAAAGAACCTATTTCATTCCTTTATTTTTCCTCATGGCAGCACACAAAACATAGACATTCTAATGTATATGTTTCATGGTCCTGAGAATTATTTTTCTTGGGGCTGAAAGGGACTGCAGGAATGGAGAAGAACAAGAAAAAAATCTGTGTTCTGTGCCTAGATGGTTGAATACAGGCCCATTTCTTGATATGAGGGTGGAAGCCTTGATAACAGATGGCCACATCAACAGAGAACAAGGCAAACACTCATGGAACATTTAATTGAGTGGAGGTTATATGCAGTGCTCCATGGATTTCATCCTTGATATTTTAACACCTTACAATCTAACAATAATTACCACTATTGATTTCACTATATGCACTTTTAATGCCCGTTAGAATTCTAACACATGGTTGAACATGATTTTTCACACATTACAGTGTGGATAACAAATATTTAAGTCAGGTAGACCTATGGATATGGAATACCGCAACATTTCGCTATTGTTGAAGTCCAACGTATGTTAGTGCAAATGTTCATGCATATGATCGCGCAGCAGTAGAATGTGCCTTGCCAGGAAGAGCTGAACCTTCCAATACAAACAATTTACAAAGCGTGTTTTGGAATTAAAAGCATGCTTTCATATCATTAATTTTTGGACCCACTATTAAGCCAACAGCAGCTTTGGCAATAAAGTTCTGCATGTGGTAGATTTGCCAGAAACCCAAATAAAGAATTATCTGAATAATCAAAGGGGAAAAGCTACTGATGTGTTCATAACGAAGGTCTAAGGGAGCAAGCTGTGGCTTCCAGGGTTATTTCAGTTCTTTTAGCCATGCTGATGATGCAAGATCATGGCACTTAGGTCAATGAATAATGCTCAGGTAAGCGTCTGCAAAAGAGGCTGAAGATTCTGGATACCTGAGTTCTAGATGATATATACAGTCCTATATGCACTGTATTTATTGTATATCCATCCTAAAGCACCTTTTCCAGACAAGTGGTGTCTGGGGGAAGTGCATGGGGGAAGAATAATGGTAGTAGGTCCTACCCACCAAACCACACATATTCATAGAATCATAGACTTGGAAGGGGCCATACAGGCCATCTAGTCCAACCCCCTGCTCAACGCAGGATCAGCCCAAAGCATCCAAGAAAAGTGTGTATCCAACCATTGCTTGAAGACTGCCAGTGAGGGGGAGCTCACCACCTCCTTAGGCAGCCTATTCAGTGGACTATTATAATGAATCCAGCTGAGTACTGAAGTTGGATCTTATAGTAGTTTGAGCAGAAAATTCATGGAAGCAAATGTTTTCCTTCACATAGTGGTGTAAAACAGAATTCATGCAGAAAACACTGGCCTCAGCTATCTTCTGTATGGATGGAAAGGTTATTCCATGGAAGAGGGGGCACAAATACCTTCCCTGTTAGCCCTCATGGAAGGATTCTCAGGGCACATACAGGGAGCAGCTAATAAAAGTTAAAGGCAGAACTAATTCACTTCCATAAGTTCTATTGTAGAGCACTGCCTTTGGGATATCGCAAGAAGGGGGGTTGCCAAATACCAGTACAGAGCTTAGACTGGCAATCGACAATAGACCCTCTGTTCTGACAGAAATTTCATCCAAGATTAGAAATGGGGCTCTTAAAGTATTTATTTAGGGTAATTCTATGCCATCACTTCAGAGTTCCGCTTGAGAGCTGAACATCCGGAAGTGCACACAGTGAGTTGTAGATGATAAATGTTTTGTGCAATCTCACACTCCTTTATTCAACATTTCTGTGGGACATTTTTTAAAATAGAAGCAGTAAAGTCAGCGGGAGATAGGAAGAAATAACTGCACACAGCCCCTTTTCATCCTAACTGTAGCCATTTTAGCCGGCGGACTCAACGTTTGGGCCCCAAATGCAAATACTTTTTGGGCCCCAAATGCAAATACTCATTGTTTTGCAGCTCTGCCAGTGCTGTGTGCTCCATGCCCCATTCATCTGCTCAGCATACTCCAAAATAGTATAAAAACACGAGCGGGGGGGGGGGGGGGAGGAAGCTACATGGCTTCTACCATTCTAGCTTTTTGCACACTGACACTCCATCTGACTTCCAAAGCCAGGTGTGTTTCGTGTTCATTTGTATTTTCAGACTGAAGCAGGAAACAACATATTACAGATCCCAGCAGCAAGATATTTTTCAATGCATATATTAAAATAGCAGCACTCAAGATTGCTATACTTGGAAGCAATGCAATTTTGTTCAATTAACACATCGATGGTCAAGTTTATTAGTAGTAACAATTTCCTGCCCCTTTATTAAAAATAAGATGCGAGTTGAAACAGCAAAACCAAGAGCGCCCAGAGGATTTTCATTCCCCTCTCCAATATCTGACTTTGCCATAAAAGAATATGCACATTGACTTTCCAACACCACACTCCTTTACACCAATTTAATTAGATGGGGGCTATCCTTGTAATCTGCCATGTTGTCACAATGTTCTCTTGTACAGTTCCATTCAATACAAAAGGCATCTGTGTTTCTTCACACGACACTTATAGCATAGCATGCACTGGAGCATCCATATCTTTAACATGAGCACTTCATTGATATAATTATTACAAATGGTCCTAGACTTACAATGCAATTCTAAACAGAGTTACTCTCCTCTAAGCCTGCTGAATTCAGAGCACGAGAAGTGTATAACTGTGTTTAGGGTTTGCACCTTAAATAAGTGATGATTCACCACCCTTTGTCAGATCAGAAACTAAAAAACAGGGAACTGAGCTTAATAAAACAATGACTGTGAAGCCAACAGGGCCCAGATGCTCTTTCCCTCTCCTTCCCACACAACAGAAAAAAAACAACCTCTGCAATACACAGTCACAGATTTGCCTGTAGCCATAAATTCTACCCATATCAAAAGAGTGGCATGGTTCCAAGAGCATGACAAGGCTTTGGAGGGCACAGTTAATTAGGTCATTCCCTGCATTATGGAAGACCCAAAGGAATATTATTCCAGCTGAAGAAAAGAAAGGCAGTGGACACATTTGGAGCTCTCTTATGCCAAGGAACCAGATCACCTGTATTAACTTGCCAAAGAGAGAAGAAAACATTATCACACACTGTATGCAGGTGCACAGGAAAATGAAAGATTTTCTGTTCTGCTATTGCCAGGAACTGAACCCTTGAGTCATTAAGAGAGTAACTGACCAGCTCTTCAGAAAGGCCTGCAATGGCAGTTTCCCCTTCAGACAAAACTCCCTGCTTTTGCTGACAGTATCCTGCCTAGGATGAAAAGAATACTCTCTTAACAGATGCACAAGGGCAATAACAGAGGAAAACTGTGGACATATGAAAAAAAATATGGAAAATATGGGGGGGGGCATTCTAGTGACTGAAAAATGGGAAATCCTTTGTATAGAAGCAATCCAGGTCTTGATTCTTCTTAATAATTTCATACAAGAATTAAGCAAGAGATCATTGTATTTGGGAAGAAACAATTCTCCTACCACCACGTGCTCTCCCCCTCCCCTTTTCAAGCATTACACCTTATCACAATTTACTTATAATCTTCTGGTAGAACTTTGCTATATTCAAGCCAGTTCAAATACACACATCAAATGAGTTCTCAAATCTGAATGTGCACTTGAGTAGATAGAAACCATACGGCTTCAGTGCTGAATCTGTGTTTGTTCAAGTTAAAACTTAGCACTGCAAGGATTGACATCCATGTGAATAGTAGTCCCTCAAGTATCAAGTTTTCTGGGGTGGATTTTTGAGTGTGCTTCTCAGTTAAGTGTCTTGGTCACTTTACAGACCACAGGTTTCAGCAATCTAAAAATCATAAACTGCAAGAAGATTAAACATACACTTCCAGTCCATTTAATTTAACAAAAGACTGCTGCTTGCAGAGTCTAATTTTTAAAAAGCCATGGAGTGGTTCAGTGACAGCTTCTCCTCACCTTCCAAGATACAAAAGTCTTGTTCATAGGAAACTAAGGTTCAAAGCTACCTTTGATCTTCTGTACCAAAACAGATAAACTTGCAAAAGACAAAACTAGATGTCAATAAAGTCATTGCAATCTCTGATATTATTCAATACACCAGGAAGTGGCTCATAGCATTGATGCCATTCCAGAATTTCTGCATAATGATAAGATTATATGCACTTATCTGCTATTAGAATGGGGGGGAAACAGAAGCGCTCATTTAAAAATGCAGGTGATGAGCTTTAGACATAATTGTCCTCCTGTGAAAGGAATATGATCTTTGTTTATCATAACAGCAGCAGCAGCCAGGACAGATGCCCACGGGCAATCACTATGTTTACTAGGTTATACTCCTTTCCAGTGCAAGCTGTACCCTTCTGAACCCATTGATTTCAAGGAATTTTGACGTGTGTAACTCAGCTTATGATTGCTCTGTAGGATACATTACAATGACAAAGGCGAGCCTCTGTGCAAATGGGAAAGCAGAGTATTTATTGAAAAGAAAAAAAACATACATCATGTTAAGTGACATCTCATAGTAAGGAGTGGGTGTGCATTAAGGAGCCCTAACAAAAGCAAAGTGCGCCTTGGATCACAGAATGCAAGGAGGCTGGCAGTTCTGCGTTTAAGAACTTCAACACGTAAGTCAATGAGTAGAGTACATTAATATCCAATCACTAAAGGTATTGAACTTTTCAAACACCAAGTTAAGTATAAGTGTACTTGTTCATTTCACACACCGTCTTTGAAGGCTGAAGCTGCGACTGTAGGAAAGCACCTAATTTCCATGTTTGTCACAGATCTAATGCTGGCAGGTTGAAAGGCGAAAGCCCCGATAATTTCTCTTGACTTTGTTACCCCTCCTTCACCTTTACTCCCCCCCCCTCAAACAGCTTGACTAAACACAACTCCAGGCATTTCCCAAGCTGGTGTGGGAGAAGGTAGATAGCAGAACCAAAGAAAGAGAGGCAGCAGACACCAAGAGTTTCTTTTGAATGCACTGGGCTGTCCAAAAAGGTACAGGAGGAATCTCTGGATTACTACTTAGCAGCCATGCACGCCAGAAATCTTAAGAGGCACATGGTCATCCCTGTCCCTCTTTCTTTCAAGGATGTAGAGAGATGCTCCAGATTTTTGGAGGAGTGCTCTTCACTACCTGCACAATCACTGCTACCTTGTACTCACAGAAGTTGACAATCCTTGCAGCAGATTGGAATAAAAGCATGTTTACTCGCTCTGAAGAAACCTATGTCCTGCCATATTAGTGCCAGGCATAGGTGTGCATATGTGACCTTGCATGTGTTATGTTACATCAAGTCATTTCTGACTTCCAGCTACCATACGAATTATTGCCCGCCATTAACAGCCATCATTAACAGCCTTGCTCAGGTCTTGTGAACAAGGCCATGGCTTCCTTTAGGGAGTTCCTTTAGACCTCTTCATGGTCCCAATGTGAGAATGGAGTCAAACAAACCTGATCTCATGCCCTGCTCCTACAAACAAACACTTAGCCTTGAAACAATGTCAGAGTTTGTGTGCCATCCCTTTAAAATGCACCAACATGGTTGAGGTTCCCAGTCATGCTCTTCCACTGACATTTCAATTTACCCTTGATGGTTTTGCTGTCCACTGCCATTTTTGGTGGGGGGGGGGGCTATAGACTATGGAGTATCCCATAGTTCAGTGACAACTGCTGGCTTACTCTCCAGTTCCTGTTACAAACCAATCTACCAATAGTATTTTCAGTTACAGATCAAAGGCTTTTTCCCCCCTCCCCACAATTCGGGTTGGGGCACTACTCCACTTGGTACCTTTGAGGCAAAAGAGAGATCATGGCTTTGCTAATGCACTGCTGCTTGTCTTGATTTTCTCAAGTCCCTCTAAAAATGTGACTTGGCCCCTTCAGTGCAGCCAGGAATCTGAATTTCCATTCCAGCCCATAAACTGGTATCATTTTAGCATCTGAGTGAAACCTCGTTCATAGCACCCTTTACAGATTAATATACTCAGCATAACACAGTAACCCAGAAGGGACCATGCAATCAGCCCTACACGTTCACGCAACTTATGGGTTGTTCCAGCCACAAGAAAGATGTTCGGAGATAACAAAACTGAGAAAAACCCCACATAGTGTCTTTTTCAGATAGGAATTCTGGATTACTTGCTCGGTAGACATGTCAGCAATTACTATGATACCTTAAGCACTTGCTACTCTTCAAAATGTGTCTAGTAACATTAAAGACCTTGTCTCTGCCTTACACCTACACAACAATTCAAAGGGCTGCCTATTATGTTATTGTGAACACGGTATATAGTTAAAGCAATAAGCCGCAGAATGCTTAAATATTAGATTTCTCCAGGCCCGTTACATGGTTTTTTGCTCTTCTGATTCCGGATCAAGTAAAAGACTTTGCTACTATTGATCACTGCCTCACACGGGTGGCACAAGACATTTAGTTAAGTGTTTAACGTTCCTGCTTTTCAAATCAATAAATAATTATACACTCAGGTGTTCTGCCCCAGAGTTTGTTCAATGTCTGTTGCTAGAACAAATATTGGTTAGTCTTTAAGGTGCTAACAAATTAAGAGGGCTTTTTTCTGTGTGTTTTATCTAGCAGAGGTGGGAGTCTTGCTGGGAAAGCGTTGTGATGTTGGTCTCAAAGCTGCTCAGGCGTCCACACTGCTGTGAGGCCTTTTGGCCACCATCAGAGAGCCTCTTCCAGACCTCCCTAGCAGAACTGCTGGAGAGATAAAATGGAGGGGAAAACCACGTACCCTAACCACTGGAGCTCCTTGAAGAACTGGCATCCGCCTTCTTGTGCCTCTTTCTCTGATGTAGCCCTTCCGCTTCTAGAGCAATGCATCAAAGTAGGAGAATCCGATACCCTGATCTATCCATACACCAAGAGAGATTTCCAAACTGTAAATGAGTTCGCTTTATCTTACTCAGTCTAATCACAACTGTACGTGCTAATACATATCACAAATAGCAGTTTCCAGAACAAATAGCCTTTGCCCCGATTTCTGCTCTATAAGCTCCACAAAACTTATCTTACCTGTTTGGCAGCCCAGTAGTTTCCATGGTAACTAAGCATGATCCCTCATTTTAAAGACAGGATAGTTCTGCATTCTATAAGTTATTTTCTAAAAGAACCGTACACAACATTAAGTCAACGAGAGGCTGCCACTCATCACAAGTGTAGACAGCCCCAGGGGTCCCACACAGAAGAGAATACAACACTGGAGTTGCGTGTGGCAGAGAAAGCATTTCCAAGGTGGAATGCACCTTGAACAGGCAAGTAACTGTTTTGTCTTTCAGGTATGCATACACGCAAGGACCCAGTCCCTGCGGTTGCAGGAAAGTGATGTTTTTTCCCAAAGTATTCTTTTCACAATAATTGTTCTTTTATGAGAAAACAAATCAAGCTAGCCAAGGAAGGAAAACAACCCTGAATCGCATTGCTAACAGCTCCCTAGAGGAGAAGGAAAGTGATTATGGAGTTAAATGGCTACATTGTAACAGTTGCCACAGACTGTTCACAAAGGAACGGCGAAGGTTTATGTTGCTGGGCATCAAACGCAAGGAAGGCAAGGTACTAGGGAAGGAATCGACTGTACCGTAACTCTCTCTGGCTTCTTTCACCGCTTCCGCTGTGCAATACCTTTCCATCTCCAACACTCCACTACTCACTCATATTATTTATCAGCCTTTGCAGCAACCCCCATAATAATAGGGTTGAGCTTTCAAATTCTACATGGAGGGGGGAAGAGGATACTCTCAATGCAACTAAAATGTGTAATGCAAAGAAAAGGTCACACAAAAGGTCAGTGGGGCCCTGATCTTCAAGACATACAAAGATAGTCTTCCAGGGTAGCTAACAAGACTTCAAGCTATTCAAAGATATGGTGACTTAATTATCTAAACACTTTTTTCACACACATGATCTAAATATTACCAAAACACAGAAGAAGAACTCTAGCAGGTTGAATTTCTACCTTATTTGGTAACAGAACCCTCACGTCCCACCATGTCAACAACGGAGAGTTAGAGAATGATCCTAGGTGTTAAACTTAACTTGCGCAACAACAAGCAAAAAGGAAAATTATTTGTTCATATGCTACTTTCAAGGAAAAGGTTTATTTCACTGAACAGTGATCTTACCACAAGTTCTTAAATTTTTAGTCAACTAACTTATTCATTGAAGCCAATGGGATACTTCTGCATAAATGCTACAACAATTGCTTTCTTGCCGATGGAAATCTACAGAAATAAATCTGGAACCTTCAAGAGAATGCTTAATTTGTGTGTGGGGGGGGGGAGGGGAGGGGAACCAAGCCTGTTTGATCAGGTATGAATAACAACAGGTATAAATTAAGGGAAGTCATCTAGGTATATTACTGCAAGCATATAAATGATAGGGATTAGTAGGAAGATCACAGAAAGGAAACAGAAGCAGAGAATGAACCCAGGTGAGTGTTTTCTAAATGATGCATGAAATCACGCATCTGTGCCATTATTTCCTAGGATTCTCCACCAAGTTTTCCACTGTGTAGAAGAGGGCTTCATCAGCTAAAAGTCAATGGGGAAAGGCTTCTGTGAAGGGAAAATTAACAAGTACAACAAATTCTCGCAACGCCGGCCCTATTCAAGTCAGCAGGAACTGCCCAATCAATTTCAGTTAAAAGCAAAGCTGCTTTTGTATTTCCATCATGTACAGGACTCAAAAAATACATGAGATTCTGTCAATAAGTGATTCCTGCTTTTTCCCTCCCTTTGACCAACCAAAGTCAATGGTGAATGTCAAGGCACCCAGATAGTCTAACACAAGTCCAACCACATGTTGCCTGATAAAACTTAACACACTAGAAGCTCTGAAAGAAGACTGCTGAATAAACATATTAGGAATTGAAGCAGAGTTCCATGGCAAAGCCCAGGATAAGTAAATAATTGTATTCTAATAGTTGTGAAGGCAGCACCATCTGATGGACAACAGAAAAAGTGCAGCGGCTGCAACAGATGGAACTTTAAAATTCACCAGTGGGGTATGGAGTGATTGAAAGTTTTGTGCTTTTTTTAAAACGACAAATCTTCGCTTTTGTTATCTCAGTATTAGCTCTGCAAACTGGCTACAGTTTACTGCATTTTCAATAGCTAAGTGTAATCTTAAAAAAAAAAGGAGGCAACACTCCCTATAACCTTGTTTACAAAAGTGGAACATCAAGTAGGGCTTGTTTCTAGAAATAACGTTCTCTTCTCTTTGACGGTTGCAGGGCATGGGCTGAAGGAGAGGTGACAGTCCCCCATCACTGAGCAAACACAGCTTCCTTGCTTAAACCATATTAATAATAGCCATCTCTGATATGATGGCAAATCCTTGTAACCCAAACCACTTTAATTGTATAATTGCATTTGTGTAGCCTATCTGCCATATCCATCTCCTGCTCCTATCCGGCATTGAGCTTGGAACTATATTTTAAGAGTTGTTTTTAAAAACCATGGCATCAGTCTTGCATCGTGGATCAACAATGCCTTCACCCTACTGTCCTCACTTTTGCGGTTGCTTTGACAAACACAGGGCGGTATCACCAGCATGTTCTTATACACAAGTTAAATGCTCCTGTCAATTCATGTAGCTATAGAAGCAAGTTGTATCAGCACCAATGCTACCAATAAAAGGCACTTATGATTGTGGTTATAGGCTGGTTCAAGCAATCCTAATTTAGCATTTAGCTCCGGGAGCATGCTTCATGAAACTCAGACATGATCACACTCTGGGCACAAAAGCAAAAGTTATGATACTATTTGGAACAGGTTTAGAAGGAAGCAGGTCCCCTTGAACCATCCACAGGACTTTCATCCAGTTTTGGTCTAATGGGGTTGAAAGTCTCTCAGAGCCTTCAAATCCAGGAGGAACAGTCACAAGCCATAGGAAAAAAGTTTCAGTAGAGTCCCTCCATGTTAATTTTACCATTCTACTCTTTAATTACCATTTCACATATTCCATCCCCCACCATTCTAGTTGCACTACAGCAGCTTGGCTACTTTAAAGTGTACCCGTATCACTCAGAGGGTTTGCCAAGTGACACAGTGTCATCTACTATCACAGCAATCGCTCCCCATGGGAAAGTTTTTCTTTTTAAATCACCTGCTGAAACATTCAGCAACCTAGACTTAATTCCAAAACCTCAACATTTACCGAAATTGCCCAAACAGGAGCATTTAACAAAGCAAGCCATCTCTGCCTGGTCTTTCAGTATCTCCTTAATCCAAAAAGATGTTTCCTTGAAATGAATTGAAATGTACAAGATCTAGCAGCCAATCTTCAAGGCACCTGGTGTCTCTTCATAAGAGGACTGCAGCCAAGGCAGCAGTGGCAAAATTAACAACTCATCTGACAAACAAATCAAGCACAAAATCTGAAGAGAGGTGGAGCATGTATTATGCAAGCAGGAGACAAATTCAGAAAAAGTAGTTCAAAAACCCTGTGCATAAACATATTGACATAGAAGCAAAATGAGAATGTGTTTTAAATGTAACATCTTGTCTTGATTATATTTGTTCAAAGTGGATCCCGAGTAGACGCATCCTCTGCCTCCTTATGAGGTATGTAACAGATTTTCTTTCTGTACTTTGCTATGTAACTTTATCAAAAGTTACACTGAGTCAGTAGCAGAGCCAGAAATATATAATACCAAATATATGTGGCAATCAATAATGTAAATGTAAACAGAGTACTTATGGAATCTGGAATCCAAAACAATGAATATCAATACTACTGTACTTGTACATAATATTTTCAAAAATCACAATGAAGTGGGGAGAAATGCTTTTTGTCTTATTTTTGATATACCTAACTCGGATGTGCAATCCCTTTGTCATTCATTTATCCTCTTCACATTTCTCTCTCTATATACATATGCAGCGAATCATCAGCATGCAGGTAGATAGATAGCATTTAAAGAAATAAAGAGAGATTATCGGCGCTTAGAATCATTCAAAAGCCACAGCAGGAACACATAAAGAAATCCTGTACAGATTTGCCATATCTTTTCTCTACAGGCAAGGGGCAGGAGGGAAGCGATGATGAAGGCAGAAGCCATCCATGGGAAGGAAATCCCAACCAAGGCACCAAGAAATGCGATCCCTACTGCTTGCTAGTGACATGTCCTCCTAGAGATCCCTCAAGATTAGAAAGACAGACTCTGACAAGTGTGAAGGCATATATGCCCAAGTGGCCAGCCATCTAGATAAAGTTCTTTCAGTGGGCAAGATCCCAAGGGCTGGCAGGCAGACAGGCATGGGGGAGGGCAGATTCCCCCAATGAACTTCTAAATATGTTGCCCAAGTTTTGATTTAGGGAGAGAGAGGGTAGGACAGGGGGCACATATTTCAGATACTCTGCACGCCTCCTCTGCCTTTGATGGAGACCAACTGTTTACTATTTAAAGGTCTGGAGGGTCTCGGCTCCAAGAACGAAGGAATGTCTTCAATACGTCCCAGGGCACAAGTTTAAAGAAGCACCTTCCCCTAAGACCTTAGCTATAAAGACCCAGTTTTATTGTTGCCAAGAGCAGTCAACACACACCCAGTTTCTGAAAGTCCCGTTCCTAATGGTAAATCCAAGACTCCAGCAGGTATGTTCCTTTGTTGTCCATCGCATGCTCATGAAAGGAGGTTCCTTAGGTGGTCGCTTTTTAAAAACCAACCTATTTCATTTGGGGGGGGGGGCAGATGAACCAGGAAGGAGCCCACCTAATTCAGCATCCCGTTTACAAGAAGGTTCTCCTCCGAGGCCGGCAATGTATGAATATGCCTAGGAGACAGTCGGTCTCCCACGGCCCGAGACCTCCGCAAGCCACCGACGAACACCCCCCCCCCCCCCGCCGCAAGTCCCTGCACAAACTTCGCTCTCGAAAGCCTGGCCGCTGGCAGCTCCCCTTGGCAGGAAGGCAGAGGCGAGCCGCAGCACCAGCCGCGGTCCTCCGCTCGCCCCTGCCGGCATTCCAGGGCAGTTCGGCGGGCGGGCGGGCGCTGCCACTTACCTGCGAAGACCTGGCCCTGGGCGCTTCGCAAGAGCTGCAAGAGAAGAGCCACGCTAGCAATCCTCGGCATGCTTCCCGGGAGTTCACATCCCCTTCCCAGGGCGGCAGCAGCAGCAGCAGCAGCACAGCCGGCTCCCCGCGCGCCTCGCCAACATCCCTCGCAGCGGCTGGATCTCTCGCGCGGCGCCCGCCCGCCCTGATCTGATGAGTCGCGCGAGCCGATTGAAGAAGCGGGCGGGGGGGGGGAGAGAGAGAGAGAGAAAGAGAGATTTCCCCCGAGTCCTAACGCTCGCCTCGTCTCTCTCTCGCCCTCCCTTCCTCGGTTATAGGGGGAGGGAGGGGGAAGAACCACCACCACCACCACCTCGCATTCACGACCGTCATTCGCCTAGTGGCCTGAGCCACTGAACATCCCCCTAGTCTGCACTCAAGCCAGTCCCTCCCCTTCGGGGGGGGGGGGGAGAGGAGAGAGAAGGAATCAATGCATTTAAGAAACTGCCTCTCCACAGCGGGCGACGTTTGCAACCCTTCTCTCCCCCCCCCCCCCGAGTTAGAAAATGTTGCAAAACACCCAACAGGAGACCAGCGGCGATTTTAGCTAGCTTTCCCCCCGCGCTCGACGTTTGCGTGCGGCAACCTCCGGCTTGCTTGCTTGCAAGGGGCGGGGAGCAAACTACTGGGTAGCCTCAAGCGGGGTGGCGGAGTCCCTTTCAGGAGCCCCTGGCTTCAAGGGTGAGGGGGCGTCAAGGAAACGGTACAGGTGGGAGGCAAACGTCGGTTGCCGCCTTCTCTTCTCCCCTCCCCCCCCCCCGGGCCAACCCAGGGCATCCGGATTGCCGTTAAGCTCCGCGCGGGAGAGCAAAGCAGATGAGCCCCCCTGCGAAGAGAAAGAAAGTCGGGGAAACGCGGGTTTCCAGGGGGGCCATTACGAGATCAAATCTTCTAAAGCGCGCGCAGACGTTTCCCGCGGAAAATAGTAATTTGCGTCATTATTCACTTAACTTCGGGGAGAGTTGGCTGCTAAATACCTACGCGCGGCAGGCAGGCAGCAGGCGCGCTCGGGGGATCGCGGCAGAACACGCGCCCAGGTCGGGAGCGCATCGGCCGCGCGCGCTCTTGCCTGCCTGCCTGCCTGCCTGCCTGCCAAGCGGCTCCGCACGGACCAAGAGGCTGCCAAGCGGCTGCCTGCCTCGCTCGGCGGGGCGGAGGGGAAGGAACGACGCGCTCGCCGCGCAGTGAGCCCAGCGGCCTGTCCTTCCAGCAAGGGGCCCAAGCTCGCTTTCGCTTAGGGAGGCCGGCCTTGCAAAGCCAAGCGAGCGCCAGCTGGGGTCACTTTCCAAAGGCGCTCGCCTGGGCTTCGAGAAAGGGGGGAAGGCGGGGACGGCGCCTATCAACGGCCTAGAAAGATTTGCCTTAAGCCCTTCCAATTCCTCGAGCGCAGCTTACTCTGCGATTCTAATGGCGCTGTGAATTGCAGCGCCTCTCGCCGTCCCTCCAGCCCACCGCCCTCTTCTTTTCCCACCTGCGCCCCGCTCAAGCAAGCCGCCCCGACGCACGGGCCGCCGGTAATGGAATAGAGGCGTGTGCGCCCTGCGTAGCCGGTAGGGGGTGCTGTTACACTAAGAGTACTTTCTCCCCTTTTACGCCGCCTCCTTGCTATCTGGTGGCCCTCCGGCGCGCTTGAACCACTGGGGTGGCCGGGACGGACCCTGCCAAGAGGGATGGGGTGGGGTGGCAGCAGAAGCAGAGGGAGGATGGGGAACTGTTCATGAAACATGAACATCATGAGAACTGCTGCTGGATTTAAGTGACAGTCACAGGACAGAGACCAAGAAAACTTCTGGTATTTGATCATGGACGTTGGATTCAGACCTTGGAAGGTGGAAACTCCTTTTAGCCAATATGACAGATTGCTTCTTCTTAAATTTGCTGGATTCCCTTTACAGACTGTGTAAAAAAAAAAGTTGCACCACCCACATACAATCTAGCCTTGTACATGCCTCCCGGCTGCGAGGCGAATGAACGCACAGAGAGCATGAATATGCCAGCTCCAGGTAGGGCAGAGTATGTATAATGGTCATGGAGTCTAGCCTCCACATCAACCAGAAAGGCAGGACTCTTGTCTTGAGAGCAGTCGTAATTCCAGATGGTTTCCAGGCACTGACTACCCTACTTCCACAGGTAACTAGCTTGTCAGCAGGTGCCTACGCACTGAGGTAGTGTCCAAACATACGATTCGTCCCCATGTTTGGTGATGTTCAGGAAGTGGTATCTCTGTTCACAGTGAGTTTCCCTACAGACGCTGCCTCTGCACGCAGTTGCTATACTCAACAAGGCAGGAACCCTACTTAAATACCATGTCCCTCTACTCATTCATTCATCCACCAATGTGTACACTTGCTTTTTTCTTCACACAATGAGCAATTTCCATGTTACATTCAACTGAACGTGATTTAATCCAAGTTCTGGCCCCTGGTAAAGGGAACATATGTTGTCTGTTTCTTGCAGTCAGATCATGTACACACAGACATGCAAGTGCATGTGTGTTCACTGTAACACGCAGCCCTGCTCACATGTTCTAATAAATTTATGTTGCTGTTTATATGCTGCCCTTACCCCGGGGGGCTCAGGGTCACTCACAACATAACAAGTCACATCCTTATCCATTGTTCCCTCTTAATATCTGTGAAACAGCCCTGGGGGTGGAGAGTGTCCTGGCTGTCCGAGATGGAATAGGGCCAATCAGAGCCATTGCAGCCATTTAAACCTAACACTTGTTAGGTGGGCTCGCCCTGCTCAGCTTTTAAGTTTAAACAGACCCACCTTAAAGTCTCTGAAGAGGCAGCCTATGCATTTTCTAAATAAATATGGGAACAGGAAGGGCTTTCTCCACCTCATGAATAATTTTATAAATCTCCCCAGACATCTGTTTTCGAAGCTGACAATTTAATCAACCTTCCTTTGTAGGGAAGATTCTGCAGCTCCGTGGTCATTTGGATTGCTCTTTTCTGCGCCTTTCCTAGCTCTGCAATACCCTTATTGAAGTGGTTAAGCAAACTCTGCACAGTGCTGAAGTCCCATCTCCTGACTACAAAAGCAAAAGCTCTGCATCGTCGCACACTTTTGTGAATTTCTCGATGATGCAAAATTGCAAGGAATTGCATACACTCTAGGGAACAAGAGGATAATTCGAAATGATTTCAGTAAGCAGCAAAACTGGCAAACAACAGCAAAAAGCATCCGACGAGAGTAAATATAAAATCTTTCCGCACATACGTCAAAATCAGCAAGTGTAACAAAAAATTGTAAATTGAATGCCAGTCATTTAATACAATGCCTGTTGACAACATGGCAAAGTGACACAAAAGCCAGTGTCATTTTAAGTGTATCAACGATACGCATGGTGTTGTCATTATAATGCCCTAATTATAATGTGTGCAAGTCACATGTAAATTTGTAGAGGGTTACAAAATATAATTGTGGTAGAATTGTCACAAGTACATTTTCCAGAGTGTTGGAAAGCAGAATGGAATAGAGGGACACTTTTGTTTTATCTATAACCTTTCAAAATGAAGCAAACATTCCCCATCAGGTCTACACTGCAGCAGGGTGTACCATGTTCTTTATTTGTATTAAGTTCTCTGGCTTGTGTTATCTTTTTGCCATACTGGCAGGGCTTGCATTGTACGATAGCTGGTTCTTCACATGAAAACTACAGCCCACAAATTAAATGAGAGCCAGTTTGGTGTAGTGGTTAGGAGTGCGGACTTCTAACCTGGCATGCCAGGTTCGATTCTGTGCTCCCCCACATGCAACCAGCTGGGTGACCTTGGGCTCGCCGCGGCACTGATAAAACTGTTCTGACTGGGCAGTGATATCAGCGCTCTCTCAGCCTCACCCACCCCACAGGGTGTCTGTTGTGGGGAGAGGAATGGGAAGGCGACTATAAACCACTTTGAGCCTCCTTCGGGTAGGGAAAAGCGTCATATAAGAACCAACTCTTCTTCTTCAACACAAACCTCAAGTGCGGCAGAAACATAATTCGTAGTGGGATGTGTTTTTCATATTCAGAATCTCAGTGGATTAGAGCAGGACATATTATCATATAGAATCATAAAGTTGGAAGAGACCTCCAGGGTCACCTAGTCCAAATCCCTGCAGAATGCAGGAAATTCACAACTGCCTGCCCACCACAGTGACACGAATTCCATGCCCAGACGATATCCCAACCACCCCCCAAAACAGAATTTCTGGCCAGTGTGGCCTGGAGGAAATTCACCTCCTGACCCCATAGTAGTGATCAGCACTTCCCTGGGCATGCAAGAAAGGACCACAAGAGCCAAGCACCAACACAATACCTTCTGTCCATCCCTTCTGTCCACCTAAGTTTATAGAATTAGCATTTGTCAGATAGCTATGTAGCCTGTGCTTAAAAACGTCCAAAGATGGAGAATCCACCACTTACCTTGGAAGCCTGTTCCACTGAGGAACCACTCTCTGTCAAGAACTTCTTCCAGATTTTAGAACAATTCCTCAGTGTAAAGGGCTTCCCCTGGAGGTGGCATATATGTATTCTCCTTTGCAAAGTCCTGTTTTTTTTCTTGGAATGCTTGCCTCATTAGTCTATGAACCTTTGTTTCATCTTAAAGTGGAATTGGCTGTAGGCTGCAGGATTTCAAGTCAGTCTGCTTTAAATACTCTCAACAAAATTTTGTTATTATTTACTAATTGTGGGAAGAACAGCCAGGAAGAAGCCAGCAAAGATTCTTATTTGTAAGGCTGTGTCCTGGCAACCAAGATCAAGTGAATTAATGCTGTTGTGTTTCCCATTATCATGTATGGGTGTGAAGGTTGAAAAATGGAGAAAGCTGACAGGAAGAAAGTAGATTTATTTGAAATGTGGTACTGGGGGAGAGATTAACAGATACTGTGTGCTACCAAAAGACAAAATAAGCGGGTTTTAGATCAAATCAAGCCTGAAGTCTCCCTTGAAGCTAATATGATTAAACTGAGGTGATCATACTTTGTTCCTATTATGAGAAGACAGGAGTCACTGGAAAAGTCAATAAGGCTAGGAAAAGTTGGAGGCAACAGGAAAAAAGGAAGACCCAACATGAGATTGATTATCTCAATCAAGGAAAGCCAAGGAAGCCAGTTTGCAAGAGCTGAGCAAGGATGTCAGTGATAGGATGTTTTGGAGGACATTAATTCATAGGGTCGCCATAAGTCAGAAGCAACTTGATAGAACATCACGCATAAGCATTCATTATCTGAATACATGAAGCTGCCTTATGCTGAATCAGAGATCATTCAAGGGTATTATTATCTACTCTGATTGGCAATAGCTTTCCATTGAGGGGGAGATGGGTTTTCTCCTCTTGCAGAGTTGCTTGCCACAAAAGTATTCTATTTATTTTATGATGCCCTTCCCCAAAAGCTCTGGGTGGTTTACATGAGTTAAAACATAAAGTACAAATTATGAGCTTCAGGTTGGTGATGGAGTAGTTGTAGTGTTGCCAAAGGCTCTTCTACATATTTCTTTTTCTAATCAGCTATTGGAGTTTGTTTGGGTGGTTCGTTTGATCACTGATGCTACCTGAAGTATTTTGAGACTTTCCAGCCAAGCTTGGGATTCTAAATATCCAGTAGGACTTATTAACATTTAAAATCTACAGTACAAATTATACAAGCTATCTAATATAAATAATATAAAAGTTGTAATTCAAAACCCAAATTGTCATTATTTAAAAACAAAGAAAGCACTAATCTGCTAACCCATCTCCTACTCCAGGGGACGGAAGAAAGGGGGCTGTAAAAAAATTTTTTTTGATGGAGTTTGCTCGGATGGGTTCAGGCAGGGAGGCCAGCAGAATTTGACGTTATCTTCTGGTCTCAACCACAAGTCAGCAGAACAGTCCTGTCTTACAAGCCCTGCAGAACTGCTTAAGGTTCCACAGGGTTCCAGTCTTGAGGAGCAGAGCATTTTGTTAGGCTGGGGCCTGGTCCAAAAAGGGAAAGTAGTTGCAAGTGGTAGTCTAACAACTTTGTAGGCATTGGATGTATTTAATTTGATCTCTTTTTAACATGTATATTTCAGGTCACTACTAACAGAGAAAGAAGAACTAGGAAGGACATCTCTGGCATCTGTGTTATCACTGTTGTTTTTCCCTTGGCTGTTTCAGGTCCTTTAAACACTTGGGCTTGGCCAGAAATGAAAGAGCCAAAGGACTGCTGTGTTTTCAGACAAACCAGCCAATGACTCCATAGACAGTTTGAGAGGTACTTGAATATTTAATGTATGTTGTATACTGATTTGGGTCCTTTTGGAGAGTAAAGACAAGGTACTAACAGCTTGGTGTAGTGGTTAGGAGGACTGACTTCTAATCTGGTAAGCCGGCCAGTTGGGTGATTTTAGGCTTGCCACAGCACTGATAAAGCTGACTGAGCTGTAATATCAGGGCCTTCTCAGCCTCACCTACCTCACAGGGTGTCTGTTGTGGGGAGAGGAAAGGTAAGGCAATTGTAATCTGCTTTGAGACTCCTTCTGGTAAAGAAAAGTAACATAAGAACCAACTCTTCTTCAAATAAATACTAGAAATTACATTGAAAACATACAAATCTTAAAACAAGATTTTTAGAATTAGAATTAAATTAGAATTAAATTTCTTTAATTGGACTGATCGCTATGTGTACGTGTCTCTGCTCAAACAGCATTCCATTCCTGCAATGGAGGCATTAGCAAAACGTGATACATATCTAATACAAAACCAAAGAATGAGCATTAGTATGTTCCTGTCATGCTCTAACAGTCCCTTACCTGGACTAATTTTGCTTTGTATCCACATCTGGCAAAATGTTGTTTAATTAAAAAAGAAGCATGTGTTTTGTTCAAGATATTTTTCATGCCATCTAAACTACCAAAGTGTGATTTCTTTTTAAGGGGGAATCATAGTTTTGTATATCATCCTGAGTGATATGTTTGTAACTGGTGCGAAAATCAGGAGTTTGATTGTAACATTACTTAAGAGCTTGGGATCCTTTCAGCCTGAGATTTGGTTGAGGTTGGGTTTCACTTAAGGCCTCTCTTTCCTAGGGTTTTGTAAGGGTCTTCAGGTGTTCAGAACTGGCCAAGTACATAATTAGTTCTGCAGGGACACATAGCAGTAGAGCTTGAACAAGGGAGATATGCACCATGCTTTTGGGATTTCAGAAGGAAACTGGTTTCCTCCCCTCTCTGTCTCTGAAATCTCAGAACAAACAGAACCATGAGTAGAATGGCTTATTTGAGGAGGCCTCATTTATTACACACGAAACAGAGAAAAATTTCAGAAGTACGTGACGTTTTGAATAGTAATTGGACAGCATATTGTCACTGAGTCATTTGACCACATGATCATCCTACCCCATGAATGTACCTGCTGCCCTTTGAAGTCTGTCCTCCGCTACCTTGAACTAGATTTCCCAACACATTTGCATATAGATGCATAAACACAGATACCAGCTGTCTTTTTAAAAATCTGGTTGCAATATGAAATCACTAATAGGTATCTGACACATTGGCAGTGATCCACCTACATACCATTTTCCTTAATAAACCTCATCTCACACAGGGAGGAATTAAGCACCTATTTCTCAATAATCCAGGAATATCACGTTCGTATTTACATCATTGACATCTGCCAAAACTGTTTACATGGAGGGCAGAATGTCTCAAATCTAATATACAATTTGGAGGAAACTCTTCTCCAGGCAAATAACATGTAATAACTCGGGATATGGGCATGGACAGAAGATAAATTTGAGAAGTTGTATTCAAGTGAACTCTAAATGAAAATATATCAGCTCGTGGTGATCACTTCAGATCTTCAAGGAAGCCTGATCTAAGTGTACAAGTAGGATTGACAATGGGATAATATTTCTGGTAAACTCTGACGTCCAACAGTACAATCCTAAGCAGAGTTAAAGGTAAAGGTAAAGGTATCCCCTGTGCAAGCACTGAGTCATGTCTGACCCTTGGGGTGACACCCTCTGGCATCTTCATGGCAGACTCTATACAGGGTGGTTTGCCATTCCCCTCCCCAGTCATTACCGTTTACCCCCCAGCAAGCTGGGTACTCATTTTACCGACTTCGGAAAGATGGAAGGCTGAGTCAACCTTGAGCCGGCTGCTGGGATTGAACTCCCAGCCTCATGGGCAGACAGCTTCAGACAGCATTTCTGCTGCCTTACCATCCTGCGCCACAAGAGGCTCATAGCAGAGTTACACCCTTCTAAATCCATGGGTTTAGAAGGGTATAACTCTGCTTGAGATCTCACTGTCAATCTCTAACACTCTTTTGTGTCAGCATAATAATGTTAACAGAGCACATGACTGCTTATACCAGGAGCGCCAAATGTGGGAATCACTCAGCGTACTGAACCAAAGTGGAGCCATTTTTGAGAGCTGAGTGACCAAAGGAGGATGTGCAGAGTATGGAAAAATACTGACACTGCCACGTTGACAGGAACAGAGCTATGTGTCCTAAAGTCCAGAAGACTGGAAAACTACTCCATATAGGAAGGGAAGTGCATGTGGGATGTATGTATAGGATTATGTATGGTAATGTATAACTTTGTAGTAGAGATAAGCATACGCACAGAGTACAGGGGGATTAAGACTGTAACAATAAAGACGGGGTAGGAGAGAGAGAGAGAAAGGGAGAGCGCGCTCAATTCCCAGACGGGGAAACTCTGCTCGGACTCCCCTCAGCTCCTACCTAGATGAAAAGGCACACCGACTCTGAATCTTCTTTCTGGGGCTATCAGCTGTCGGCTGGCTCCGACAGCCAAACTCATGGCCAAGGGGCCAGAACTATCCCAACTAGGACATTTACTGGTGTGATGGAGGGAAGGCAGGAGGGGGCGAGGGGGCACATGCAGTGAAGGGTGTGTTTGGTCTAAAAAAATACCCTATTTACTTGCCAGGAAGGTGATTCTTCTCCTAAAAGTGCTATGGATACAAAAAGTAACTAATTTGTAGGGAAATGTAAGATTCCCCCCACCCACCATTTTATGGTATTTCTTGGGGGGGGGGACTTAGTCTTGCACATGATTAAGGACATTTATTGGAGCTTTTTGTGGATTCCCCAGTAAATCAATTGCTTTCACTCCTAGGAATCAATTGCTTTTGCTTGCATTTTGAGTAAAAACTAATATTGTTAATTGGTTTTGCATGTATCATTTATAAAGCTTGTATCTCCGGTACCTGGCATTACATTTTATGGCAAACATGGCCCAGTCCGACATTTATGTCAGTTTGGACCCTCATAACAAATGAGTGCAGGGATGGCTAAACTTACTTCTTTGATTAGAGAAAATACAATAATTTCATTCATTGCTAATTGGAACCCCCTTATTGACTTTTTGCATGAAAGGAGGAAAAATGATATGATGATTTGTAGTTTTGAGGAGGAAGGGAATAAACTATTTTTTTCTTAGATTGGATTTAATGTTAATAGAGAGACTGTTAGAGATTGAAAAAGGAAGATTTTTGTTGTAAGTTTACAATATTGTAGTAAGCAATTTCATTATATTATATTTTAATTAATTGTTAATTATATTTTGTTTTTTTCATGGAGAAGTTTGAAAATTGAACTGATGACTTTCTACTTTATCTTTTATTCATTTCTTTTTTCTTATTGATTTTTTTAACTTTTATATTATTGTTAAAAAAATTCTGTCTTTCTATAAACAAATGAGATCTCTGGCTTAGATCAATTTTCATTTATTGTGAGTTGAGGATGTAGTTAAGCTGCTTGAACATTTATATTTTTTATTCTAGCAACAGTTTTATTTAACTGGAAGACGCTGCCCAGCTGGATTCTGGATTTATTAGAGTACCTCTAAGTATGTAGGGTTGTCTCTCCTCACCAGTGTCAAACTTTAACCAGTTTTTGTAAATCTTCAGTGAAGAGAAGAGAGCAAGAAGTCAGGAGTTGAAGTAAAAGGTGCCCACACTTCCCACTGCTCCTTGCTTTATTCACCTCCAGTAATAATTATGGTCTGGGACCAGAAAGACCAGATACATCCTGCCCTACAACTTCAGTTTTCCTCACAGATTCTTCTCCATGTCTTCCATCCCACCAGTTTTCAGAGGCAGGCAGAATTCACAGCTGCAACTATAGTGTTGTTACTTCCCCACACAGTGAGGTGGACCTGCATTTTTGTAGGTATATATGTATATATATATATGTATGTATGTGTGTGTGTGTGTGTGTGTGTGTGTATATATATATATACATATATATTTATATATATATACACACACACATATTTGCAGTAAGGTGTGGGAGAAATATAGTGGCTGTGTTAGAGTTGGAAGGTCTGCTCAGGCCCTGATAAAATGTTTCTATGTCCTTGATCAACTGCCATTAATTTTTATAGTGCTTGTTTCGAAGCTCTTTTTTGCTTCTGGCATTCCATTTATTGTAGATATAAACACAGAACAAACAGGGAGGTTAATGAAATGTAAGAGTGGAATATCCTGAAAGGGTTTTTGTGGAGCATTACGCCAGAAATGTGTCACTTAAATTCAAATGTATGGTTATTTCTATCCTGTAGAGGAGCCTTTCTCAACTTTTTTAACCATTGAAGAACCTTTGAAACATTCTTCATACTTCAAGAAACCATAGAACTGGCATGTTTGTGCAAATTATGGTTGGGAAGCACAGATGTGTACTTGCCCACCTGAGGCATCTTCCCTTCTCCAGATAAATGTTTAACAATGTTTTAATATATAATTTGATTTAGATCCCTCCCCTCATTCAATGTCTTTGGAACTCTCACCCATTCATGAAACCCTTCCAGGGCCATCAAGAAACCTTGGGGTTTCATGAAACCCTCTCTGAGAAAGTCTGCTGTAATTTGAAAATCAGGTTCTAGAGTGGTAGCTATGTTAAGTTTGTTACTTCAAAAATAAAATAGTTTCGTAGAAGATTTATTCTGAAATGCTCAGGATCATGAACAGGAATTAGGCAGATTCTAAGACTGGGACTTAAGGGAAAGGGCATGGAGTGATCCAGTATCCAAAAGCCAGAAACTGAGCCTGTCCTAAGTCTTAATCCAGGAGCTGAAGTTGCAGGGGAGTTAGATACTGAAGATCAGAAAGCATGATGTTGCCAAATTTCACAGCAAGAGGTGAGGTCATGTGGGAGCTCACATCTCAAGAGTGCTAAGAAAAGCAGGTATGCACCAGGACCAAAGGACGTGAGGAAAACAAAATCAACTGATCAAGAGAGCTGCAGGAAATAGACAAGAAGTAAAGACTATTGACCAGACAAAGGTTCTCAGGCTTCCAGAGAGGGCTAGAGTTGCTTCCTGCTCCTGGGAGCCAATGGCAGAGTTGGTGGATAGAGCTTTCCTTGATCTTCAGAGCTTCTTATAGCTTCCAGAATCATCTTGATGTGCAGTTTCAGTGGCTTGCTGCCGAATGCTACAGCATTACCAGAATTACTGGTTCAAGTTCTTGCAATCCCTGACAGTCAGTAAGGACTTGTCTATTCTTGTACTCAAAAATAATCCTTTATTGATAAATGTCTGTCCTATTTTTGGAATTTGTTTACTTAGTTAAACTATTTATCCCATCTTCTCTCATTGGGTTCAAGGTGGTGAATAACTCAACAACAAGTTGCAGGGAAGCAAATCCTCCTAAACCCATTAACAAATCACATCAAAATCACAAGATGTCATAGTCCCATTGTATATGGCACTGGTCAGACCACACCTGGAGTACTGTGTGCAGTTCTGGAGGCCTCACTTCAAGAAGGACGTAGTTAAAATTGAAAGGGTACAGAGGAGAGCGATGAGGATTATCCGGGGCCAAGTGACCAAGCCCTATGAAGATAGGATGAGGGACTTGGGAATGTTCAGCCTGGAGAAAAGGAGGTTGAAAGGGGACATGATAGCCCTCTTTATGTATTTGAAAGGTTGTCATTTGGAGGAGGGCAGGATGCTGTTCCCATTGGCTGCAGAGGAAAGGGCACACAGTAATGGGTTTAAACTACAAGTACAACGATATAGGCTAAATATCAGGAAAAATATTTTCACAATCAGAGTAGTTTCAGCAGGGGAATAGGCTGCCTAAAGAGGTGGTGAGCTCCCCCTCATTGGCAGTCTTCAAGCAAAGGTTGGATACACACTTTTCTTGGATGCTTTAGGATGCTTTGGGCTGATCCTGCGTTGAGCAGGGGGTTGGACTAGATGGCCTGTATGGCCCCTTCCAACTCTATGATTCTATAATATCAAGATTTTTGGATGCTTAAAACAATAAAGCTCTGCATCTTTACATGTTTCTAATTATACTTGAAAGCTGATCCTTATTAATTGTCTCAGAAAGTAGGGCTGACCAATATTGGGGGGGGGGGGTGTCTACTTTTTAAAAAAGAGCCTCTTGTGGTGCAGAGTGGTAAGGCAGCAGAAATGTTGTCTGAAACCTTTGCCCATGAGGCTGGGAGTTCAATCCCAGCAGCTGGCTCAAGGTCGACTCAGCCTTCCATCCTTCCGAGGTCAGTAAAATGAGTACCCAGCTTGCTGGGGGGTAAACGGTAATGACTGGGGAAGGCACTGGCAAACCACCCCGTATTGAGTCTGCCATGAAAACGCTGGAGGGCATCACCCCAAGGGTCAGACATGATCCAGCGCTTGCACAGGGGATACCTTTACCTTTACTTTTTAAAAACCTGAATCCTTATGGGCCACTAATGGAGTTACTGTATTGCTTGTGTTTGGCTACCCTAAAGATGCAGCCTTGTTTAAGAAGGCAAGAAGTGCCCTTCTGTGTCAAATGAAGATCCATACAGATTCACTTCCTGCATTTAGGAAAGCATGCAAGGCACTTTTATGTCAGTGGACATTTGATGAAAGATTACCTGTTTGCAGCAGACTCAGATGCGTTTTTATTCCATTTCTTTTTAATCTCTCTATTTTTACTTTAGAATCATAGAATCATAGAGTTGGAAGGGGCCATACAGGCCATCTAGTCCAACCCCCTGTTCAATGCAGGATCAGCCCTAAGCATCCTAAAGCATCCAAGAAAAATAGGCAGCCTGTTCCACTGCTGAACTACTCTGACTGTGAACAATTTTTTCCTGATATCTAGCCTATATCGTTGTACTTGTAGTTTAAACCCAATACTGCGTGTCCTTTCCTCTGCGGCCAACGGGAACAGCATCTTGCCCTCCTCCAAATGACAACCTTTCAAATACTTAAAGAGGGCTATCATGTCCCCTCTCAACCTCCCTTTCTCCAGGTTGAACATTCCCAAGTCCCTGAACCTATCTTCATAGGGCTTGGTCCCTTGGCCCCAGAACTAGAATATTTGCATGATACTCACTGGTTTGCAAGAGCCACTTATTGTGCAGAGTGGTAAGGCAGCAGACATGCAGTCTGAAAGCTCTGCCCATGAGGCTGGAAGTTTGATCCCAGCAGCTGGCTCAAATTGACTCAGCCTTCCACCCTTCCAAGGTCAGTAACATGAGTACCCAGCTTGCTTGGGGGGTAAATGGCAATGACTGGGGAAGGCACTGCCAAACCAGTCCGTATTGAGTCTGCCATGAAAATGCCAGAGGGTCTCACACCAAGGGTCAGACATGAGCCAGTGCTTGCACAGGGGATACCTTTACTCACTGGTATAGATTGTTCCCCCAGGCTAGCTCAATAAGACACCAATTTTGAGGATTCAGTACTGCTCCAGAATGTATACAACCTCCACAACATTGGTATGCTGTGCTGTAGGACAAGAGTGGAAATAAATGTATCCCTGATCCCCTCAGGCGATCAGTTTATGCCCTGAAGCATGAGATTAGATTACTCTTATTATCTCAGTGATTGTAGCTACAACTGTTAGTAACCTTGATAAAAATGATCTGCCATTATTATTCTACTGTGTGGCATTTGAAGAGTGGGGGGAGGAATAGTGAAAAGTTTTCGTTTGCTTCACCCCTCCCCCACACTCAATAACTCACGTTCAAAATGGCTGCTTCTTCTAGAACAGCCCATGGCCCATTCAATCTAGTGACAGCTTTAGTCAGTTTAAGACTCCTGCTTAGCCATTCTGCAATGATACCGTCACACTCAATGAGACTTTGCTTGCCATTTCTCATCATTCTTTCCTCCCTTGAGTCCCCTTGTGCCTTCTCAGCAAGAGTAATTTAGGCTGTCCCCCTTCAGGTCTACCTACCATCCCACCTGCAAAGTAATGGATGGGTAGCACAGTACCCGTTGCTCAAGAGGCCGATAAGGGAGAATAATGGCCACCAGTTCTCTTCAACCAGTCAATTATAGCTCCTCTGGATTCACTAGCATGTGGACAGTTCAGCTAAACAGACTGCTCCCTCTGTGAGGACTCTAGACACAACCCAGACCTAAAATGGATTAGATTGAAGCAGGGGCACTTTTCAGTGCGTATTTCCAGACCTTTCATCTGGAGAAGCCTATCCATGGGTATTAACTATGAAAGCTAAATAAAAGCACCACATTCATAAGCTGCATACCACTGAATGCCACTTGTCCCCTGCAACACAGGATAAACATTCTGCATGCTCTGAATGTAAAGACCTTCCAGTGGTTTACAAGTGGGTGCTAATGGAAACAAATTGCTAGATTAGATACATGTTGGCCTGTTCCAGGAAGATCAGGTTAATTGATACAAAGGGAGGCTTTAAAGGAGAAAATTTTAGAAAGCAAGATGGCTTAACAGGTGGAAGTTTTACTGAAATGAAGAAAATATGGCAAATTAAAACACGTTTTGATGATCATAGTGCTAAAAATGAAGACGAACAATACTTCTTTAAATAAATATGAAGAAGGAAACCATCCAGGGACCTAGAAGAGGCTCTTGGGTAAAATTAACAGTCATGATAAAATGCTGAATTCTCTTGTGGGTTGGTAAGTAACAAGAGAAAGAACAAAAATGCAGGGACAAAATTATATGGATGACTCTATTGTTCAGGATGCTTTAAAAGACGCTTGCTCCTGGGGAGGAAAGCTATGGCAAATCTAGACAGCATCCTAAAAAGCAGAGACATCACCTGCTAACAAAAGTGTGTTTAGTCAAGGCTATGGTGTTCCCAGTTGTAATGTATGGCTGTGAAAGTTGGACCATAAGGAAGGCCGAGCGTCAAAAAATTGAGGCTTTTGAACTCTGGTGCTGGAGAAGAGTCTTGGAGAAGACCCTTGGACTGCAAGGCGAACAAACCGATCAGTCCTAGAGGAGATCAGCCCTGACTGCTCCTTAGAAGGCCAGATCCTGAAGATGAAACTCAAATACTTTGGCCACCTCATGAGAAGGAAGGACTCCCTGGAGAAGAGCCTAATGCTGGGAGCGATCGAGGGCAAAAGAAGAAGGGGACGACAGAGAATGAGGTGGCTGGATGAAGTAACTGAAGCAGTAGGTGCCAACTTAAATGGACTCCGGGGAATAGTAGAGGATAGGAAGGCCTGGAGGATCATTGTCCATGGGGTCGTGCTAGGTCGGACACGACTTCGCACCTAACAACAACAATAACAAATTGTTCAGGATAGTGAAAATCAAAACAGGCTGCAAGGATCTCCAAGAAAATCTCTCCAAACCAGCAAACATGATGGAAATAAATATGAAGTGATTCATGCTAGAATACAAAATCCTAACTTTGTATAACAATGATTCCAATAAAGCTGTTTTGCTATAGCACTCTTCATCCTGAGTGTAACTTGTATTATAAAATGGAGAAAATGTCCCATATGGAAGGGTACAGCTGCAGATGGCTAAATATTCTATCTAGTGTTGCATTGATGGCAGTGGTGTATTCTGGCTAGTTGCAGCCAATCAGGACTCTGCTATGACTGCTGAGTCACCACCTGTGTATTGTCTCATCATCTTCCACTGCTGCCAATGTCATTCAACAGAAATGGCAATACTGTGAGTATATCCTTATTAGAACAGTATTCTATATACCCTCTATAGACTTATTTCATACACCGTGATTTCTAAGGAACTGTTTTACAGGAGGTATTACTGTATACACAGATGGCATCTGAACTGGTAGTGGCAAACCGGAAAAAAAAGTTGTTGTTGTGATTCCATGAAAATGTCAATTCAGTCCATGGCAACAGTGGAAAAGACAAAAGTCACTGTACTAGGGGTCATTGGGAAAGGGACTGGAAATAAAATAGCCAGTATCTTAATGCGTTCTATATAAACCTCTGGTGCAGCAGCCATTGGAATAGTTAGCACAATTCTAGTGGCCCCATCTGGGAAAAAAAGGATTCTTTAGAGTTGAAAGTAATCCACAGAAAGACAACTAAAATGATAAACCATCAAATATTACTCTTTTTTGCTGATCCTCACTATTATATTCCATTGCAGGAGAACACTTTGATTTTTCATTCATATCTTTGTGAAGAGAAACATGCAATCTGATTTACTCTTAGCCTGATTTAATGCATTGCTCACCATTCCTTTGTCCTTTGTATATTCACTGTCTCTGTAATTGAGGCTTCACATCAGGCTAGAGTATGAGTCAGGGCAGGTTGCACCACCTCTTCCTGCTCCCGCCCAGGGGAACATTTGGCTCGGTGCACCTCGCCTGCCCCAGATTTGTGCTTCCGCACAGGAGCCAGGGCAGTGAAGTTCCCAGTGCAAAAATGGTCAGAGTTCCTTTCAACCTTTGCTTCAAACTCATCTAAGCATCCCAGTCATATCAAAGTTGGAGACAGCTTAATGTTTCTTACCTTTAAAAAACCCCATAAAACACTGCTTATGTAAGCAGGCCATTAAGGGCACTTGATGGCAGAAAAGCTTACCACAAAAGTCAGATCTGTTGCACCCCTCCAAGCCTATGGTTCATGATTCTATAATGTGGTTTATATTCTCATAAAACCCTTCAGACCAGCTGTCCCAGTAGACACCATTAAGGGCAGGACCTGGCAGATAAAGCCTGTTTCATTTCTTTTATTACGTTCCCATGAAGTGTCAACAATAGGTCACAGCTTGTAGAATGCTTTAGGAAAACAGAATTTGATCAGCTCTAATTTCTAGTCCTTTCTTCCGGTCACCCCCCCCTTTTTTTTTGTTTTCTTTTTGCTAAGGCAGCTGTAAGTAGCATTGTTACACTGACCGTCCTTCCATTATACCAAGGCCATGTTTTCCTTGTTTTGTAAAGGAATCCTTATAAACAAAGGCACCTGGTAAAGACATTGGTTCTACATGGCTGTTGAAAGAGCCATCTGCAATCAGAAATACTCTGAAATATATATGAACCAAGGGCTGTGATTTCCTTAAGCACATTCTGTTTTGTTCCCTGCCTTCCTCACCCTGAGTACTCATAAAGCCACCCAGAGATGTCACAAAAACATATTCCTAATTGGAATAATGGGTAGTTGTGATGGGTTTTTTTTAATTACCCCCCAAAAATCCTCTGAAAGTCAATCTCACTTGTTATTAGACATTCTCCTTGCTATTGGGATAAGTAAATTATTAAGTAGCTGGTCGAGCTTTGTTTTAAAAACTGTTCTCTTATGAAGCTGAGTGATATATTTACCATGAATACTGAGTGGTCTCAAGGTCTCAAAGGGCACATCACTGAGTCATATTTTCCACCTTTAGCAAAATGCTTGTATAATTATCATCAGCAATTTATGAGGATCTCGAGGACTTCCTTGTATATGTATAAAAAAGAATGGCAAGATATTATTAAGGGGCAGGAATTTTAACACATTGTTAATTAAATTGTTGTTTCAGTTTCTTCCTAGTGACCTAGAATGTGCAAGGAATTCATTCATTTCAGGTCCAAAGTCTTTGGCTCTTTCACATCAATAGCTAAATCACATACTGGGGAATTTCAGCCTGCTTTCTTGGAGCAGATGACTGCTCTCCTAGAAACAACAACAGGTTTACTTCCTCACACCTCCAACCACTAGAGGGCCTTCTCTCCACTAGGGATGAGACCATGTTTTAAAAGCCATCTCGTTTGGTTCAAATATATCTGTTTTGATTTTCTCTCTCTCCTGTGAGAACCAAGCCTTTTTGATTCCCATTCAGTTTACTAGCACTGAATTATCCCCCAATTAAAATAAACATATTTTCAAATGTTTAATAGTTTATATATGGGTGGACCACTCAAATGAAACAAACAACGAAACCACTGGTGACTGCAATGATATTGAAGCATTCCCAAAATGATGCATTATTATTATTATTATTATTATTATTATTATTATTATTATTATTATTATTATTTCCCACCCTTCCCTCTGTGGCTCAGGGTGCCTCTGCTCTACAATTGGATTTCTGTCCCTGGCTGCCCCACAATCTGTTAATGTCTGCAGATCAAGCTGCTGCTAAAGGCACAGGAGCTGCCAAGCAGGGCCTGGTTTCTACAGTTGGCAATCCATCCACAGAAGGAAATGGAATTCCTGAAGCATCCATTTGCAGCAGATGGGGCTAATAAATGCATCAGGGAATGAGGACAAAGAAGTGTATGGGAACGAGCATATGCACACAATATCCCACTTTTGGCACAGCTGTTTCATTCACTCAGCTTGACTTTTCAGTGAGTTGTTAGGACAGAATGCAAATACTATATGGAACTATGTAGCATGCAAGCTCAAAGAGAATAAATATTTCACTGCTCAATAATGGAGCACTTGCTAACATTCCACAGTGTTCTGCTAAACCACTTGATATTACTTACTGCTCATCTTTCCTTGCACCTGCTACAACTTATGCAGATACATAAAGAGTCTAGAAGTTCACGTAGGGTTACATTCTAATTCAAGAGCTGGTTTAAAATGGTGAAATCTGTAAAGAAATGTTTTCCAAGCTTGCATGTTAAGAATGCAGTGCATGTTTCCATTTCTTTTCCAAGCCAGAAAGAAGAGCTGGGGTTTGTTTCCTATCCCTCAAAATGGCTTATTCCTTTCTCTTCCCACAAGAGAAGAAGAAGAAGAGTTGGTTCTTATATGCTGCTTTTCTCTACCCAAAGGAGGCTCAGAGCGGCTTACAGTCGCCTTCCCTTTCCTCTCCCATCAACAGCCACCGTGTGATGTAGGTGAGGCTGAGAGAGCCCTGATATCACTGCTCGGTCAGAAGAGCTTTATCAGTGCTGTGGCGAGCCCAAGGTCACTCAGATGGCTGCATGTGGGGGAATGCAGAATTGAACCCAGCTCACCAGATTAGAAGTCGGCACTCCTAACCACAATACCAAACTGGCTCTCCAGACACCAGGCAAGTGGAACAAGACCGGAGTGATATGAGCTATATGACCTGCTCTATTAAGCAACTCTAAGCTTCACAACAGTCTGCAATTGTGATAATTACCCCCAAATAAGTATATTTAGTCACACTGTGAGAAAACAAGACTCACTGGGAAAAACAAGACTTCCGGGAAAAGTTGAAGGCAACAGGAAAAGAGATAGACCCAACATGAGATGGACTGACTCATTCAAGGATGCTGCGACCTTCAGTTTGCAAACCTTGAGAATGGCTGTTAACCACAGGACATTCTGAAGATGGTTAATTCATAATATCACCATGAAGTTGGACGGTACTTCACACACATACAATACAGGGGAAGGGGGCATAATGCAGTTATTTGTTCGAGGCCTTCCAGGGAATTGTGAAAAATTTAACAAGGAACTCTCACTATATAGATCATGTTCTTGACTGCTACACAATTTCATCATGAATTCTGCCAGGAAGTTCCTGCTCATGTGGTTGCAAACTGAATCCTTCAAAGCTGCTATGATTTTGTAACCAACTGGATGCTATTTTGCTGATTTGTTAAGCAACTTATGCTATTCCATATACAACCACAGCAAATGACTTCTTTCTGACTGAAGACTGGCTTTGGAGTATGACTAGACATTGGAGACATATATAACATCCTTAGATTCCTTAGATTCCTCTACTGCACTTCATGCCCAGCCATTAATATCTAATCCCTCTCTATATTTCTCTCACTTTTTGTGCATGACGGTTTTCTGCATGGAATAAAAAAGCAGCTTAAGTCACCAGGAATGCAGCTGCTGGCATTGTGGCCAAAGAATTGTTACTGCAAATAAATTGGTTCAGAGTTTAATTCATTTGCTTGTTTTTATTAACACCCAACCTCCGCTACAAAATAAAGTGACATTCATAGCTTAATGGGAGGAAGTGTTAAAGGCAGAGATCTCACAGCGGGGGACATTCCAAACTCTATTTTAACAAAGCAGCTATTTATTTTCATTAAACATTGGAGAGCACCATGGATGCATAGAGTGTTCATGTTCACAGGGCAACTTCAAAAAAGAACATAAGGAAAAGCAACATCTTATTCTTAAGGTGCTAGAAATCTAAATTTGGAAAGTGAGGAAGACAACAATAAGAGCAGGACTTTTTTCCACCATTAAAAGTACCAGTACTCCTATATAAGTCCACAACATTTCCCATCAGTACCCCCCTCAGGACTTGGGAGACATCCCCCATAGCCCAGACTAGCCCAATTTTGTCAGAATTTGGAACTTAAGCAGAGTTGGCTATAGTCAGTACTTGGAAAGGAGGCCACCAAGACTGTTATACAAAGGAAAGCAATGGCAAACCATCTCCGGTTATCTCTTGCCTTGAAAAACCTATGGTAAAGGTAAAGGTAAAGGTATCCCCTGTGCAAGCACCGAGTCATGTCTGACCCTTTGGGTGACGCCCTCCAGCGTTTTCATGGCAGACTCAATACGGGGTGGTTTGCCAGTGCCTTCCCCAGTCATGACCGTTTACCCCCCAGCAAGCTGGGTGCTCATTTTACCAACCTCGGGAGGATGGAAGGCTGAGTCGACCTTGAGCCAGCTGCTGGGATTGAACTCCCAGCCTCATGGGCAAAGCTTCAAACAGCTGCCTTACCACTCTGTGCCACAAGAGGCTCGCTAAAAAAAACCCTATGGAGTCACCATAAATTGTCTGAAATTTGCCAGCATTCAATTATTCTCATTATTACTCAGTACTTGTGAGTACCATCTAAAAAAGCCTTGAACAGGAGGATGGGGAAAGTCAAGTCCTGTGGGATTAAAAAAGCAAATACAGTAGCAAATTGAGGGAACACATTTTGTTTTCATTGGAGATGGGGGCTTCCATCAGGGGAATGGTTCACACAGCTCCAGAACAGCAGGTGAGATTCATGTTTTTGATGTGTTGGCACTTCCTTTTTAAAGGGAATATTCACTGGATATGTGTCCATGGGCAACAACTCCATTGACCCACAGGACATTGTGACTTCATGCTAGAGCCAAGCCTGAAAATCTACATAGCAGACAAGTGCGATCACCAGTGCAATGACACATTCAAGGTCAACATGTATCATTGGTGCTACATCACACCATTCATTCTTTACAAAATATGAGGTTCTATGTAGACATTTTAGTTCCATGCCTTCTTGCTGTGTTGCAGCAAATGGTAGAACTGCTGATTAAGGGAGGTGTCTCATGTTTCCTTTTATTACTCATAATTAGCATTTATATTGCACTTTCAGTGCTCAGATAGCTTCATTTACTTTGCAGTATCATAATCCTGACAGCAATATTGTAAGTAGACTTAACATTGCTATCCTAAGCAGAGTTAATGGACCGAAAAGGGTATATTTCTTCTTAGGATTACATTGCTATCCCCATATTGCAAATGAGAAGTTGAGGTTAAGTGGTCTGCCTATGGCTACCTAGTGAGATTATGGCAGAGGCTAATTTAATGTGAAACTGTACTGGATTAGAGCTCATTCAGTTATCCACTGTGATAAACCAGTTTTTAAAGACAGAGGTCCAGTCTACAAAATCACACATGTATGTATGCCTATTATTCTATAAGAAACATAGATATTTATTATAATATAATATATACTAGAAAATAAGCTCTCTGGGCCCCGGCAGGCTGCCATGTTTCACGTGCTCCCTGGCCGGCGGCCGCCATGTTCCGTGTGCCGACATGTGCCGCGCGCACCCTGGCCAGTGGCCTGACGCATCAGGAGGTGCTTCGCGCCTCCCAACACATCAGGCCGCCGGCAAGGGAGCAACTGTTGCTCCCTTGGCGGCAGGGCGGCCATCAGAGAGGCCAATCGGCAGGCACCCTTCCTCATCCCGGACAGAGCCCGCCCTAACTCCTCCCCCCAAGCCCTTACGGCTTTATTTAGTCCGCGGTGTCCGTGGTGCCGGGGGCGGGGTTAAGATATTATTGTAAGAGACATGTATGTGACCAGTCTTCTTTAAAAATGGAGATGTGAAGATTTCCAGCTACGAGGCTTTCCTTTCTGTGACATCTTTCATTCAAGTATTATCAATTTAAAAACTCAATAAAAAAACAATAGCAAATTACAAATGCAAGTTCCTTTAGTAAAATGCTTGTATAACTATCTTCAGCAATTTATACAGATCTTTTCAAAGACAAATCTATTTATTTTTCTGAGGTGGCAAGGGCAACCCTCACCAATGGGCTCAGTTTTGCATTTTTGATCATCAGATTCTTTGTTCAAACTTAATTCTGTTCCATGGAAATAGGAAACTCCCTATTACTGGAGAGCAGAAATTATGTGAAAATAATTTAAAAGGATAGCAAGATTCTCCCAGAGAAAATGTGCTGCTTGGTGTTATTAAAGCTAGTAAAGAGATTTTTTGCAAAACTTTATTTATGCCTCCAAATAATTGGATGGATTGCTGGGATAAGCAGATCATTAACTAAACAGGGAGGTTTTGCTGCCATTATGGAGTAATACTGGATTTTGTTGTGCAGGGAAGATACAAAGTACAAATACACAACTCCTTAATGTCACTTTACAGCCTTAATGCACTTCTCCTCTTCAGTAGAAAATTCAAGTTGTTTTCCCACAGGAGCAGCCTCATTGGTTTACATCACAGGGCAATTGGCTTAATGATGCTTTATAATGAATACCTTACATGCTGCATTTTAGCACAGAACAGCTCAAGTTAGAAGCCTGGATTCAAGCGCTGAAAGCAATTGGATAAAACCGATCTCATGTTACCATGCATAGAGATTTTTGTTAACAAATATATTTGCAACATGGGCAGCCAAAACAGTGAAATTTACCAAATTCTTGAATGTAGCCCCTCCCTAAAAAGCTTGGAGTGGTGCATATCATTTTAAAATTCTCCATAAATATAAACACTGATAAAAAAAACAGTCAAAAACATAAAACTATAAACCTGAGTGCCCCAGTTGTCTCACCTCTTAGGCCTTGTGCTTATTCCTATGCCTTTAGGCCATCTATGATGCAATACTCTGGAGGGGGTATATTCTGGAGGGGGAAGACCCTATGATTTTGTTTGTCCTGGCCTCAGCCATATGCTTTGTGGAATAGCACTGCTGGACTCTGGTAGTTCTTTCAGGAGTCAGGTCTCCACTGGTGAAATAAAAAAGGCCCTAGCCCTTATCATGGCCATGCACATTTCTTTTGGTCCAGGGACCATGAGGAACCTGATAATCTTAGTGTTCTTCTGGGGGTGTATTGGAAGAGGTGGTCCCTCAGGTGCCCAGACCACATAAGGCCTTAAAGTTCAAAAACAATGCCTTGAACTTATTCGGAAATTCAACTGGTAGCCAGTGCAGCTGTTGGAGGACAGGTCTAATATGGGCCCTCTACAGTGCCATGGCTAGGACCCAAGCAGTCACATTTTGTACCAGTTGCTGTTTCTGGGTCAAGGCCAAGGCAAACCAATATCCCATATCAATACTACCCCTACAGGTTTCTTGATTCAACCTACGCCTGGGCCATCATCACTGAGTTGAAATTGTTGGTAGAGCTTAAATATGGAAATTGTTGGTAGAGCTTAAGCACTGGCTGCTTAAAGAATGAATAGCTTTGTTAAGAAGAGAAACAACTATGTAAGTAGAGTGTCTTGACATTCCAACTAACTGTTCTGATTCATTTGAAGGCAAATAGGGAGGAAGTGTGCTCACAGGAGCTGGAAGTCTCCAGTTGAACCAATCAGAATACAGGAGATTATTTGAAAAATACAAGGAAATTTCTATTCTAAATATGTTAATAACATATAGTCCCCAGTGCCCCCTGTAGGATATTCATCATATCCCTTTGAATTATGCACACTACAGATCTTGCATATTTCAACAAAATGTACCCAGAGATTATGTTCATACCCATCAGAAATCAAACAGAATACTATACCACTTAGGTATCATTTTAACTTTTATCAATTAATATTTCTGATGGTGAGTCTGCAAACAGACCAAGCATTTGCTTGCACAAAAGGGTAATCTTTGATGGGTTTAGGTCACTGAACTCTTTGGGTGCCAACAGAGCAAAACTCATGCACACCCAGTCTAGGAGTTTGTCCAAAGCGTTATCAAATCTCTCTGAATAATGAATAAATGCATAAAGCTCAAAGCCCTTTTCACAGATAATTCATGAACACAGAAAAGGATACTACATTTGTTGGGGAAATTATTCATGGTGCATAATTTTGTTGGTTTTAGTTTACACATATTATGTAAAGTGATTTTTAAATCTTAGTTTACACAGCCTTTAAAGCTAAATAAATGAAGAGCAAATTATATGTAAATCAATGTAAATCACCCATCTATATACACAATATTTGCCATGTGGGATATTACTTATAACAATAATATTTTACTCTTTCCTGGCACCTTTCTTCAGAGAGGCTCTAAATGAATTACAAACACTGACTAATTAATTTCTCACCGGATTATCTCAGTGATGTCCATTCATGTTGTTTCAGTCCCTGATGCCTTGCTCAGTTCTAAGGACGACTGTAGATTATCAGCATTATAATAGGAAGAAATTTCAGCAGGTAAAATTATGCTCCTTTGAGAATTCTGTCTTTTGTCTATATCCTCTATTTCTTCAGTGGTAAGATTCAACTAAGGGACCAAACACTATTTATTTTGACCTTGTGAATAAACCTGGATTAGATGATAGAGTGCTAGCCTTTAACAGCTTTCCTCTTTCATATTCCTGTCAAACTGAAAAGCAGTGCTTATAATTCATGGATCACTCCTGGGAACAGATGTACACATAGACCCAGCACATATGCTTGATCTGGATGGTTCATGGCATAAACCAGTCTGAGCTGAGGTTTGAATAACAGAAACATGAGACTGGGGAATTGCATGGTAAATTCTCATAGCAGTGCTCACTAGTGCCAGGAACAGGCAGTGTTGATTATGTAGAATCTTAATCTAGTTTCCCATGTGATCCCTTAGATTTATTGATTTAAGGAAGGCAATGGGCAATAGCGCCCAGGCCTGCCCTCTAGCCTTCCTGGGAGCTCCTTGGTCCATCAAAGTCAGTGTTAGGGCAACTGTTACTCTATGTGCCATCACAGACACAGAGTATTATTTGGGGGGACATTTTAACAATAGTTGTGGGAGTAGTGGCTGGTGTAGATCCAGCTTGGTGTAGAGGTTAAGCTTGGTGTAGTGGTTAAGAGTAGCGGCTTCTAATCTGGCAATCCGGGTTTGATTCCCCACTCCCCCACATGCAGCCAGCTGGGTGATCTTGGGCTAATCACCGTCCTGATAGATCTGTTCTGACCGAACAGTAATGTCAGGGCCTCACCCACCTCACAGGGTGTCTGTTGTGAAGAGAGGAAAAGGAAAGTGATTGTAAGTCGCTTTGAGACTCCTTCAGGTAGAGTGGGGAATTAAAATCAACTCTTCCTTTTTTTCTAGTAACATTAATGGGCTTTCTTTTACCAATTTGTAACCTTCACTGAGCGATTTCTAGCATGATGAGAAGAATCTCATTAATAGTATGAATCTTTTCTTAATAATTCCACTACTGTTCTTCCAAATTTCTGTGGAATGTTTTGGCCTATAGCATAGCCTAGGATATTCCAAAGTACACAAAATGCTTTTGAATTATCCACATTTAATTTAGCTACCACAAGGATAGATATCTTTGGGTACATTCCCTCTCTTATCCTAACCATAGAAAGCTCGCAAAATACACTCAACGGTGTTTCTGAAACAGCTGGCATGTGAATAAGACAAGGCTTAATATCTGGTTGCTAAAGGAAAATTGCCCTACTCTTACAGGAGAATGAACTGTCTGCAAGACACTTAAGATGTTTGTTTATCTCAGGGCCATGCTGGACTTGTGGTTTGCCTGTAAAGTCTCCATCAGGAAGAAAGAATGGCCCATGTCCATTATGAGTTAAGGCCAGTTAAACAAAGAAGGAAAAGAGTGTAATGTACTTCCTGGAGCTATGGACCTAAAGTTAGCAAAGTACCTCATAAAGTGAGATCTAAAGAAAAGATGCCTTTGAGGGGCACAGCCAGAAACTCAAGTTGGCACTAATTCAAACAGCAAGACAAGATTGCCTATGGAATCCAGATTAAATTCTGGGAGAAGCTATCGCAGCTGGGAAAAGTGAGTTTCCTTTTTCTCCCTTTAATTAATTTCTTCTCCCTATCAAAAAGGGTACTGAATTGCCATCCATTAAACTGACAGACTGCTTGTAACGTTGAAAATGAATAGAAATATGTATTGCGGGGAATTTTAATAGATAAAGTTTGCACTCCTCGCTTGCCGAAGGATGGCGATGTAAATAAACTTTGATTTAAATAGACAGGGAAATGCAATACCCTCGGGTAAAGTTAGACAGTGTGAATCAACTGCAGTGTAGAATCCTGGATTCAAAGGGAACTAGAAGATATTCACTGGTTTCACAAGGGCAAGACTCCAACTGCTACCTGTAGAAGAAGAAGGGCTGGTTTTGAACCCCACTTTTTAATACACGAAGGAGTCTCAAAGCAGCTCACGGTCATCTACCCTTCCTCTCCCCACAGCAGACACCCTGTGAAGTAAGTGAGGCTGAGAGAGCTCCGAGAGAACCGTGACAAGCCCAAGGTCACCCAGGAGTGTGGAATCAAAGCCAGTTCTCCAGATCGGAGGCCACCACTCTTAACCACTACACCAAACTGGCTCTCAAGCTGTAACTACATTCTTCATGCCACAACATTCAGGATACATGAGCACATCAATTAGAGACATACATCAATAATTTATTTTATTTTTATTTATTTTTCTGTTTTTAGACCCCCACTCTCAACACCAGCCGTCTCGTGGCATTTTACAAGCTGTAAAAACAATAAAAATGACGGAATATAAAACCACATAACCCCCCCCTTTTTTTTTTACAATTGATGGCAGCATAATCGATTTCCTAACCCCCTCCCAGACCCACAGCCCTGCTGTTCCCAGTCTCTGGTTCTTAAATAGATGACCCTAGGTGATGTTAACCCGGGGAGCCCCAATCGTAAAAAAGGCAGGATGAGATCTCCAGATTGGTAACTCCAGTCTCAGCCCTGGCCTCAACCAAATGCCTGGCAGAAGAGCTCCATCTTATAGGCCCTGCGGAACCCAGAGAGCTTCATCAGGGCCCTTAGCTCTTCCGGGAGCTCATTCCACCAGGTTGGGTCCAGGCCCTGCTTGATGCTTCCTTGAGTTCTTTTTCTTCAAGTCTGAATTCACTTAATACATTTACAGAGCCCAGTTCATTATGCACTTGTCTTTTGCCATCCTTTTTAGCTGTTAATTAATCTCCTCATTCAGTTGGTTAATTAAAATATGATCATGTGAGTGAAATATTTAAATAAACTTAATACCTTCTTTTCCCCCTTTATAAAGCAGGGACTAGCATTATCTGAGAGTTTGGAGACTGACTGACAGTCAAAGGATAGTTTGCTGGACTAGATAGACTGAGGATGCAAAGGGATTGAAAAGTCATTAGCATATTACGGCATAATGGGTTGGATCCGATGATCCATCAGCAGAAGCTATTAAAGGTAGCTGCAGATTTTCCTGTCATCCCCTACTTCCGGCAGTATTTTCCAGCCTTGGGAAACGTTGTTTCCGGAGTCATGGGGCCTGCATTAAGCAATAACCAGGTGGGAAATCAAGCTGTAGTGCAGAAGGTGGGTAAGAATGGTTATCCCTGTCTCTTTCATGAGCAGAGATGATGAAAGGAAGAAATTTGCCCCCTTCCCACTGCAACCATCTACATCACAAATCTTACTTATTGCAAAAAATGTGTTTTCCATTTATATTTTGGCAATAAGATATATGTGCTAAGGTAGCAATTTCATTAATATATCAAAATACAGTTTTATATGCTAACTTCTAAACGAGGCAGTTTATATTGTTAAAATAATAAAGCAAATTTAGATTTGATCAGAAAATACATATTGCATACATTACAGTCCCCCCAACTCTACCCTCCCCCACCTACACACACACAACACACTCATAGAAGGAGGGTTTTGTTCCTAAGGTTTCTATAACTCTGGAAATGTTACAACTTGAATAATACTTTGCATGATACAGTGGCGAAGCATGCCAGATTGTGTCCTAAATACGTTGGCTATCCAATTTAGGAAGTCACCTTTAAATCCACTGCAATGCACAGGGATTCTGTGGGGAAATTATAATGATTACTGAACAGGTAAAATGATGTTGAAATAAGTACCTAAAATTAATAATTAATAAACTTAACCTTGTTAGGGAATATGTTTCTATGTACAGAATTCTTTGCAAAAGTCTTCATGGCATTCTTCTTCTTCCCTGAATTCTAAAGAATCAACAGGGAATAATTCCATTTCTATTTCACAGACTGAATTATTAAAATAATGAGCAATTACGACTTTTAAACTACAAACTACATGCTGATAGAGACTTATTTTGAAAGTTTAAAGACTAAATGATTTGTGTGTGTCTCTGAGAGCAAGCATGATCAGTATATGTTGTGGGATTCAAATAAAACTTTCAATTGTCTCCAAACACCTCATGAATACAAGCACACAGGCAATTGTTTTGTTACTAAAATTGTTACTAAAATCTTGGATTTTAGTAAAGCTTTTGACAAGGTGATGATGTTCTGATGGATAAATTGAAGGACTGCAATCTGGATTTTCAGATAGTCAGGTGGATAGGGAATTGGTTAGAGAACCGCACTCAACCGCACTCAAAGAGTTGTTGTCAATGGTGTTTCATCAGACTGGAGAGAGGTGAGTAGCGGGGTACCTCAGAGCTCGGTGCTCGGCCCGGTACTTTTTAACATATTTATTAATGATCTAGATGAGCGGGTGGAGGGACTACTCATCAAGTTTGCAGATGACACCAAATTGGGAGGACTGGCAAATACTCCGGAAGATAGAGACAGAGTTCAACGAGATCTGAACACAATGGAAAAATGGGCAAATGAGAACAAGATGCAATTTAATAAAGATAAGTGTAAAGTTCTGCATCTGGGTCAGAAAAATGAAAAGCATGCCTACTGGATGGGGGATACGCTTCTAGGTAGGAGGGACTTGGGAATGTTCAGCCTGGAGAAAAGGAGGTTGAGAGGGGACATGATAGCCCTCTTTAAGTATTTGAAAGGTTGTCACTTGGAGGAGGGCAGGATGCTGTTTCTGCTGGCTGCAGAGGAGAGGACACACAGTAATGGGTTTAAACTTCAAGTACAACGATTTAGGCTAGATATCAGGAAAACGTTTTTCACAGTCAGAGTAGTTCAGCAGTGGAATAGGCTGCCTAAGGAGGTGGTGAGCTCCCCCTCACTGGAAGTCTTCAAGCAAAGGTTGGATACACACTTTTCTTGGATGCTTTAGGATGCTTTGGGCTGATCCTGCGTTGAGCAGGGGGTTGGACTAGATGGCCTGTATGGCCCCCTCCAACTCTATGTTTCTATAATATCAAGATTTTTGGATGCTTAAAACAATAAAGCTCTGCATCTTTACATGTTTCTAATTATACTTGAAAGCTGATCCTTATTAATTGTCTCAGAAAGTAGGGCTGACCAATATTGGGGGGGTCTACTTTTTTAAAAAGAGCCTCTTGTGGTGCAGAGTGGTAAGGCAGCAGAAATGTTTTCTGAAACCTTTGCCCAGATGTGGGATGTGCGTGACATCATGTGGAGGGTCTGGAATATAGTGTCTTCATTAGGTAAGCATTAATCTACATTTATGGTGTGCGGAAATGCCCTGAGTCAGTCCATTGGTCTCTCATGGCTGACATACTCAGAATACAAAGCAGATACTATCCTTCTAAGCCATGGCCCCTCCTTTAATATTAGGGAAAGGAGAAAAAAAACATCTTGAGCCATGCTGATACTGCATGCTGTAGTACCATCTATTTTCTTGTAACTGCCATTTTTCTCTCATAAACATCAATGTTATTTCACCTGCTCATTCTGCCCCAGTAGAAATGGGATTCCATCTCCTGAAACCGGCAGAATGATTTCTCTGCTGCTCAAGATGTAAATAAAGGTGACACCAGGCTTCCCACACAACCATGGCACAGCAGATATATATATATGAATAAATAGATCTTTTGTCATAAAACACCCTTTGCGGTGTCAGATCTACTCTTTCTATGATATAAAGGCAAAAAAAAAATGCAATTGTATATCACAAACAGATATTACCACTTACACCCAGTATATGTAAATCAGATCACCATGAATTGATATTATGATGCTGCACAGGACTGCCTGCTTTAATCAACTGTCAATAGTTACAGCCATGGGAGCTCAGCAGTAGATGAGTATATAATGTGTTCTGAGCTACAGGGCTTAGAAAATTTACTGAATCTCTTCCATCTATTGAATTGTCATAAAGGACTCTGTCAGGCTGATGGCATTCCATCAAATCAGCATGAGCTAGGAAATTCACATATACCTTTCCCCTGTAGCAAGAGAATTTGGACGGGTAACTATGTACGGGCACACACCCGTACATATGCACTTGACATTGCTTCTCTCAGCAAGTGCAGATTTCACCACAGAAATATGAATAAATGTTTCTATCATTTACACAGAAGGGGGAAAATAGAGATCATGAAAAAGAATGAGAACCCCTGTTGGCTCCAAGTTTAGCAGAATTTGAACTTATCTGTGACTATCCCATTAGGGAGACAGGTAGTGCCTTAATGGACGTGAGGTGAAGAAGAATTGGTTTTTATATCTCACTTTCCTGTACCCTAAGGAGTCTCAAAGAGGCTTATAATCACATTCTCCCCTTCTCCCTACAACAGGGACCTTGTAAGGCAGATGGGGCTGAGAGACTTCTGAGAGGACTGTGACTGGCCAAGGTCACCCAGCAGGCTTCATATGAAGGAGTGGGGACTCAAACTCAGTTCTCTAGATTAGAGGCTGCCACTCTTAACCACTGCCCCATGCCAGCTCTGTAATTCTAAACATATTTAGTAGAAGTAAGTCCTGTTGAAATGCTAGGTTTATTTTTTTTATTTTACTTTTATTGATGTTTATGTTATGTGTGATGCCATTTCAACCAGGTTCTTTGGAAAGGCCAAGAAATTTTCTAAATCAATTAATCAATGGATTTTATTCAGTAGTAGTAGTAGTAGTAGTAGTAGTAGTAGTAGTAGTAGTAGAAGAAGAGTTGGTTCTTATATGCCACTTTTTCTACCAGAAGATGTCTCAAAGCGGCTTAAGATCGGCTTCCCTTCCCACAACAGACATCTTGTGAGTTAGGTGAAGCTGAGAGAGCCCTGATATTACTGCTTTATCAGTGCTGTGGCAAGCAGCTTTATCAATGATGTATCAAGCCCAAGGTCACCCAGCTGGCTGCATGTGGAGGAGGAGCGGGGAATCAAACCCAGCTCACCAAATTAGAAGTTGGCAATCCTAACTACTACACCAAGCTGATTCTATGGTCATTGTACAATTTCCGTACAATTTCAGAAGCTACTCAAAATTTAATTGGATCTTGTTTCACCTTTGATTCTCTCATTAGGCAGATTGGTAGAATTGGAGGGACTTTGTGTCCATCTTTATATTTTCCTTGGAAACGCGTTTGCACACATATACCCTGAAAAAAATCCTGGAGCTCAGCTTGCTTGTGAATGTCTCACTGACTAGGCTGGTAGTCCGATATACTGACACAAGGCAGTGATTGTGTTGCAGATCCATCTAAGATTGTGTTCCTCTGGGATTAATTAAAGGCACAGTTCCCCAGGAGCTTCTTGTGCACATGTCTTCTTGCAATGACTTTCCCCAGCCAGAGTTCCTGCAGTTCTTATTCATATCCATATTCGCAGAAACACATTACTGGACAAAAAGACTGAGACAACTTTCCCCCATTGCTGTGAGCCATAATTGCAAGCATATTAATAGCAAACCAATACAGAAAATATGAGAAAAGTGGTAAGGGCTGTAATTGCTTGCACATTTATTTGGGAGATGGAAACCATTGACAGAACATGCATTGGATTAGATCAGCTGCTTACTTGGTAGGACAATATACTTAAAAGTGTTGCTTATTACAGAGGTTCTGCTTAAGAAGTTTGTGTCTTCAGCCCAATTCCTGTTCCAAACTTAAAACAGAAATGTAAGTTGTAAATAAGAGTCATAACCAGGGATATATAGGTACTACTGGAGGGAAAGTCACGCGGTATAGCCTAATTACAACAGATCTTAGAAGCTAAGCAGGCTCAATTCGTGTATGGGAGACCACCGAGAATGAATCTGCAGAGGAAAGCAAGGGCAAACCACTGCTGTGTGTCACTTGCCTTGAAAGCCCCTTCCTGGGCTCTCCATAAATTGGTTAGAATTTGACAGCACTTATGTGTGCATGGTCCTTGCCATTTCTGGCAGAAAAGGTTGCAGCTCTGAATTATTCCATGGGTTGGGGTTATATGGCCATTTCCCGGGCCAAGGATCTTCAAGCTTTCTGCTGTTGGGGTACTTTCCAGTGGCTGAACATTGCAAAGGGTTTAGAGGGCACTGTTTGAGTGTAGGCAAAGTGTATTGGTGGCAAGTATCTGAGCAAAGGGAGCAGCAGACGGAGAGAGGGAGGGAGAATGGGATAGCCCATGTTGAAGGGTTGAAACAGATATTGGAGTTTTCAAATGAGAAATGGTATAGGATTAACTCTCAGGGAACATCAGATTACTTGACTAGGAGCATTTCATCTGCAGTGTAAGAATCCCAAACTGCTAAATGGACCCTCCTCCAATCAATCAGTGGTTCTGGTGGGATTAAATTAAAAAATGCTTCATCAGTATGATTTCCAGCAGGTCTGAACCATCCTTATTTCCAAAGGCTGATGTGTGTTGTATTGGCACACTCAGTTTGTGCAAGCCAGACTTGATGGGTCACATTCTCCTGCATAGAAACTGGAAGCATGTCATCAAATGCATACATCTGTCCAGTAGTGTGTCGCTAAGGAAGCTCGATAATGGTGAGGATACGGTCTTTAAAGAAGGCTTTTTCTTCTTTAGTGATCTGCCTAAAGAATCCTTTATAAGCACCTAAGACATTCTAGATGACCTAGACAAAAAGTTTTAAAAATGATTGCCTCATACTGAAGGATGCATCAAGTTGATTTTTAAAAACCTGTTTCTGCACATGGCCATTTTGAGTGGTTTTCGGTGTTGGTGTTGTTGAGACACTTGTTTCTTTTTACACCATTTTAATCCAATTAGTTTCTTAATGAATAATATATTGGGGAAATTCAGTCCAACAAATGAGAAAATGGCCTGAAAACTGAGACAGAAATTTTAAAAAATGTGACAGCATTATTAGAATATCATATTGTTTTACCTGAAAAGCAACAGGTTTATTGATGTCTGTCTGACAACCAGGGGGAAAGAAGGATAAAGATAACTGAGAATCTCTGCTTGGTGATTGTTTTCAAAGGAACCTGATTGGAGAGGGTGCTATTTCATCTAGAACTGTTACCTCACTTTTCCAGTGACAGGTTATCCAGAATGATACATTTAAATGTATAGACATGAATCTCCATATAAATTATTTATATATGCAAATAAGCAATAAATTGGCCCCGTGTGTCCTCAGAAACTAATATTCCTATTTTGTTTCTTTTTTTGCCTCTGTAGTGGATATTCTTCTAAAATATGGTTTAGAATGATGCTTTCCAAATACTGGAAATGTTCCAATTACACTATGGCAAGTTTTACTTTTTCAAAAAGGCATTATGTAACAATCAGAACAACTGAGAAAAATATGCAATTTTCTCTCTGTGTTTCATGTTTCCTTTAAATTCTTTCATTTCTGGAGTGCTGTGGAAGGGAATGGATGATAAGTTATTACAGAAGCATCCAAGTAGCCTGTGTATATACATGTGGAGAGACATCCAGGGAGGTAGATGATAGTGGTCCTGAAGGGGCCTTTGGTCTGTGGATGGAATAGCTCACCCTTCTGCATAGCTCAGCCTTCTGCATAGCTGAACTGCATGATCTCAGAGAAAATCCTCCCCTCCATTCCTGCTAGTACAGTTACCAAGAACTACAAGCTCTGGCTCCAACTATATCCATTTCTTGTACAAGAAATCTGCAGTGCCCCATTTACAGACTAATGGGTCTCTCTGGGATACATAGATGGGGCTCCGAAATATATCTACATCCCACATTCCTTTCAATGGTTCTTAATCCCTTGACTCTTACTGCTTCTGATCTTCTCCTTTCTCTTCCCTCTTAACAAGGGATGCAACTTTCACTAATTGGAAGTCACTGTTTCATGTTCCTTCACATGTTTGGTGTTGCTGGTTAATATGTAATTCCTGAGACTCTCCCATTTCACTCTGGCCTTATCTATGCATCATTTTGCTTTACGCTATGAGATAAGTCTGTTCCACGAAGCTTAATAACTCTTTTTTTGAGGGTTATGAATTTCTAGATTATAACTCAAAATATATAAAGTATAGAAACACACGCAGAGAGAGAACAATCTGCAAATAAATCAATAACCTATGAAAACTATTTTTACATGTACACAGGAATTGGTTTGCAAAAGAGAACTATTTGTGTATGCCAAAAAGAAAAGTATAAAAGTATAAAAGTCATGTGAAACCTGACTGCAGGGCACAAGGAAGGGCTAAGCAGACGACTGAATCCAGGCCCATCGGACTGAACATGGCGCATAACATAAAGTGAATAACAAAATTTGATTTCAATAGCACCTTTAAGACCAACAAAGATTTATTCAGAGCATGAATAACTAAAGTTTACTAATTTGCTACTAATTTGCCCTTTTTTAATATTGATACCTTGTTCCATTTTGCCTGAGGAAGAGCACAGGCACTCCAAAGCTCATGCCTTGAATCAATTTTTGTTGGTCTTAAAGGTGCTATTGGAATCACATTTTGTAGTGCTACTTCAGACTAACATGGCTACTCACTTGAATCTATAGAGTGAATATTATTTATTATTATTATTATTTAATTTTTAGACCTCTGTGTTTAATTGCAGAGATCTCTTGCAGAGATCCTGGTGATCTTTGCAAGTATGGACAATGTCAAAGGGAGCATGAAGAAGAAGAGTTGGTTTTGACACCCTGCTCACGATCACCTTCACTTCCTCTCCCCACAACAGACACACAGTGAGGCAGCTGAGGCTGAGAGAACTCTGAGAGAATTGTGACTGGTCCAACGTCACTCATCAGGCTTCACAGGGGCCCATTATGCACGGCCGCCAAAACGGCGATTTCGGGTCACATGGAAAACACGGAGGGGGAAGAAGCGAAGCAAACCACTTGTGTACGGGACGGGACGCAATGGCGGCAAAACCCAGAGTAACCGATTATGCACGCGGTGCCGCTGGTGCCGCTTCTGGTTGCACCCTGGTCACCCGGAAGCTGCGCTTTCTTCCACGTTTCGCAAATGTGACTTTTTCGGCGGCATGCACCGAATCTGCGGCCGGTTGCAGCCAGCTCCGTGCGTTATCAGTGATTTTAGTCACCGCCATTCCACCCCGAATGCGTGCTATCCCCCCCCCTGTGCATAATGGGCTATGGAGGAACGTAGAATCACTCAGATCCCCAGATGAGAGTCTGCCGCTCATGAGCACTATACCATGCAGCCTTGGGGTTTTTTTAAAGCTTGGTGCAGATCTTCCTAATGGAATCCCACCAATTGGACAATGGTCCTCATTGGTCAGATTTTGTACACATCTGGGGTGTGACAGCGCCAACTGGAGAACATACAAGACTTGTATGTGGAGGAATCTCACCTAGCTTATCCTTACACTCTGCCTCCCTGCCTGCTTTTCCATCTGTCTGCCAGTCTGACCCCATCCCAGACACTTTCAGAATTTTACAGGAAAATGTATCAAAGATCAAAGCAATTTGGGGAATCCCTAGACCAGGTTTTCTCAATCAGGGTTTTGTGCAAGTTTCTGGAGTTTCTCGATATCCCTGGAAAGGTTTTCCTGAATGGGTAGGAGTTAATTAATTTCTTATATATATTTTAATTTGTTAACTTAAATGTCAACCTGCCCCCTCCCAAAATGGCCAATGATTGACCTGGAGGGATGGGGTGGAGCCAGAGGTGGACATCTACAAAGCTCTGCTTCCCAACCATACTCTGCATGATTGTGCCACTTCTGGGGTTTCTTGAAGCCAGAGGAATGTTTCAGGGGTTTCTCAACCGTAAAAAAAGTTGAGAAAGGCTGCCATAGACCGTCATAAGGTGCCCGTGATGTAACTTCTTGGTTTTCATAGAAACGATGGTGCGATGCTGGCTTCCCCTTGCCATTGTCTTCCAGCTTCCTGGAGGAAAGCAGTGGCTGGGCTGCAATGGACAGCAGGAGACTGCCTACCACCATCTGGAAGTTGGTAATGCTTGTGTTGGCACAGAAAAACAAGGTATTAAAAGAAGTGTTTAAACATACATCACATGTTTATCAGCTGACTACAACTTAACTTTTTAAAAAATGAAGCACGGGTAAGATCTTTTCAAGTAAAAAAAAAGTTGCTGAAGCTGCAGCAGCAAACTGGTGGAAGAAGAGCTGCAAACAGGTGCAAAAACATTTATAAAACACCAGACAGCTATTCTACACCCTTCAAAGTGGCAGTTTTCATACTGAAAATTGATTTTGAAAACTCAGTGTAACCCTGGTATGGACAACAACAAGAGCTAACTGTTGGATTCCCTTCCTGTGTGATGGGCTGTAAGGCAGTAGAACAGCTGCCCAGTTTGTGGAGGAATTTCTCTCGCTATGTTTCTTTTCTGGAGCTTCTATTCATGGGTATTTAAAGGCCATCTAGCCCTGCCTCAGGATCCTAGTACATTCTCATTGATGTTTCTCTATCAATGCAGATTGACAATGTTGAGTTTTTTTCAGGCACTAAGAACACCATCCTTTCCATGTGTGTTTACAAGCCCCACTGAGTTGAATGCAGTTTGAATACAATGTGCTAGTACTGGGGTCTCAGTCTTCTGTTTCATGACCAGGAGAGTCAAGAGGCTTGCCATCCAGGCTTCTGCCCAATTAGAGTACTGGAACTGGGCACCTGGGCCTCTTCCATCCTTAATCTCATAGAATAATAGAGTTGGAAGGGACCTCATGAGTCATCTAGTTCAACCCCCTGCACTATGCAGGACACTCACATCTCTATCACTCATCCACTGTAACCTGCCACCCCCGTGAGCCTTCACAGAATCAGCCTCTCTGTCAGATGGCTATCTAGCCTCTGTTTAAAAATTTCCAAAGATGGAGAACCCACCACCTCCCGATCTGATGGGTGGAAGAAGAAGGCAAAGTTATGGTGCATAAACAAACAACATCTACAGGACCAGATTATTACAGACCTCTTGTTAGGGTCAGAAAACAGCAAATACCATTGTGTTCCTTTGACCGTTTATGCACTGGAGGTTTCATGCCAGACTGCAGGCTGGAGTTTTAGTCATGGCAGGTTGCCCCACCTCTTCCTGCACCCACCCTGGGGAGCATTTGGCCCAGTGAACCTCATCCACCCTCAATTTGTGTTCCTGCACGGGAGCTGGTGCAGTGAAGTTCCCAGTGCATAAACGGTCTTTGTGAATCGACTGATGTGAGTTGTATTCCCACACATGCATAGTTTGCTGCTCTGGTGTTAGGGGCCCTATGGCCTGGTATACAATGGCCCATTTTGCACATTCCTTTTTCCTAGAGAGGAGGGAAAAAAGAAGAAAAGAAAAAAAAAACAGGGCACTTCTAATAACCAGGGGAAACTTCATTAGCTGGTAATCTGATTGCGAAAGTTAGATTTGAAGCATATAAATTAACAGCAATTTATGATTCAGCAGCAGTCAATAACACTCAATCAATAAAAAGCAATCACTTATAAACCCAGTCCAAATGCAATTAGTCTCTGGTGCTTTAGAAAAGCCTTGCCCCAACATCTACTCTCCTTAGGAAAGCTAAGCCAAGGACTGGAGTGTATGTGAGGTCCTGGTAGGCAGTAAATGAAATGGCATGCCAAGGCGGAGAGAAAGTGGAGGGGAAATTAACTGATTGTGGTCATGAGAGACTCCGGGGGGGGGGGGGGGGGAGGACCCAGGGGCAATGTTTGCAGTGGCCATAGCAGATGGGAGGAAGAGTAATGGGAGAAGTTTGGCAGTACTCTGGGGGTGGCACTCTAAGATAAGGAGTGCTTGGAACTGGAGCTGGTGGAAGCCAGACAGAGTCTGTGTCCAGTAGGAGGCTGGGAAGGGCTGGAAGAGAATCTCCAGCCTGGTGGAGGAGGGGGAGGAGAGAGAACAAGGAACTGAAGGGATAGTTTATTTCATAAACTGCCTGATCCTAAAGTCCATCTTGGTGGAGGCAAGGTCTGGAAGAAAACCTAACCGGCATTGCTAAATCCTAGATCTTATATTCCCACAGTGGTTTTGGAGTCAAATAAAATTACCTCACTTGACAGTTTCAGGCATGAAATAAAATTACATTACTAGAAATGTAGGGACAGCTCTAGCAATGGCCAACAATGGGTTTGCCATTATGATTCAATCAAGAAGACGGCTAGGTCACTGCTACAGACAGGCTAGGGATTGTGCTGTAAATCCTGCCAAACCTTTGGTCATGTTTGCCCATCCTTGTCTGAAGATCTGACTGTACTTCAGTGGCCAGAGGCTCTCAGTGATCTCAGCTACTGAGGAATGCTGCCATTAGGACAAAGCTTTTGGCAAGGAGACTCATGTCACAAAAAGCCAAGTTTTAATTGGGCATTTTATCTTCTTGTCAGATTGTGAACCTGATCTAAGATGGACTCTGCATCTTGCCTTCCCGGCATCTGGATATGGTTGTAAATGAAAGGAAGAGGTCCATTTTATGCAGCACTCCCATAGGCTCCAGGGAATCATAAAGCTCTAGTCGTCTTTTGAGGTTTGAGTCTTCTGGGCTAATATATGCCATCAAAAAATCCAATAATCATTGTTCTGTTCCTTGTATCTTCATGCCCCTAAATAAGCTGCCAGATCTTGTACACTCTCTACTATGTAAAGCAACGTGTGGCTGAATACATAATACAAATCTAGGAAATATTAAGTTAAGGCTCCATATCGGTGATTCCTGGAATTTCTAAGACATCCATTCTAAGACGATTTCATACTTGTAAGTGCAAGATAAAAAATCTACAGCTATCAGAATCAATCAGAAACAACCTTTTGGAACAACAATTAAATGGAAACTTTTATCCCATGCCATCCCACCAGTCCAGAAAGTTAATCCACAACACTGTCTATTTTTTTCCTCTCATGGTTAACAGTGTTGGACTAGGATCTGGTCTGAATTTCTTCTTGTGCCATGGAAGCTTGCTGGGTGACCTTGGACCAGTCACACTACACTGCTGGCACTGGCTGCGTCACCAGAGCTGGTGCCAGAGGGTGCTGGTCAGGAGGTGCCATGTGGGCCACTCCTGGTCCTTCATGGGATCAATGTGTGTATTACCCTGCCTGTCTCCTGAGACTTGTGTTCCAGTTCACCATGGTGAAGCTCTGTTCCTGCAACTCCTGGCTCTTCAACCTCTGTCTTGTCTACTGACCACGTTCTGGTTCTTTGATTCCTGGCTTGTCTACCGACCATGCTCTTTGACTTTTTGGCTTGGCTTCAACTTTGCTCCTGATTCCAGTTCATGTTTTGCACCTGTCTCACTCTCTGTGGTTTTGACTCCATTTTGGCTTGACTTTGCTCCCCACCCCACATTCATGTGAACTCTGTCCTCCCTGGATCCCAACTTCCCAGACTGGACTCTGGCTTTGGGGCAAGCTCTGTGCTCTGGAACAACCACCCGGCCATGCAGGTGTGGCCTGGCAGGGCGGCACACATACTCTCTCAGCCTAACCTACTTCACAGGGTTGTTATGAGGATAAACTGCAGGAGAAAGGTAAGGCAACTGAAATAATTAAATCCAGCTTGTTAGAATCCACACATTCCAAGAGTATGTCACTTGCCACTAATTTTTAAAGTATGGGATGCATCAAAAAGCCTGTTTATAAATTTGCCATTCCTAGTTTGAGAGAAAGTTTATTTCCTACTTGAATTTATCTATCCACCTCCAATCTGAGAAGCAGTGGACTTCTGCTCCTACCAAATTCTGCTCCATTGCATCTGTGCCCACATCTGACCGAAAGTTCAGTGAAACCCAAAAGGCTAAGGTCTGCTTAGAAAATATACGAGGTGACTGCCTATATGAATTTCAGCAACAGCTAGCATTCTACATTTTGAAATCTAATCTCATTCCTGATTAAAGTTTCCCCCCTCCATCCTATTTGTAACCCTGCTTGGCAATTTGATTTGTGCGGCTCTGTACAAATATATGCTTTAGCATTAAACTGGGTCAGCAATTCTGACAATGATCTCTCTTGGAAATTGGGTCCGGACAATTTGTTCAGCTGGGGTAGATCATTTAAAACATATATGATGGAAAGACTATAAAGTGATTCTCCCCCCACCCCCCGGTATAGTGTACTAATAAATATTATGGATGGAGACCTCATTTGTGTCTCCTTTCAAGGGTACAGGGAAGATCTTCATGGGGATATACTGCCCTCTGGCAGCAAGTGAGAACAGCGTTAGGCCAGGATCCAAAGGAATGGCATAAAGCAAGAGCCGTGATCCGTGTACTGATAACACCCGGCATCTGCTACAAGTACAATACGAGATTCGATAGAGGGGCATCACTTTTTATTTCTTTGGGTGCTAAATTGTTGTTGACTTTTTAAAAATCAGGTAACTGACCAAGAACTACTCGCCACAAATATCTTAAATAGCCAGGGTAGGTGCCATAGGAAAATAGGTGCCATAGGAAAATAATTTTAGGGGGAAATGACAGGTAAAGATTCAAGAGGGTCAAGAGTAAATAAAACAGACTCTGTGCAAGCTGGAGACATCAAACTCTCAGCAGACCTTACCCTGATCTCCTCTACATGCCCTCCATGTTCTGTGCAGATTGGATTTAGAGGGTCAGAGTTGTTGTTGTTGTTGTTGTTGCTGCTGCTGCTGCTGCTGTTGTTGTTGTTGTTTCAATTTGATTCCCACCACTATTGGGGAACCTTCTTGTGGCAGGTTACAATCATAGAGCATAAAACTCAAAATCATAAACATAACCCCCCAATTAAAACCCACTATTACTATGTATTGATTGATTGATCAATTGATTTTTATACTGCTGCTCTTCCAGTGGTCTCACAGCAGTTCACAACAAAATAAAAACAATCAAATACAATAAAACCCCATAAAGCATCCCTAACAACAATAAATAGACAGACTGATAGAAAAAACCGATGGCAGCATAAAGAATTCTCCTCCCCCACCAACCCTCCCACACCTGGTGCCCCCAGAGGAAGACTAGTGTTAAGTTTCTGCATCCCTGTCGACATAGCTGTGGTACACCTGGCGCTGCCACACAGGGGTCACCGAGGAGGGTGTAGATATGTTCCCAAAATGGGGGCTGGAAACAGGGCCTAGTATTGGAGAAGATAGAGGGGACCCAGCTGCTTCTGGTGCAGGGCTAGGAGGAGCCATAGAGGGATGTATTTAAGGCAGGAGCAGCAACTGGGATTTGGGATGTAGAAGGGTAGATGCTTTCCCCCCACCCTCTGTTGTCAGAATCCTTCTCTCCAAAGAGTGTTAGCAATTACTTGGCATAGCTGTTAAGGGCAGCGGATAATAATCGGGTTTGATTCCCCACTCCTCCACATGGGCTTGCCACAGCCCTGTTAAAAGCTGTTCTTGCAGCACTGTCCTGTCAGAGCTCTCTCAATCCCACCTACCTCACGGGATGTCTGTTGTGGGGAAAGGAAAGGGAACGTGATTGTAAGACACTTTGAGAGAAAGCAGGGTATAAAAACCAACTCTTCATCTCTTCTTCAGTGTAAGCAGCATCCTTCTCTTTTCTTACTGATGCCAGGATGACGCAAATGAGTCGGATCCTGCCAGCCCTCATCCCACATGGCTTTTGCCATGCAGGCCCTATGATTCCCCCAGCATGCCAATTTGGGGTGGTCAAGTTGGACCCCTCCTCTTTTTTTCACCTGTGGAAAACCTGATAGGATGCAACCCTAGGGAATTGTCCTTCTCTTCATGTTATTCTGCATTCCCATGAGAAGAAACCTAACCCACTTTCCCTGTCCTGCAACGTCCTTTTAAAGGACCTGCAATCATTCTATGTTTTTAAAATATTGATCCATACCCTCCAACAGTTCATAGATCAAAAGAGAGAAGCCTCTGTTCACATGGCAAAGATGGCTTCCTGAGATCCTCTGCACTTCCAATTAAGCTGTGTTGAAGGCTCTACTCTGCCTGTTGTATATTGTATTCATTTATTCGGCAACAGCTAATCTTTCATTGATTTAAAAGCAAAGAGAGTGATTTTGGTAAAGATATACTAGAGAACCAGAATTGTCCTACAGTAAGTTGTTATCAGTTGAAATCATAGCATGCTGCGCACTGCGTGGAGACTTATAGTGTTTGACAACATCTATTTATATTGATGCACACAAGATGCATCACCTCCCCATTCGAAAATTTAACTTCTGGAGAGCTTGAAAAGGTGGCTTGAAAAGTCTTTATGTGGACAGGTTAAGTCCCGCAAAACATTGGAAAACAAATAACATTAAGAAAATTAGGGCTGAATAGGAAGATAGGCTACTAATTTTCTGCCACCATTCATTTCCCCTCTGATTGCAATGTGCATTATCTTTGCACCCTTTACGAGTTTTCTTTATAATACCCCTTTTCAATATGACTGGGGGGGGGGGGACTCATATCTCCATTCATACTGTTGTCTGATGAAGGGAGCTTTGACTCTCAAAAGCTTATTGGTAATTTGTTGGTTTCTAATGTGCAACTCGAGCCTCTTGTGGTGCAGAGTGGTAAGGCAGCCGTCTGGAAGCTTTCCCTATGAGGCTGGGAGTTCAATCCCCGCAGCCGGCTCAAGGTTGACTCAGCCTTCCATCCTTCCGAGGTCGGTAAAATGAGTACCCAGCTTGCTGGGGGGTAAACGGTAATGACTGGGGAAGGCACTGGCAAACCACCCCGTATTGAGTCTGCCATGAAAACGCTAGAGGGCATCACCCCAAGGGCCAGACATGACTCGGTGCTTGCACAGGGGATACCTTTACCTTTACCTAATGTGCAACTCACCTCAAATCTAAATGTTCTACAGTATACCAATATGGCTACCCTCTGAACCACATTGAATTCTAATGAGGCATTCTTAAATGTTCAGAGTAAAATTGGGACAGTGGTTTCTTAGGGACAGGTACCAGCAACTAGAGACTGTTCTTGGACACTGGACACCAAGGAGCCTGAAAATGCTATTGGATTTGGATATTTGGGGGTCATTTTTCATTATGTATGCAAAAATATCAGTGATATTTTTTAAATGGTAATTGTCTTTGTAGCCCACCCATCCCTGAAAGGTTGGCAGGAGAAAAAATGGCAGTCAGTTGGTGGGAGTACAGCAGCATGTACTGTCACTTCCAGATTTGGTTGTGGGGGGAACAGGGGGCATGGTTGGGGAGCTCACTGACATGCTGATATCACACAGAAATGATGTCACCACATTGGATGGGGAAGCCGGTGTACGTCGTGGCGGTGGTTTATGGCTCTGCAAGTTTCAGTGGGGGTGGGCATGCACAATAGTGACATGTGGCTTTGCAAGTTTTAGGTGGGGGAGTGGGTGTGCATGATGGCAGTGGGCGGTTCTGCAAGTTTCAGGTGGGGGAAAAAGCATACACAATGGTGGCAGGTGGCTCTGTGAGTTTTGCTTCGAAAGGAGTGGGTGCAGTAATGGAAGTGGGCAGCATCTGTGATGAAGTTTCAGGTGGGGGATTCCTGCATTTTATAAAACCCCTAAAGTGGTGGGTGAAGATGCTAAATTGGGTGTCCCTCTGGCCTCAGCAGGGTTCTAGCATCCCAAATTCCAGAGAAAATTGGAAGTGAAGTCATGATGTTTGGGGTGATGCTTTGAGATTTTGCATATTCTAGAATCTAGAGCAACTTCTTGACATTCTGACAGTGAACTCATATCTGCATCCAAAATGCTCCCATAGGTTCCAAGAAGCTGAGCCAGTTGGGGGCAATGCTTCATTTGCCATGATGAGCCAGCCTTCCTATAAAGGTATCCATTTACTTGCAACTTCTAGTCTTCATGCATACTACAGAGGGGCTAGATTTCTAGGCTTCCCTAGGATTAACCAGAATAAAACAAGAGTATGCTTATATCTTAAAAAATCAATAAAGTTTCCACGAGGAACTCACTCAACTTCACCAACCTCCAGGTGGGGCTTTGGGATCTCCTGGAGAAAAAGGCAGCTTTGAGACCTGTAGGGACAATCTTGGCTGGCCTTTCTTACCCATGCAGTTTTTCTCTCCCTCTAAACTTTTTCTCTCTTTTAAATTTTACCCCCTGTTATCTTTGGGCTGTTGCTTTCTGAAGCCTTCTCCTCCTCTTTTCAGAGCCCCCCTAAAGTATTTACTTCTTCTTTGCTACACACATCTGCCTACCATGTCCCATTCTAAAATTCCAACAGGTCAGACCAGTGGCAGCCAGATTCAGGACTGCCTTCTTCTACCTCTGTGACAATTTGGTCAATCTCTACCTTCATCACCAGATCAGTCAATGCTTTGATAGTAGATCCTCTATGCAGATGCCCAGATCTTTTTATCAAAACAGCAGTTAGCACCCAACTGTTGCAATCTCCACACCAGTAAGCTATTTTAGGCACCTCAAGGCTAAAAAAAGAGAGCAAAACAGTAACATAAAGGACTGTTGACACAGAAGCTTTGCATACTAGTTTAATGCAATTAGGCTAATGATACAGAGAGATTATAGAGCAAGAACAAGGTCTTTTCAGCATTCTGTGATATGGAATTCAAGGGTTTTTTAACTACATATATATTCTTTGATTAAAGTTTTTTTTCCCCTTCAGATACCTGATTTAGATGGTAGACATGCACACCCAATAACACCAAGAGAGTTCCGACCTTCCTCCATTCATCTTGAACTTTGAAAGCCTGTATGTGACAGGTTCCCGACCAGCTTCAAGCAAAAAGACAAATACCCAGCTTGAGTAATTGAAATGTAATTACAGGGTGCACCTTAGAGAGCTGTCTCTGAGACTTCTGCCGTCCCAGACATACGCCTGAGAAAATGAATAATCATGGTGAAATTGGTAGACTCTTGAACCACTGAATGTTTGTTCCAGATAAACAGATACACGCTTGTTTGAGGGGGTTATGGCTTCACAATGCAGAAGATGGGCATAAAAATCTATTCAATGAAGATGTGGGAATACATATAATAATCACTTGTACATTTCAAATCCAGAAGATTGGTAGTTATATCGATTGGACAACTCTACCTAATCTTAAGGACAGTTGCATTAACTTGTAAATACATTAAACTCTTTAGAAGGGTATGACTCTGTTTAGGATTGTACAGTAATTGCAGTGGTGAACAAGGATGCAACACAATCTTATAATTTCAATCAATCAATCAAACTTTATTACAGTCATTCCAACCAAGTTATATGAAGTCATTACATAAGAGACCAAAAGAATATGGCCATTTAATATAATACAATTTAAAACAGATCATAAAATAGTACTTAAAACTATGCTACTTTAGAGCATTGGATTTTTATGGCGGCGGCACAAAACTTAGTCAGCTGAGTTGTCACCTGGGGGGAATCATCACTTAGCCTCTTTGCTTGATCTACATCATGATGTTCTGGCAACTTTTTAAGAAGTGGTTCAATCAAGTTGCTGTGAATGTCTACATAAGCAGGGCAGTGGAACAATATATGCTGTCTTGTATCAATTTCTCCACTCCCACAAAAACATTGTCTCAGTATAAGGGGAATGTTATTATAGTGACCCTCTACAAGAGCTGAAGGCAAGACAAAGCATCTTGCAAGGGTAAATGCCCTTCTTTGCTTACTTATTACCAGCTGAGACAGATAAGTGGCAGGGGCCAGAACATATCTTGTTTTAACTGGGGCCAAAAAAGTTGGAGCTTTACTCAGGTCCAGTTGACGTCGATTGTCCCATATCCACTGCTTAACTAATGATGCAGCTTGATTTTGAACTAATATGGACTTATAATTTCAGACCAACTTGATAATGTAAACTCCCTTAGCCCCGTTGTAGTTTATTTATTCTGATTTTGTTCCATGTTGAAAAAAAAACATGCAGTTCTGTAACACATCAAGAATGACACAATTGCATTTTCCGCCACAGTGGGGGAAATTATGGCACTGAATTGTTACTGTGGAAAACAGCCTGTTGTCTCCAGGTCATTTTGGGTGCTCATAATAGCAATGTAGGCCCTTTCCCCCTGCGCCATAATCCTGATCGGAATCAACCCCCGATGCACACTGGAGTTGCAACCAGGGATTCACAGCTGTGGTATGCCAGTGGCAAGCTGTGGCATAGTGTTGGTCTTTAGATTCTTGCCTGAGCTATAATTTAAGCCCAGGCTTCCCAAGTCATACACTGACTAACTACTATTTCCCTCATTTTGTTTCAATATTTTCTCTGTCTGCATTGCACAGTTGTTTTCATATAGTGTTTTACTGATGTACACAAATTCTCCTCAGTGGTAAAGAATACACCCAAACAAAATTGTTACCACTGTATTTACAATTTAGATGTTGAAGGTTGCCCCACCCCACCCCCTACCTCCAATATTTGGTCAATGTATACACCTGTATTGGAAAAATAGGAGGGAGAAAAGATGTACATTTGCTGAAAGTTGTGGCAAGCTGTACTTACTTTGTGCTTTGTATAAAATCCAGAACTATGGCAGGACACAATAGAAACATTTGAACTCATTTATTCCATTTCGGACAGGAGATCTGAACTTTACATTCTAGTGAGCAGTTCAGGTATTTTCAGAAAGTCCCACACTCTTTGCTCTTACATGGTTCCCCTGGCTTGAGGATGGTAGATTTTGCAGAATACAATTAACTTTGTAATGATATAATGCAAGATTTGGCCTTCAGTATAGAAGGAAAGAAAATGCAAAGAAAGAAAATGAACCCAAAGCTCTAAGTCCAGAATTAATTTTACAATTTATCCTAATTATACTGGCATTAAGGAAGAGTGGAGCATAGTACAGAGTTCAAGTAATTTCATTACAACTATATGTTTGTTATCTGATAGCTAAGCTTACCAAGTTTTTACTCTGAGATGGTTTGTTTGCCTTTAAATCTGCCTTTATCCTGTCCTTTCTCTATGAAATACGGAGCGGTATACATTATGGATACCCCAATATTTTGTCCTCCCAATGATGAGGTAGGTGAAGCTGAGAGCGTGTGGGGTTGGGAAGAGACTTGGAGGGCAATGTTGTATCCCTTTAATAGAGGCTTAATATGTGGAAATGGCCAGCTGAAGTTTTCCATGGCATTGTTGTTGTTAGGTGCGAAGTCGTGTCCGACCCATTGCGACCCTATGGACAATGATCCTCCAGGCCTTCCTGTCCTCTACCATTCCCCGGAGTCCATTTAAGTTTGCACCTACTGCTTCAGTTACTCCATCCAGCCACCTCATTCTCTGTCGTCCCCTTCTTCTTTTGCCCTCAATCGCTCCCAGCATTAGGCTCTTCTCCAGGGAGTCCTTCCTTCTCATGAGGTGGCCAAAGTATTTGAGTTTCATCTTCAGGATTTGGCCTTCTAAGGATCAGTCAGGGTTGATCTCCTCTAGGAATGACCAGTTTGTTCGCCTTGCAGTCCAAGGGACTCGCAAGAGTCTTCTCCAGCACCAGAGTTCAAAAGCCTCAATTCTTTGACACTCAGCCTTCCTTATGGTCCAACTTTAACATACATTGCAACTGGGAATACCATAGCCTTGACTAGACACAATTTTGTTGGCAGGGTGATGTCTCTGCTTTTTAGGATGCTGTCTAGATTTGCCATAGCTTTCCTCCCCAGGAGCAAGCATCTTTTAATTTCTTTGCTGCAGTCTCCATGCAGGTGAGGAAGCAAAATGGATGAATGAATGGTCCAGGAACAAAACAGGAAATGAAGAGGCCGTGTCCTCTCCTTGCTATAGGTCTAATGTTCATGGATGATATATGTGAGGAAATTTGTGTCTGTAGTCAGTTCCTTTTAAATATCGTGGCCATTTGTTATGGTTATTTGTCAGCACAATTTTGTATCTGGAAAATCTAAATCAGTTCTGTGGTTGCTGCATTTTATACACTTACCTTCACCAATGATTCAGTCCCACAAGGCACAACCTCAATGTCCTCAACTGGATTTTACACCACAGAACACCAAACATAACAATAAACCAAAATTTTAGTTAAGAGAGCAGAGTAGAACAAATAACAGTTGGACAGGTTGACGTCAGAGCCTTCAGTTTAAAACACCACAGAGGAAAGGGATCTGTCATATATCTGCTGAAAGTTTGTGGATTTTCATTTCTCAGTAGCTGAGGAGATATAACACCAAACCTATCTGATGAGGGATGAGCAGAGATAAAGTAATTTCATGTCCTTGTATGGATGAACAGAGATGAAGCAAAAAAAAAATCTATTTTCTAACTACTTTCCAATCTCAGGCAGCTAAATTGTCCAAAAGGGCCTCTGTGTGGTGCAGCAGTACTTTTTCCGATGTACATTTCTATCCAATGTAATAACTCCTTTGCCTTTCCGGGCAGCATCTTGAAGTAAAAGAGTAATTGAGGCACTCAAGACATTGGCACTTACAAGTTTTGTCTGCCATCATGACAAAGCTAAATGACTGTACTTAACAAGAAAGCTCTTTATCTGGATTAGGGCATCTCTCCTTCCCCCTCCCTTCCTTGTAAGAGTTTAAAGATTTGCACAATATTGTCAAAATAAATACAAATTCTTTACTGAACGCCATTGAGGCTTCATGAAGTAATGTTTTAAAAGTGCACAAAAGAAAGGCCGTGCTTTCAAAGTCGATAAGGCACAGAAAGTTATTTTCAAGCGCAGAACAATTATGAGGCAGCCGGGGCTACAAAGTGTTTGCTAGAATCCCTTTATCCAGATTTGTCAGTGTTTACCACCTAGATTTATTGAACCCCAGCTTAGATTTAACATTTCTATAAGCTGTTGTAATAAAATTGTTAAAGATTTTCAAAGGCACTTAATGGAGTTAGGCTCCTATCATATCGGGAGGAAACCAATTACGGAAGAGCCCTTCAGGAACTGATAAATGTAAATAAAGTAGATGCCTGCCTGACTCTAAGGCTGAGTTGAACAGGGTGCATGAATTTTGTGGAAACTTTTGCAAGATTCAAAAGGGCCAGTTTTCAGAAGGGCTACAGACAGGCATAGGAATGCCAGCCTCCATGTGGTACCCAGGGATCCCCTGGAATTAGAGCTCATTTCTAGACTACAGGGATCAGTTCCCCTGGAGAAAATGGATACTTTGGTGGATGGACTCTATGGTGTTTTAACCCCCTGAGGTCGCTATCCTTCCTTGCCTGTACCCCAAACTTCCAGGAGTTTCCCAACCTGTATCTGGCAACTCTGCTTCCTCATCTACCACCAGTAGCCAGGGAGGACCTGGCAACCTAAACAGGAACAAAAGTCCTTGCCCAGTAAGAGTGAGGGTATGAAACATTATTCTTACTCTGAATTGGCTTTGTGATTTAATGTGTGCTTTATACACCACCCCTCCCAGCAAGGCTGGCTCAGGATGGTTTCCAACATTTTAAATCTATATAATAATGTACAATGTATCATCATAATTAAACTATATATTAAATATTAAAACATTAAAATATTAAAACCAGTTGATTAACTAGATAAGAAATCCATGCTTCTGGGTTTGGATTTGGGGGGGGGGTAATTAGCATAGAGGGAGCCCCTTTGAAGTTTTATCTGGTGTCGTCATGATGTTCATTGTCTCCAACCAAATACTTGGTGGAAAAGCTCCGTTTTACAGGTCCTGTTGAGCTGGTTCAGTCCCATCAGAGCCTTAGCTCTTCTGGGAATTCATTCCACCAAGTAGGTGGAAGGTTCTGGCCCTGACTGAGGCAAGATGTACTTCTTTTGGACCAGGCATCGCCAGTTTATTAGAATCGGATGATTGTAGTGTCCTTTAGGGGTTATAGTCAGTCAAGTGGTCCTTCAGATACACTGGGCTGAAACCACATATGGCCTTAAAGGTTAGCAAAAATACCTTGAAGCAAATCTGGAATTCAACTGGGAGCCAGTGCAGGTGCCTCATGACCGGCCGGATGTGGGTCCTCCATGGTGTTTGTGTGAGGACACATGGTCAAGCCATTTTTGCGGTAAACTATTTTCTGTTTTCACCTCTTCTTTGAGCTCCTGAATTGCTGTAGTATGCTGTTTAAAATATCTGCAATGCTTCCAATAGTGCTGTACTTCCCCCCCACCCCTTTTTCACTGTATGATCTTCCTCAATTTTTTTTAACATTCCAAGCTGACTGCCTTCATACATCTTTTGCCATGTTATTTCACTTCAGCCTTTTGCTGTCTTTATGTGCATTAATTTGGCTTGCATTTGTCCTTTATAACCTATCCACGTGCCTTGATCTTTTGAAATGGAACTGTGCCTACTTCAGGCCTTTGCCTTTCTAACATTTCAGCCGTTGCTAGAGTACATGATTTTGCCATCTTGTCTCCACGGCACAGCAGCCAGAGTTAACTTTGGTTTAGGTGACTGGAGGGAGACACCTGGAGATTCCTGCCCAAAGTAGCCTCCAGAGGGAGGCATGGAGGTCAAGCTAAATAAGCTGTGCTAGAGGCTGGACATGTCAATTTCAGCAATAATGTGAAGATGTTAACTCTGTTGCATTTTCAATAAAAGGATTTCCTTCAGGAGACATCTGTTTACTGATGGCAGTTGGCTTGACCTTCACTCACCACTGAGATACATATTGAGATTTTGTTCTATGGATACAAAAGGAGACAAGAAGCTCACTGGGCAGCGGGGGCAGGGTAAGGGCTACAGAAGCTGCTAGCAGCATAACGTTCAAAAGAAGAGGAAAGAAAATGGCATGGTGAAAAAGGGCAGAGGAAAAAAGTATGGTGCTGTTTGAAATAACCAGATTGCTTCAGAGAAGGCTCATTAACAGAACTAAATTCACTGTTTGAAACCCTGTATCAGTTTACCCAAAACCAGGCCAACAATGGATAACAATGGACAGTAATGTGAAAGGGACTTTAGTATCTTGTAACCTGCTTTTCCCAGAGCAGTCTACCTCCTTCTCCCTTCCTCCATTTTATCTTTGTGATGTTGGCTGCATAGTTTCATTGTAATGTGTTGCTGCTGTTATACTCACCAGTTGGTTAGCATCACATAGTATGAAGGACATACAATGAACTACTTTAAAGCAGCTAATGATCAGGCAGGAAACATGCTTTGACAGTGACAGAAGAACAGAATTATGCCAGCTGTGTTTTCTGGAGATAGTAGGAGGATGGCAACTCAGCTCACTTCTAGGCTCTGACAGGCTCAGAGCCTAAGAACAACAGGCCTTTAGCTTCCACCTCTGGGCATAATCAGGCTTTACATACTTGTTTCCAGAAAGGAGAGTGAGTTCAGCAACATGTTAGTCAGCTGCTAGCAGGATCTTTCCCTGTTTTTTCCCTGCTAGAAGGAACAATGTAGAACTTCTCAGCTTTCTCATTTAGGTACCAACTAAATAGAAGAAGTGGGAATTTGCAATGTTTGAAGTGTTTTACTGTCTTACCTTTATAATTGGTGTGAAACCCCTCCCCCCATGACCTTGAGTACTTTTTTTACTATTGAGGTCTATCTAACCTTATGGTCATTAGAAGAGTGCAATCATTGTGATTGGGTGGTAAGCCTGTATGATCCAGTTGCTTCATTTGCCAGTAACAGCCTTGATTTTCTAATTTCTGTCCATGAGAAATCACATCACTTTCCCTGTTCAGTTCCTTGTTTTGGCCTTCTGCAATAGCCTTGTTAAAATCCTGCCAGGATGAGTTGTTAGATCTGAGCTGAAAAGCTTGCGCACTCTTATGTATCATCTCAGTGGGTCCTTCTTTGAGGTTTGGACAACTGCAACTACCTGCAACCTCCTTCCTCACAATCCCCTTCTTTTGTCTACTTTCAGAGTGTTACCTTGGTTTTCTGTGTTCTTTCCTCTGTGAAAATAATAAGAAGTCTTGTCCTGGGGTCCAGGATGCAGAAATTCCACAGAGAGACTTTTAAATGTAAACAGGGGGATGACCTGTGTCTCTGAAATAGACTGTATTAACAATGGTTTTAGTATAGCTTTAATTCAAGCTGACCTGACTTTGTCTAGTGGAAATACTGGGGCGGATGCTAAACTCCTTGCTAAAACTGTAGAGCATGGAAGGTTATCTTTCAGGGTTTGAAAAAGTTAACAAAAAAGAAACCCTTTCAGGGCTGGCTTGTAAGGGTGAGGTGCACAAACTGACTTCAACTAATGTTCAGAGAGCAAAGAATAAAGGGTTGCCTTTCTCCCCCCTCCCCCTTCAAAATATCTGATTGAAAAAGTTGTCTGCATTGATTGATGTCTCTATTCTGAAATATCGATCGGATGTGCTGAAAACAGTCAAATAAAATAAAGTAGCATTTGGTTTGGTTCAGATTGAAAAATTCATCTCTTGCAACCTTTTACTGATCTGCTCATACTGCATTATCTTCTGCCTCTGTAGTCTGGCCTGGCATTAAGATGTCATAGATCCCATGACAAAAAATGCAATCTTAAATTGTCTGGCTGCATTACTGAAACCGCTTTAATTTTTTTTTTAATCCAGGATTCCCTTTATTTTAATGGATATGTTTCTGAGATTTCAAAATTGCCTATCAAATAGATGTTCGATGCAATATTAAAAAAAATAAAATCCAGAGACCAATTTAAATTCCACCAGCCTAAAACCATAACCTGAGAAACTGATGTTTAAGTAAAGTCATGGTGAAGTCAGTAGAACAAATAGGGCAAGTTAGTCAACATCCTGAGTACACTGGAACTTAAACTTGACTTTATATCTCAAAATTGGAGATACAGAATGCAGCCTACTAGTTAGTTCTCCTATTAACTTGATTAAGTAATTGAGGATTAGGTTAGAAAGAGAGAGGATGACTGGTTTGAGCTTCCCCAGTGAGCTTCTAATGATGGTAGTGGAAAGTGTCATCAATTCACAACTAACCTATGGTACACAATATTAGAGAAATATTGTTTTATTTATTTATTTATTTATATTTGTGCCATATTGTTTTAATTGTGTTTTGTAATGGCCTTTGGCTACATACAATAATTGTTATCGTATCGTATCGTAACTAACCTATGGTGACCCCATAAGGTTTTCAAGGCAAGAGAAATTCAGAGGTGGTTTGCCATTTCTTTCCTCTGCGTAGCAACCCCAGACTTTCTTGGTGGTCTCCCATCCATGTACCAAGCAGGGCTGACCCTATACTGAACAGGGCCCTAGCTACAATACTGCAGTATAGTTCAATCAGTGCTGTTGTAGTTTCTTTTTATTTGGAACATGTATACCAATTTTCCTGAGTACCGGCACAAAATCATTGAAGTTACAAAATGAGGAACAAGGCAAAATAAAGCAATATTAGGGGCATTTTGACACATCGCTAAAAATAGTGTTACACCAGGTGAATGGTGTAGCGCTAAATATTATTGTGCCTCCTGGCCATTCCTCACCTTCTTGCTGTCTCGCTGCAGTCTGCCTCCTTTTTGCACTTCTTACCTTCTTACCATCCTTTTTGCACTTCTTACCCTCCACAAACAATGCTGGAGATGGTGGAAGAGAGCGACACAGTTTATATGCGTCTCTCATCTGCCTGTCAATCAAGCCAGGCAGCCAATTCCCTTTTTCCTTTTTTTAAAGGTCCCACGATACCTGCTGATTTCTTTTTTTTTAATTAATAGTTCTCCGTTTAAATGCCTATGCATCCAATCATAGATGCATAGTGCTTTTGATTGCCACCCCTTATGGAATCACAAGTCTTGAGTCTTCTAAAAATGAATGTTGTTCCTGATTTGGGGGTGGGGGACTTTAGGGGGGGGATTTGGCTTTGCCTGCACGCTTGTATGCCTATTCGTTGCTCCAGGCAGTTGACTTAAAAAAATTAAAATCCCATCCCAGAAGAAGGGAGAGGGAGGCAGGTGAGAGGGTGGGACATTGGAGGTGGAGATAGTGCTTCTTCGCCTCCATCAATTCCTTTTGCATGTAGTCTGCTGGTTGTCCACTGGGGAAAAGCGCTTTTTGAGTCAGTGAATCCACTTTTGGGATTCACCAACTTGTGGACTGCCTGCTGGGGGTGAGTATGACACTAAATGTATGGTATGCAGAAAACCTCCAGCTTCTTCCAAAAGCCTGGAGAAACAAAAATAAGTCCTGATTAAGCTTTTGCAATCCAATAGTTGTTGTGTCTCCTTTGGGAAGGATCTCCTTTGGGGAGGCTTTCCTAACTGTAGACACCTCCCCACACACACACACATGCAGAGACAATAAAGTGTTTCCCCACCGTATAGTGTCTACATGATACACTTTCACCAGGTTCATTCCTAGTCAACAAGCATTGCCTGAAAGTTCTCTTTGCAAAACTTTATTATCAGTTATGTAGGGGGTAAGGATGGGCACAAATTGCATTTTTTCCTTTGATTCATGGTTCCAGGCTGAAGCACAAGCTGAAACATAAGCTGATACACTGGTTTCAAATGGTTATTGAGCCATTTAAACCCCTGTTTTCTGCTTCTAGGGAAAAGTAGTAAGGAGCAGACAGAATGGTTTAAATGGCTACAAGCCATTTAACTTTCTACTTACTGCAGAAGCCCTCCATGAAGGCTATATGGGGCACAGTCACTGGCACTTCCCAGTTTTAGGAAGAGGGAACTGAGCTGGCACAAATGGCCATGCCCAATCTGAATGAAAGAGAACCAGAGAAACTTGCATTTCTGTACGCTGTGTCTTACCTCCCTCAAGTCCTTGCTGCTGTCACCATTGTCCCCTACTTGCTTCAGTCACATGACATGATTCTTCCTAAGCAGTGGTTTGCCAGCATTATTCTGTGTAACATCTCATCAGTTGTCTTTTTAAGTGTTTTATTTGATGGGGAGCAGAAGTTTGAAAGTTCTTCTGTTCAGAAATCTGTTTCCCTAGAGAAACTGAGCTCCTTTAGAGAGTGAACTCCATAGCATTATACTCAAAAGAGGTTCCTTACTTCCCCAAACCCTGTCCTCCTCAGGCTCCATTCCCAAATATCCAGGAATTGCCCAACCCATAGCTGGCAAACTCTGCACTGAAGACCAACCAGTAGAGACCTGCTAGGAGCGGTTAAAGATAAGTATGTACTAAATCTATTATGTGGAAAGCCATTTGTGTGAAGTGCCTCCAAACATGAATCAGTGGAATCTCAATCACCTGTTCTCATTTTTCTAGATTGGCAATCTAGCTACTACATAACAAGAACCCCCCTCCATGCTTATGTATTTTGATTTTCAGAAGGCAAGAGGCAAAAAGGGACAACAGAAATATCTTGCCACATGGAAAAGCTTTATGCCTTTGAGTCAATGAAGAAACATGACTTTGGTCAATTAGTATATTCCGTGAGAATACTGCCTGTAACATTCTAGCAAAGGTGTGCTTCGGTCTATTAGTTTGACTCTAAAGCAGTGGTCCCCAACCTGCGGGCCGCGGCCCGGTGCCGGGCCGCAAAGGCCATGGCACCGGGCCGCGGCTCCCTCTCCCCGCCCCGCCCCCGCAGTAAAAAACTTCCCAGGCCGCAAGCTTGCGGCCCGGGAAGCTTCTTACTGCGGGAGGCGGGGAGAGGGAATCAGGGCCGGGCCGCGCCTGTGCGGGCCACGCCCGCTCGGCCCGATCCGCGGGCGCGGCCCGTGGGCGCGGCCCGATCCGTGGGCGCGGCCCGGGCGCGGCTCGCGGGCGCGGCCCGGGTGCGGTCCGATCCGCGGGCGCGGCATGGGCGCGGCGTGGGCGCGGCCCGATCCGTGGGCGCGGCCCGCGGGCGCGGCCCGATCCGCGGGCGTGGCCCGCACGGGCGCGGTCCGCGGGGGCGCGGCCCGATGCCCTGCCGGTCCCCAGCCTCGGAAAGGTTGGGGACCACTGCTCTAAAGCACTATGTGTTAGTTTGAAGATAAATATTTTTCCCCTTGGATTTTTGCTCAGGATTAATATTTTAGTAAGAACTTCATATTTTATCATCACAGTATATAAGGAAGGCCATGTTGCCCCCTGAAGCCTGGATTAAAGGTCATATTCAAAAGTTCAACTCTCCCCACCCCAATTTTTTAAACAGACAAATATTTAACACAATAGCATGAGGGGGGGATTTTGTATGTGTGGAAGATATATTGCTGCCAAAGCAACTTCTTTTATGTGCTTCTTGAGTTTGCTGCAATATTTCAAACTTGTGAAAGTAATTATTTCTACAAAAATGAATGCTTTGTTAATGACACCAAAAACAATGTACCCGTTTGCTTGCATTCTTTCTGCATTTTTCTCGAAGTCTTCCCATCTTGATTGCTGGAGCTTCATATAACTCTTAAATTCATATTCAAAAAGGCCGGCCTAAGGATAGACACAGCCAGCAGGACTTCTAGAAATCCATCTGATTTTTTTCTGTCTTTCCCCCTGTCCCTTATTACTATGGTATTGTTTAAAAAAGAAGAGCAGTGTCAATTTAACAACAGACTGACTCTTGTTAACACTCCCTAAGAAAAGTAGTTTATTAATAACTTTCTATAAGAGCTCTTCTAACATAAGGTTATCAGTCCTTGAACTACCTGTTCTAAAGCTTTCTCCACAGCTGTAGTGTTCCATGTATGCTGGGAGGTGGCTTTAAAAATGAATTGACATCCTAGGCAGGGTTAGTCTATAAATGTCTTAACTAAATCTTTGGATGACACTGAACTCTATTTCTCCTTTTCATCTGCTCCAGTTGAAGAAGTGAATGTTCTGAACAGATGTCTGAAGTTAATAATGGGCTAGATGAAGACTGACAAACCAGAGCTGTCTTCCTAGAGGGCCCAAATGCAACCCACCACCCACAGTGTAATGCTGTCTGTCTTCTCAGGGTGCTAAATGCAAGACTTTGCGGCAGAGTTAAAAAAAAAATTTTTTTGGAACTGCAAGGTGGTACATTGTTGGTATTTGTGTGCATCATCCATGCTGCAGCAGCACATTTTCTTGGTCCATGCCCGTGCTTTGTTGCTTGAAATCCAATCCCATGGCATTTAGGAATCTTTGTTGAGTGATGGAAATGCCTCAGATTGGGGGATGTGATGCCACTAAATGCAGACAAATGCAGCATTCTAAGCAAAGTAGCACAACTTAATTAAATTTTGAACAGCAAATATTTTTTTTTGGACCTGCACAGTGTTCCCTGCTAATTTTGTGTCTTGCAGAGCTTATCCTTCTTGGAGTACCATATTTCTCCCTTTTAATTATTCTGTAGTCTTCCTGTCTGTCTTTGAGAGAGGTACAAAGCAGCTCCCTGTACCCTCTATTTAATTCTGACTGCCTTGTGTGTGTGTGTGGGGGGGGGGTGTTAAAAATTGTCAACTTGTAAGTCTCCCCACTTTCTGGAATAGTTTCAAGTTCAGTTCACAGTCTGAGGAAGAGTGCTTGCACTCAAAAGCTCACACCTTGAATACATTTTTGTTGGTCTTAAAGGTGCCACTGGACTCTGATTTTGTTTTGTTGTACTTTCTGGAATGTCAGCAGTCTCATCTCTCTCTGCCATATGACAACTGCCTATAAAACCAGGATGTTTTGTCCCACCTCTCTGACATATAGCCAGGATAGGGGCCAAGTGCATCCCATGAAAAAATGCCCCAACTGAATGGCCTGGGAAAAAAGTTACCTCCAGAAATGTGTTTCCCTGGGAAACCAGACACAAATGGAATGAATGGACTAAAAACGAATCATTATAGGAATGGTTGTCTTTTCCATGCAATCGACTTTCCTTGTCCATGTCACAGAGGCAGTGTGCTTGCTCAGGCTAATAAAACCATCCCCAGGCTTGGGGCTTTCCCACCTGCAGTCTGGGCAACAGGTTTTCCCCAGGACTCTTGGCATGTTTCTGTATGTGCAGGATTTGGCCTTTAATTCTGTGTGCCCGTCATACTTGAAACTACACTATGTATTGCATCCAGCGGACGCAGCAGTTGATGCTTTTTGAATTCCAATCAAATGTAATTCTTTGGTGCTTTTCAAAGAGATTTAAAAACAAGAGGTGCAATGCACATGATGGCTCAGAAGATTACACAGGAAACATTCTCTCATTCCCGCTCTTGTTTTCCCCCACCCCTTTCTCTACATCTGCTTGAATAGCTTCATTTTCTTGTCTGCTTATTGAAAGCCTACACACATTAGAAGCCCTTGAAAGGGGGAGCTTCTACGAAATGATGTTTACATTTCTCTTTGGATATTATACACCATACTTCATTTGTTTGCTCTGCGATTTAATCATGATTCTGAATCTCAGCTCATCCACTGGGTGCCTTTTGCTAGCGCATCGGAGCTTTGTTTCGACTCCTTTCTTTTGGGTTTCAATTTATCTGCTTTTGACAATGAAGGGGCTTAATTCATAGCAATTCCTCAGCTGCTCATTTGACCTAGCCTTGCCAGTGATAGGAAGCCTCTTGCATGTATGGAAGCTGCTGCGTCTGTGGACTGTTTTCTTATTCCTTTTGAAAAGTCTTCAGTGGCCTTGGATGCTTGTGTTACAAAACAACTATCATCCAGCATTTCGCAGAAGAAATCTTAATTAGGGATGGGCTTGAAGCAAACCATGATGCAAGATTAATCATGAATGCTTGTGGTTCATGAACTGAAGTTCATAAGGGGGTCTGCTGTTACGAACTTCCATGAACTTTTAAAGCAGTTCTTGGCAGTTTAACTGTTTTAACTGGTTTCTGTTTCCAGTGGAAGTTACAAAAACAGCTGAATGGCAGGAAAGAAGAAGAAGAAGAAGAAGAAGAAGAAGAAGAGTTGGTTCTTGTATGCCGCTTTTCCCTACCCGAAGGTGGCTCAAAGCGGCTTACAGTCGCCTTCCCTTTCCTCTCCCCACAACAGACACCCTGTGGGGTGGGTGAGGATGAGAGAGCCCTGATATCACTGCTCGGTCAGAACAGTTTTATCAGTGCCGTGGCGAGCCCAAGGTCACCCAGCTGGTTGCATGTGGGGGAGCGCAGAATCGAACCCGGCATGCCAGATTAGAAGTCCGCACTCCTAACCACTACACCAAACTGGCTCTCAGGGAGCCCTGCCTCTTAGCTGTTAAACCTTAAAGGGACTTCCAATGGGGTTTGCAGGGACATGCACTACAAACAGGGTTGGTTTGTGAATAAACCTCCCGGTTTGGTTGTATTCATTCTTCAGCTATGAACCGTGAACTGACATGAACCACATGGTTCCTGTTTGTGCCCATCCCTATTCATATGCACCCTTTAGTGAAGAGCTCACATAAAACGACTTTTCATATTCACTTTGTTCTTATTAGCTAGGCCTTTTACATATCAGTTTCTTGTATTTGATTATATGTTGGATCTAGTGATCCATCAGAGAAAGGCGCTGACAACTACAGGTCTTTCCCATATTCCTCTAACCCAGCAAAAAACCCAAAAACAAAACCACTTCAAATCAGGGGGAAGGCCACAAAGTCCTTGAATGCACAGTGATGGCATGTGGACTCTATAGGAAAGACTGTTTCTGTTTGGAAGACACAACAGTCAAACAGCAATGCAGGAGCAGAATGAGTAGTTTTAAAACTTTGATTCATCATGAGCTTCCACAAAGAGATAATAGGACTCTTTCTCTCTCTCACACACACACACACACACATACACATATCCATTTTGTCACCAATTTCCAGTCAATTGCACCCTGATGCCACACAACAAAAGCCTACAGGATGACTATTATACAGAAATGGATTGCGGAGCAGGGGGGGGCAGTAGCAGGATGGAACAAAGACTCAGCACACTCATGGTTTGGCAAAGAAATGGCCTCAGCATTATTGTTATACAAATTGAGCAATGGTGACGCCAGGGGTGGATGCAGCTGTCTTGTGGCTAGCAGACCACAAGGAAGCCCCTGCACCAGCAGCCAAAGCATCCTCCATACCATGCGTGCTCCAGTTTGTAATGCATGCTGGACACCCAGGAGATGACAGGCATCATTGGGGCCCCTGCTGGTGTCGGCCCCTACTAGGGCCCCCACCCGTCACCCCAATATGCAAGCCAGGCAGCCTCCCGAGGGAAGGTGCCATGGCTCAGCAACACACAACCTCTTACGGAGCCCCCCCCTAAACTGAGGGAGGCCAGCGCACAAGCTTGTCCTCTTCCTCCCTCCCCAATATGGATCTGTCCCCTGACAGCTGTGACTCATTGCAAAATGGAAACACAAAAACAGAGTAAACACAAGGTGGGCATTTAAAAACAGAATTAAGAGAGGTCTGGGTGGGACAGCTGCCATGAAAAGGAGGGGAAGTGCCCAGGCACCAGTGCAGGTCCACTCTTAAAGGGACCACCCGCTCGGCCCCTGTGCCCAGAGTGCTAATCACTGATGTGGCAGGGCTGTGAGCTGGCTTGGAGGTGCCCCAATTGTGCAGCATGGCATAAACAAGGAGTGCTGGCTGGGATGGCCTCTCTGCAGGCTGCTCCAACCATGCGGAATCCTTTTCTCGCCTCGCCACCTCCCACCTTTGCACTCTGTGGCTCCGTTAGTGGCAGCCACATTTGCCCTTTGGGGAGGGCCTGAATAGCTGGGCCAGAGCCTCTTAGTGCCTAATCTGTTCACCACCACTGTTATTACATTAAAAATGGACTGGAACTTGCCCGATAGCCTTTCTCCAGCTTGATGTAGGGGTTAGGAGCGTGGACTTATAATCTGGTTTCGATTCTGCCCCCCCCCCACATGCAGTCAGCTGGGTGACCCTGGCCTCACCATGGCACTGATAAAGCTGTTCTGAATGAGCAGTTACTATCAGGGCTCTCTCGGCTTCAGCTACCTCACAGGGTGTCTGTTGTGGGGAAAGGAAGGGGAAGACGACTGTAAGCCACTGTGAAACTCCTTCGGGTAGAGAAAAGCAGCATATAAGAACTAACTCTTCTTCTTCTTCTTCTTCTTCTCCTCCTCCTCCTCCTCCTCCTCCTCCTGTGTCCAGAATCTCTGCAATTGGCCCTTGAGCAATTATCTCCGATTGCACGCAGTTGAAATCACAGATGGGTTTGTCAAAATAAATTTCCCTTACGAAGTTTATAGCCTTGTTATAAAGATTTTATGAGAAAGACATTAAATCATGCCCAGATACATATCCCAAACCCCAAAGAGTCACTAATATAAGTAGCTATTGGAAAGCAGTCTGTCATTGTAGACATCCACTTGTCCAAATAATCTCCTAATTGTTCTGGATTGGAGAGAAAAAAAAGGGGGGCAATGTGTGCTTTAAAATTGCAGACAAAATCCTCATCAGTTTGTTAATCTTTTCCATTTTTATCATAATTTGTATTCCTTTCCATATGCAAACATATCCAACGTTTGAAATTGCAAATATATATACTCTCTAAATATATATTTTAAATCCTCTCTTCACACCATGTCATTTAATTATAGTCTCATGATACCAAGACTATTCTTAGGAGTGAGGGTGGGTTTTTGTGATGACTGTGCCACATGACATACGCTTTAGATCTGTGCAAAGTAACAGCAAACAAAATGCTATAATTTAATTGGTCTGACAAGCACAGTACTTTGTTATTCTTAAAAGTTAGAAGATCCAACATATACAAAATCCAAAGAGGCATGTGACATCAAAGGAAAGGTGCTTTCTCTCTCTCACACACACAATTCCTCCTTCACTGATCTGGATTCAAGACACAGAAGTCAGACATCCTTGTGAATCTAGATCAGTGGAGGAATCTCTCTCTCCCCCTCGTGTGTGTGTGTGTGTGTGTGTGTGTGTGAGAGAGAGAGAGAGAGAGAGAGAGAGAGAGAGAGAACGATCACCTGTCTTTTAATAGAAGCAGTCTATTGTGGCGCAGAGTGGTAAGGCAGCTGTCTGAAAGCTTTGCCCATGAGGCTGGGAGTTCAATCCCAGCAGCCGGCTCAAGGTTGACTCAGCCTTCCATCCTTCCGAGGTCGGTAAAAGGAGTACCCAGCTTGCTGGGGGGTAAAACGGTAATGACTGGGGAAGGCACTGGCAAACCACCCCGTATTGAGTCTGCCATGAAAACGCTGGAGGGCGTCACCCCAAGGGTCAGACATGACTCGGTGCTTGCACAGGGGATACATTTACCTTAACTTTATTAGCAAAAGCAGGTTTTCTTATTGCTCACAACAAGGAGTAAGGCTGACTCAGGAGCCAAGGTGGCCAGTGAAAAAATTCAAAAATATTCATTAGTGGAAATTGGTGTGGAATGATCAAGGAGAAGGCGATTCTGTTCAGAAACCAGGATTCATATGGCCACTGACTGGCATGCTCAGATCAGTGAGCTGGCTAGATTCAGAAATAATGATGGCCATTGAGAGCTCGGAGGCAGGCACTGAGCTGACAGCTACTCTCACCAGAAATACAGGCAGCCACCACTGCAGACAGCCACCTCCAGGGAGGGAAGGTGCTTTCTAGCATCTTTTCTGCCAGGCTTGTGGGCTGTTGCTGTGTCCTCCATGATCGAAGATGTACACCTGTCCCTTTTGGGGCTCAAACAGTGGAAGCCACATTGTACTGTAGCTCAGACAAGCTGGTTCAGCAGGATCATGTTCCCTCACTCTTTCCAGGATTTCAACATGCCAGCTCCTCAATACATTCACTTGTTTAAAAAGGATAGGGGGGACAACCATCTTGGGTTTGGCTCCTTCCCCACTGACCATAGAAATGAGTACAGTGCTCACCTTTCCCCAACAGCCTAATTTGCCCACTGCTTCTGCAAGTTGTTCTGTAAGACTCTTGGAGGGAGGGGGGAGTTTAGCTGTCTTGGGTTGGCCAAGCCAAGCCTTTTCTGCAGTGGCCACCCACCATGCTCAGGACAAAGGCCAGCTCTTCATTGGGCCTAAAGTAGCCTTGTTTAGCTGGGGACTAGTGAGAGGCAGTGATTCTGGGGGCCCATCTTGGACTCTTGCCCAGGGCCCCAGAATCGCAAAGAAGAACCAGTGGTGTAATTAGTCTCTCTACGATTATCTCTTTGAGCCAGAGCTAGATGGTGGTGCACAGGCTGAATTCCTGCTTTGGATCTTTTCAGTTATCAATTCAAGCTCCACAGAGGGCTTCAGGCCTGATGCGGATGCAGATAGAGAAACAGCAGGTGAGATTCACAGAGTTGCAATTGTGACACTTTTGCTAGATGAGTCATCCTATCTAGACCTGAATCAGAATGAAGAAATTTGAGCACAGAACTGCCCTTGGGAATTCTTTAAAATCGCAGCCAAGGCACAAGAAAAAAAAATTAGCTGTTAATATTTCATATGAAGCACATATTGATCCCACATATCTGCCCCCTTGTAGAGGTATGCTTCATACTGCACGTCTTTTGTTACAAGTGGGTCTATAAGGAAATAGCTTACCAAATCTTCATTAAATAGGACAGGAAATCTGGAGATCAGAGAAGATTGTTTTGTCATCAGACAAAACTATCACGTTTTCTGACAGGCTAGAGATAATTCCCTAATTCTACCACAGGCATCACTAGCCTTGCCAGGCAAGGCATGACCTGGCAACTGGCAAGAGTCCGGGGGGGGGCAGTCATGGGGTACCATCAGGCATAATATTGCTTCCAGGGATAACCCAGAAGTGATGTAATGACTCTCTAGGAACTGTTGGTAACTATGTGGCAAAAGCATAGAGTTTAAAGTAGTTCTTGAAGCAAGCTAATATTACTTCTGTGTTTTGCCCTTAAGGGGTGTCATGCAGTTGCCTGATGGTGATTTTTAAAGATTGTTTTTCTCCTGCTAGCTTTAAAGGCAGCAAGTGTAAACAAGAGCTGGGGTGGGGGGGGGAGAGATGGGAAACCCTCTATATAAGAAATAGTACACACTATCCCTGCAAAGATACCTCTGCAGTCTGTCTTTCTTGCCCTTTTGTTCTTGATCACCTGGGCATCAGCTAGGATTAGAAATCTCATAACTCAGGCATTGATTCTCTACTTGCTAGTCCTCCAGCAGAGAGGTGCTGAGGATTGTGCTCTCAAATGAGACAGACAGTGAGATCTCAAGCCTCAGCCAATCAACACTGAGACAGGAATTTAGATTCCCATCCTCAGCCAATAATCACTGAGACAGGAAGTGAGCCCACAATTGCCAGCCAATCAACACTGAGACAGGAAGTGAGATTAGCTAGGATGACCTGGGCATCACTAAGATTAGAAATCTCATACCTCAGGCACTGATTCTCCACTTGCTGGTCCTCCAGCACAGAGGTTAGATTAGGAAACTGCAGGCTGGTGCCAAGAAATCCGAACTACAATCCAGAACCAGATAGCCTTTCTTGAAACCAGGATGCAGGTGATCCCATGCCCCTACTCCCTATAAAGCCCTCAGATCTGCATTCAGCAAGTCTGTTCAGCATTCCTGTGGGAGTCACCCCAGCTATTCTTGTTCCCCTGCCTATCACACGTCTGGCCTTCATAACAGAACGGAATGCCGCACAAACAATGATGGGCTGAACAGAGCACATTCCAAGATTTCATGCTTCTAATACTGTCACGTGTTGTGAAATGTGATAATTTCCCTGAGATATCAGAGACATATTTAGATCTTTTAGCAGATGTTAAGTCTACTGTTATTTGAAAGTGTTTGTTTGAGAATTAAACACACAAAAAAGCTAGAAGTGTGATTTGGGAGATACTGAGAAGTAAGAAAAAAGAAGAAGCGAGTCAGAAAAAGACAAACTCTCCTGTCACATGCATATGACTAATACTTCTGCTAGCAGTTGTACCATTTCCTTTTCTTCTAAAAAGTGAACATTATTATTTTAAGGAGCCATATAAGGCCAGCAGAATCAAAGGCGATAGCACTATTCTGAAGGACAAACTTTGTGGCGTACCTATGAACCAGCCCAGAATTGTGATAGCCCATTTCCCATATGTTTCCCATAGAATATGCTGATGAGAATATTCATTTTTGACCCTGTTTGTTGCCATTTTCCTGGTTGCCTCATATTGTGGCTGCTTTGGCAAATTTCATTTTCTTCCCAGAGTTCCTATCCATAGTTAATCAAGAATATGATGTTTTAAAAACTTTTTTTCCTGAATTAGGCAAACTATCTTGTATTTCGCAGAAACAAAATTAAAACACTAACAGCATCAAAGCAAAGAAATTCATAATCAGGTGCTATCTGTAGTTCATAAACTTACAGATGTTAATGCAAAGCCTGACCAGAGAGAGATAGAGAGAGATGGAGAGTGCTACTTTGTACTTCTCCCGACTCAAACAGCGGCCTAAGAGAAGCTATCTTCCTACTTCTCTGCATCCCAGTCTTGTAAGGGTTGAGAGAGTAGATGGGAGAGGGGAGAAAAGAAGCAGAAACTCAGTTGGGATCAGCTGACACCTTCTTCCAAACTTCTCACTGGAACCAGGCAACAATTTGGGATATATTTGGAAGACACCTTCTGTTTGGCACCTGCTCAAGTTGTCCACCAGAGTTGGGTTTTTATACCCTACTTTTCACTACCTGAAGGAGTCCCAAAGTGATTTACAAACACCTTTCATTCCAACAAACGCCCTGTGATGTAGGTGGGGCTGAGAGAGCTCTAAGAGAACTGCTCAGCAAGAACAGCTATAAGAGAACTGTGACTATCTTAAAGTCACCTAGCTGGCTACATGTGGAGAAGTGGAAAATCAAACCTGCCTTGCCAAATTAGAGTCTATTGCTCTTTAACTACTACCCCAAGCTGGCAAACAGATCTAGGAATCAGCTGACAATTTGCCTTTTGAGTGTGTTTTTGCAACAAAATTCCTTGCTGTGGTGCTTTGGGCTTGCAACAAGCTGGAGAGGAAATGGTTCTATTGGCCATTGTTATATATACTCTTGCACAACAAATGACTAGCTGATCCAAATGCAGCTCCCCTCCGCCGAACTCCTTGGCTCCTCTGTAGGGCCTCTGTCCTCCCCTTCTAAACTCTAGACTAAGCAGGAGCTCTAAAACTCAGTCAAAATTGCTGATGGGTCCTTTTAGAAGGCTTTTGCAAAATGGCCATCCTACAACAGGATGCAGCAGCTTTCCATATTATACAACAATCATTCTGGGAATTCCAGCACAGTTACCTACAACAATGTTACCTACCTACAATGTGACAGCATTTTCAGCTTTGAACAAAAGAGCCAAGATTTTGAAATTATGTATCCATTTTAAACGCATGCAATTAATGCTTTGACAGTTCTCTTTATTAAAGTTCTCCACAGCCAATTGTTACATTGGAAGATGATATGGGGGGAAAGGAGGGAAGGATAAATGGATCCAGATATCCCATTGTCTAATGGGACAACAAAAGCATTGCCAAAATATCGAATTCGTTTGTGTGTTTATTTATTTTTGGACTTTTATACCACCACTCTCAAAGAGACTTGCGGTGGTTCACAGTAAAAACAATACAACCCCTAAAAATCCCCATAATGCATTAAAAGATGGCAATACAGTAGTTCTAACTCCCCACACCCTGTCCAGCTTGCGGTCAAAGAGCTCTTTCATTAGGAGCGAGGGTCCTGATCTCACAACACTAGAGGATCCCCTATAGTAAATCCAGGACCTCATCCTGGCCTCAGCCATATGCCTGGCGGAAGAGCTCCGTCTTGCAGGCCCTGCAGAAAGTTGACAACTCCAACAGGGCCCTCAGCACTTCTGGGAGCTCATTCCACCGAGTTGGGGCCAGGGCCGAAAATGCCTTGTCGGGGTTGATTTTTAAATCAAACCACTGTTTATTCAATGCTGTTTAAAATCATTCCTTAAATTCAGGTCATTTTTAACAGTTCCTGGTCTATAGGATATATTCTGCCATCTGCAAAAGTGCTACAAAACAAGAAATACCAAAACAACCAAAACAACCCTCCATGAATCTCCTGCTAAAATCGAAATGGATAGAAAGAACAGGAGGAACTAACTTATATGAGTAAAAATAGGGAAGAGCTCTGAGATTATGGATCAGTTCCCTCCCCCTTCATATATCTATTGCAACTTCTAAGTGTACATGTGGGGGGAGAGAGATAGAATATTCTCTTTGCATATTTCATGACTGACAGGTTTGCAAGTTATTGCTGATTTGGAAGTGAATATTTAGCACTTTGGGCTTTCCTAAAAATTCATTTCATCTGTTCACCAAACTGTAGAGTTTGATCTCTTGGGATTCTACGAGAGCAGAATGGAAGCCATGTTCTTGTCCCTTTCACATCATACTTCCACAGGCAGAAAGATGCTTACTCAGGGGAGGGACCGGCATTCTCTAAGGATTTCTTCTACACAAAATATATAACCAGTGGGCACAATTTAATTGGAGATTGTTCTTCCACCGTGACTCAAGATTGGAAGACAGATTCTATAATATTAGCTTGGAGATGTGTAGGCTGAATTTTAGTAGGCAAAAGGGGAAGAAGCAAAGGATGGCACAGGTTTGCCAAATTAGGAAGCCTTAGGAATGAAACATTTAGACCCCCCCCCCCTTTGCACATAAAGCTTCCATCCTGAATCCCATTTACCTGAGCCAGGTTGAAAATAAAGCCAAGAAAAGCCAAGGTTTGCATTCCTGAAGATCATATTATTATTCCTAAGTACATGCTTCATTGCAAACAGAACAGAAGCAACAGCTATTTCTTTGGCTCCTGTGTCCCAGCTGAAATGCTGTCCCTACGGAGTACCTATTTTTGGCCTTTGGTGGAGATGTTGAAATTTGGTTCCTAAGGATGAGCCCCAGCCCTTAGCTGGTTACAGTGAAATCCCTCCATGGTGGTTGAATGCATGTTCTCTCTAGTAAAAAGGCATGTGAATGCACACTAAGGCCCTATGCACTTCGCAGCCTGCTGTGTCAACTGCAGCATCTGCTAAACTATATTGAATGGCTGATAATGGGCTGTGGAAAGTTAGAGAAATACCCGGGGGGGGGGGAGAGCATCCTCCAACACAACACACACCAGATTAAATTTTAAAACAGTGCCAAATAAGTAACTGTACAAGAACAAGTACTCCACACCATGGTGACAAAGCTGCAGTTAAATAGCAGCTAGGAGAGTCAATGAGGTATAGTGGTTCGACTATGATCTGGAGATCTCAGGTTCAAATCCCCACTCTACCATGGATGAGCTTGGAGGAACATTCTCAGGTTCACCTTTCTCATAAATATAAAATGCAGAAGGAAGCTCTTTGGTAGAAGGATAAGGTAAAGGTAAAGGTATCCCCTGTGCAAAGCACCGAGTCATGTCTGACCCTTGGGGTGACGCCCTCCAGCGTTTTCTTGGCAGACTCAATACGGGGTGGTTTGCCAGTGCCTTCCCCAGTCATTACCGTTTACCCCCCAGCAAGCTGGGTCCTCATTTTACCGACCTCGGAAGGATGGAAGGCTGAGTCAACCTTGAGCCGGCTGCTGGGATTGAACTCCCAGCCTCATGGGCAAAGCTTTCAGATGGCTGCCTTACCACTCTGCGCCACAAGAGGCGCCACAAGAGGCCACAAGAGGTAGAAGGATAAAGTGTGCCAAATAGAATGAGCATTGGTCCATGATATTCTTGGGTTTCTCAGGTGGACCGGTCATTGGACTTGTCAGAAAATTTCCCAGTGGGCTATTGCCTAGCAGGCCCACTGCCACTAGAAAGTCTACCCCCTCTAGCATTGTTGCCACAGCACAAAGCCAAACTGAGAGACCCCTGATAGCACCATAAGGACCACTGGAGCTCTGTCCCCTCCCCCTGCTCTGGAAAATCATGGCTCAAGATGCAGGATCACAACACTTAAGGACAGGAGCCTAGCAGAACAGGAAAATACTGTCCCACCTAGGGATAGGTTTGCCGGTCTCCAGGTGGTCTAGTTCCCAAGGAGAAAACAGTTGAACCCACAAAGTGAAAAACAAATGAAGAGGATCGACTTTATGGCTGTACAAAAAAGTCTTTTTATTGTTCTAAGATTTGATTGTACAGCCACACAGTCACTCCTCATAACTGGTCTCCAGGTAGTAGCTAGAGATATCCCAGAATTACAACTGGTCTCCAGGTTCCAAAGATCAGTTCCCATGGAGAGATTGGCTGCTTTGGATGGCTGACCTCATGGCATTATACCCTACTGAGGTCTCCCCAAACTGCCCTCCATTGGCTCCATCCTCCAAATTGCCAAGAGTTTCCCAACCCAGAGCTGGTAACCCTGCCTAGAGTTGAGGAGCTCTGCCCAGCTCAGTGTGGTTTGGCTGAGCTTTTAGCTGTAAATCACTACCCTCCTCCCCAGCAGGATTCAGCCAATGCAGTTCCATTGAGGTGGGAAGAAAGGGCACGTAATAAGTTCAGGTTCCATCATAAGACACAGTAAAGTCAATGTAATAGTTTATTGCCAGACAAACACAGCAATTTTGTAGCTTTCCTGAATGACCTCGGAGTCCAACTGCCCTGCGTTTCCTTCCTTCTAAAACAGCTGGAATCCTCTGTAAGCTCCCATCCCCTACGTTCCCATATGAATGTGTCTTTAAATTACAGCAATCACTACAGGCCACATACTGGCTGATGAACCCGTACACACACTCACTCCACAGCTCTTTGATAGCTGGCTCCAATGTGATGCAGGAAGCACCAATTTCTTGCTAGCTCTAGTGTTCTTGTTGGGGCTCCTCTCTCCTTCCCTCTGGGTGAGATAAATCCAATCAACAAAGTGCCTACTTTCAATGATCACTTCCCATGGAGAAAATGGCTGCTATGGAGGGTGGACTCCACTGAGGTCCCTGTCCTCCCAGGAACTACCAGGCTTCATCCCCAGATCTCCAAGAGTTTCCCAACCTGGATCTGGCAACCCTACTGCACCACCCCCTACTGGTAGGGTTAGGGATTCACAGGAATCTCCTGGAATCACCGCTCATCTCCAGACTACAGAGGTCAGTTCACCCAGATAAAATGGCTGCCTTAGAGGGTAGACTCTGGCATTATACCCAACTGACAGGGATGGCTGCCTCCACGCGGGACTTGGGGATCCCCTGGAATGATGGCTCCCCTGCAAACTACAGAGGTCAGTTCCCATGGAGAACACTAATGCTTTGGAGAGTAACTCTTTGGCATTTTACCCCACTGGGGTCCCTGACTTGGTAATCCTATCTTCTTACCTCCTTACTCCATTGCCACTTTCCCTAAGCTCTGTCCCCAAGTATCCAGGAATTTCTCAGCCCCAAGTTGGCAACTATTTTTCTGCCACTGATAAAAGCTAATTAAAGTATGAGGAAGAAGAAATAGTTTAGTCCATTAAATAACTTCTCTACCATTTCCACATATATGGTTGTACTGTGCTCCTTTTGTCGCTAAACCAGTGGTGTAAATAATCAAATGTAATTTGTCAGGAGATTAAGGAACATAAGCTCCCAATGCTTTTCAGCTGAAATATCAGGGAAAATATTATCAACAGATGGCTTGCTGGTGGCACCTAAACTATATTACAGTCTGATGGGCTCTATTTTCTGTTATTGTTAAGTCTTTTGTAGCCTTTTCACGGTTCTCTGGAATTAGGTCCAAACGGTTTAGGTTTTTTCTCTTTCAAACAAAGCTCACACACAGGAACATTATTCTCGGAAAAGCCAGGCTCATCCTTTTCTAGTGTGAATAATGTGATAGTTTTCATTAGCCCTCAATACAGAGCTCTGTATAAGGCCTCAGTTCTCCTAAGCGAATCTGTTGCTCATGGAAGGTAGCAGAGGTTAAGCCACCAAAAGGCAGAGAGAGCCTGTCAACCTGGCTAAAGTCGGCCTGGAAGCCCATTTGGAACACACAGAGGTCAGCTGCAACCTACACTTTCCAGCTTGCCTAATAACAGCTATTAGAGAATTGTAGTGCATTTGTTCAGCTCCCCCCCCCACCCTTTTCTTTATCGCTATTGGGGCTGAGGGTGGATTCAGAAACCGTAAGCAGTAGCCATGCAGTTGTCCAGTGTCGTCACATGACTCCTTAAATCAGGACACTTACCATGAGTGGCCATAAACCGCAGTTTCAGGACAACCCCGATAAATACAAAATGTATCCTTCGGTTCACATGCCCTACCTTGTTTCCCAGCCTGCAGAGGAATCGTATTAAGCGGCTGGGGTACCGAAAAGCAGTCTGATGCCAGTGGTTAGAAGAACTGGGAGACTCAGGTTCAAATTCCCATTCTGTGGAAGTTGGCTTGGGTTGGTCACTCTCCTGCTGTCTCAATTTAACCTTCCTCACAAGATGGTTGTAAGAATAAATCGCTGGGGGGGGGGGGATGCTGGAGTGTTATACCTCCGGTGGAGAAAAAAAGACTAAAAATGTCTAAACAGATGAAATAAAAGAAATGCCTGGGATCATTCTGCTATCCCTATTTGCCTTGCTGTGTTTTGAGCAATACTTGTGTACAGTGCATCTAACCTCCACTGTGTGTATATTTCAGTGTGAATCGATGCAGACCAACCATCCAGATCTGGTGTATGTGCTAAAGTACGCTTCCTTGCTCATTTGTATTGACTTATATCCCACTTTTCTTGGGTGAAAAGGAAAGCAAGGATCTGGCCATGATGTCCAGGGCTAGCTGTTGGGCAGAGAAGTATGGAAGAAACAAACATCAAAGACCCCGAGCAGAGGGGCAGGGTTAATCTACCCTTGTCCCATGCTCAGAATTTTACTTCTTGTGATATGCTTTCATTTTTTTCCACTTAGAACATCTGGAAGAGACTTGAGAGATTTGGCTCAGCAATGCTTTATAGCAGGGGTAGTCAACCTGTGGTCCTCCAGATGTTCATGGACTACAATTCCCATGAGCCCCCTGCCAGCGTTTGCTGGCAGGGGGCTCATGGGAATTGTAGTCCATGAACATCTGGAGGACCACTGGTTGACTACCCCTGCTTTATAGAACAGAGCCATGTCAATTTGAGCTCACAAACTAGCTGTGCCATTAAGGTATAAGGGAGAGGCCATTGCTGAGAAAGAGCCATGAAGAAGATTCCAGGTTCAATCCCCTACATCTCCAGCCACAAGGATCAGGTAGTGGGTAATAAGGAATACCTGTACCTCAGACCTTGGAGACCAATCTATAACCAGAGCAGACAGTACTGACCTTGATAGACCAATGGTCTGACAAAATACAAGACAGCTTCATGTGCTGGAAGATAAGGGCTGATGTTTCAAAGTGTTGATGTTTTGGGCAAAAACATTCTTGTTTATTTCCTTTACAGGTTTACTGTTTGCACTCTTGCCTGGCTCATAAATGCAGCACAGATGATGTGGACAGATAAGAGAAATGAGGGCAAACATATACACATCTATATGTACTGTGTTCTTAACCGACCTAAAAGAAACAGAGGAGGAGACAGAAAGAAGTCATTAAATCCAAATTCCAGCCAATAAAAGATATAGCTTTATCTTTCCTCGAGGGATTAGTGAAGAATGAAATAAGATGGTAAAATGGGCCTTCAGAGGACCAGCTATGTGCCCATAATTGTGTTACTTCACAAGAAACAAAATATTGGTTTATAAATATATACAGTGCTAAGCCTGGCAATTGCTCTTTTAATTTGTATAGGTTTGGCAGCGCATAGGGCAAGAGGCACAATTACCTCCGAGGAAAACATATAAGGGATTTCATTTGCTTTTTGTCCCAAGGATAATGGAAAGTAGCAGATGCTTGACATCATAATAGAGTTCAAGAGCCTTAGCAGTATATCTGCTCTCAAAGAATAATATGAAAATAGCTAAAGTAATGTACTCTGCAATGAGTATCAGAAAGGCAGAACATTTTAGAGCTTTTTCAGATAAATATGGTTTTGCTTCCATTGTTCCATCACGTCAGAAAGCCTTTGGACTCTATGGGACTACTGACCCCGGTCTGATCAGTAGCTATCAGCTAAGCCTCTGATCAAAACACAGAAATCTAAAATGACCAGTGGGTCATCTAGGACAGTGGTTCCCAAACTTATTTGTGTTGTTGTGCTTTTAGCTCCCAGGCCACACCCCTAGTGCTCCACCTCGTTCCTGGTCTTAGGTCTACTGCAAATTCAAAACACACTATATTGCCTACACTTCATTTTTGGCTGTTGTGCCATATTTTAGCCTGGAAAAATACATAAGTTCTTTGTAAAGCAATGGAAAATCCCTTGGCCAGGACAAGCAGAAGAAAGCTTTCCCAGTCTCCCAGAGATGGAGACTTTTGGGGAAGGGTTGCCACCACTGGGTTAAGACATTTCTGGACATTTAGGGTGTGGCCTTTGAAGGACAGAAGAGGGGAAGGAGCTCAGCAGGAATATCTTCCCTTCTGAAGCTGTCATTTTCTTCAGGAAGCTAAGCAGGGTTAGCCCTGGTCATGAAAGTCTGGGCATGAAAGTCCTATTTAACCATCATGCTAACAGTCATCAATGGATTTATCATACATCAATTTCTTCGATCCCCTTTTTGGTTGGATACAGGATGCAGGTCATCAGTATTTCCTGTGGTAGTAGTGTTGCCAGCTCCAGGTTTGGAAATTACTGGAAATTTGAGTGTGAGCCGTGGGAAGGGTGGTGCTTGAGGAGAGTAGGGATCTAAGTAGGGTATAATGCCATCAAATCTGCTCTCCAGAGGCAGTCATCTTTGTAGAGCCAGTTTGGTGTAGCGGTTAGGAGTGTGGGCTTCTAATCTGGCATGCCGGGTTCGAATCTGCGCTCCCCCACATTCGGGTAGGGAAAAGCGGCATATAAGAACCAACTTCTTCTTCTAGTCTGGAGAGCTGTTATAATTCTGGGAAATCCCCAGGTTCCACATTGGCAACCCCATGTGTCTGTGAGTTTTGTAAACTAGTAAACGTTAAGTTGATAAAGTGACATTCTAGTATTAAAATCTACTTTTCCACTTACTCCAGGCCATGCATCATTTCATATATCTATGTTGTCTTCATCTTCTTGCCGATGGGAAAACAATGACTGTTGAAAGTATTGGGGGAGGGACTCAATAATAAGCCTCAGAAGTCAGAAACAGCTTTTGTGAGCCTCATTGCTTTCAGGCTGGGATGGCTAACTCATGACCAGCTTTTCAGAATTACAGATTCTCTCCCTTTCTTACAGGTGCAGTTATGTGGAGGTAGAAGGGAGGTCTAGCATAATGCATCTCTTCATGGTCTCACTGGTGCTGAGTCGTTGGCGCCTCCGACTGGTGTTCCCTCCAGAACAGAGGCCAGTACCACCAAGTTCAGCCTCTGCTTTCTTCAGCAGACTACTCCCCCCTTCTTCCTGGCTGCCTCTTGCATCAATGACAGCAGCAGCATGCCTAATCTTTCAGCCCAGATGCCTTTAAATCTGAATGGGCCAAGAGGAATGCTACACCATCTGTTGGCCCTGGTGGGACTGTGGTCACAAAGGTATATCACTCAGAAGAAATTTCCACCAATACCCTGAGCTTTCCTGTCTTTAAACTCAGTGAAAAGCAAGAATGGCCCCTTCCACATCTCTCTTACATCTTAGAAAACCAGGGCTATGATTTCATAGACTTGCTTATTTTTCCTTTCCATAATGTGCTAGTTTGTATGCAGGGATTTTTTGGCCAAATACAATTCATAACCAATCAACATAAATAAAAGCGTATTTTAACAGGGCACCAATTGAGTGCCCTGTGTCACTATGCAGTCTCAGTTGCCTTCTACTGAATTTTTATTTTCCAAGAGATGACAATTTGGATTGCGCCTATTTTCCATTTTCCTCCTATTACCTCCTAGTTGTGTTTGTGTGCAGGTGGAAGGAAACTTATTATATCCCCCCCCCCCAGGCCTTTGCTGCTTTTCATGCAGAGAAATAATTTCCAGCTTAATCGTGGGGAAGAACTAGCCATCTCTGATGTGTTTTTAAACAGATATTTCTAATGGCAAACTTCAGCCATTTGGTGCTAAACTAGACTGGCTCACATCTGATCATCATGGCTGAACATTTTACGTTTGGCTGTTGAACATGTTTGTTGGATAAATTGAAGCATTCCCACTTTGCAACTCTCCAAATGGCAGGGTTGACCATCACCATAGGTCATTCAGGGGGGGGGCATGCTGAGACTCCCCTGATGACTCTGCAGCCAACACCTTCAGCGGCTGCTCTGAAGTCTTCACTACTGCAGAGTCTCCCTGAGCTGCCCAGTACTCAGATGGGGAGGAGAACAATCAGCAATAGTATGAGGAACCCCCTCAACTGTCCTATAGCTCAGGGGTAATCAACCTGTGGTCCTCCAGATGTCCATGGACTACAATTCCCATCAGCCACTGCCAGCGAATGCTGGCAGGGGCTGATGGGAATTGTAGTCCATGGACATCTGGAGGACCACAGGTTGACTACCCCTGCTATAGCTGATCACCCTCCTACCTGAGTTATTCTGGGACCCCATCCTTGAGTTTTATCTGGGGCTCCAGAGTCAATAAGATGCTGCCCCAGCCAAGTGGCAAGAATTCCCAGGTAGAAGATCCATCAATTCATATCAGCACTCCCCCCCGCCCCTTTCAAAAGAGCTAGTGTACCCCTTAGATGCTTCAGTCAACTTGCATCAGTATCTTTTTCCTTAACTCTCTGTCTCCTCCAGAACCCAAAATTCTCTTTCTTTATCTACCCAGCCATCATCCCCTCTCTTCATCTGAGAGGAGAGTCATTTTCTCGAGAGGAGATAGCTACAGATGTTAAAAAACATCATGATTTATTTTGTCATAGCTACATGTCCCTCTGCCCTTCCCTGGAAAAGCCAGGCTAGCCTGATATCATAAGATTTCAGAAGCTAAAGAGGGTCAGGCCCTGGTTAATATTTAGATGGAAGACTACAATTCTGATGTGAAGGCAGGCAATGGCAAACCACCTCTGAACATCTCTCACCTTAAAAACTCTACAGGGTTGCCTTATGTCAGCTGTGCCTTGACAGCATAAACAACCACCATCTTGTCCCTCTCAAGTTTAGCCAAGCCCTTAGGATAGGCTTATTCATGAGAACTAAAGTGGGATACCCCGTAATTGTAGATAGGGTTGCCAGAATCCAGGTAGAGCCTGGGAATCTCCCAGAAATCTCCAGCTAGCAGCAATTAGTTTCTCTGGAGAAAATGAACTCTGTGGCATTAACACTTTCCAGGTAAGTATCTCTTGAGCTAGTGATGGTATTTGGAGTTGCCATTTGGAGGAGGGCAGGATGCTGTTCCCATTGGCTGCAGAGGAAAGGACACGCAGTAATGGGTTTAAACTACAACAATATAGGCTAGATATCAGGAAAAATTTTTTCACAGTTAGAGTAGTTCAGCAGTGGAATAGGCTGCCTAAGGAGGTGGTGATCTCCCCCTCACTGGCAGTCTTCAAGCAAAGGTTGGATACACACTTTTCTTGGATGCTTTAGGATGCTTAGGGGGATTGGACTAGATGGCCTATATGGCCCCTTCCAACTCTATGATTCTATGATATCTCATTGAGGCCTCTCCCCTCATCAACCTCCACCCTCCCCAGGCTACATCCCACAATTCCCTAGGAATTTCCAACCTAGAGCTGGCAATGCTAACATAATTTGTACATGATTGTCCATAGTTCTGAGAGCAAATTAATAATATGTGCATGTTTTTGACTGTAAGAGTGAAGTGTTCCTCCAATTTTATACTCCTCCCATAAAATATATTCCAAGAATCAAATGTTTCGGAAATGCTGGCCAGCAGAATCGAAAACCCCTATGGCTACAAAACAGCTGTGCACTGTGCTCTTCCCTGTACATAGCTAGCATTGCTTAGAGAGAAAACAGGAAGCATATGGCACCCGGTAAGACGGCTGCATAGATTATTTTGGGAAAATTGGACACAATTGGAATATAATTAACTCATGGGAATGTATAGACTGTGTGCCCCTTTCATTTAACACATAAAAGTGTCTGGGTGGGTTGCTGAAGTGTATTTTAAGATATCCAGTTCTTCAGCGAGGATGCCATTTTAGTTTTCAGTAGTGTGGATGAAGGAACTGAAGTTTAAATGGTTTAAATGGTTCTTGGATTTTGTAGTGATAAGTGGGAGGAGAAAGCCATATGAAGATCAGGGTGCAGCTATACAATTGACTGACTAATGCTTTCCTTTCCCCCCCAAGTTTGATTTTCACCCCTCTTCTCCCCATATCTGTTTACCAAGCATGGTGAAAAAAAACTGGCATAGCTGCGAAGCATGTGGGGGAATCAGGGAATTTTCTGTGATGGCCACTTGATAAACTCTCTTACCCAGGCTGCCAAATCTAAAGATGCCTCTCGCTTTTGGAAAATAGTTGCAGGTAGTTTCCAATCCGATAGCACCAAACCATATTGTAAGATCCATGAAAAACCTAGGAGACTGATTTTTCTGCACTCTAAACCACAGGACCCATCCTGATATCTCCTCCATCAATCAATATGGAAAACCTCCTACCCTGGCCTCCAGTCTTGCTGCAGAAGTCAAGAGGCTGGGAGACCAGCTAAGGCTGGGGAGAGCCCCAAGGAGTGACCTGATCCCTCCAGGGATTATCAAAGACATTGAATGGTTGGCATAGGTCCTCACCACTGTTTTCACATACATTGCCCAAACTGCACAGATTTCCAAAGACTGGTATTTGGCCATCATCATCTCAATATATAAAAGGGGGGTGAAATCTCACTCTTTTAATTACTGCCTAATCAACCTGCTTAGTACAGTGGATAAGGTTTGCTCCAGATACCTGTGCTGGAAGTTTTGGTACTGGCTTGATAGGAAGAATGTTTTAGCTGATGAATAAGCAAGTTTCAGAAGTGGTCACTCCCCAAAGGACCAGAGCTTGATTCTGCACCATTTGATGAAGAAATGTACCACCAGGTCATATGGGGCACTTTAACACAGTCTTTGTTGATTATAAGATGGCATTTGATAGCACCTCATGGGATAGATTATGGCTAAAACTAGATGCTTTCATGGTAGACCACAGACTGCTTATCCTTATATGCTCATTACATGAGAACAACTATTAGTCAGTGACATGTAGGTCATCTGTTCCACATGGGTCTGGTCAGGAGAGGTGTGACTCAAGGTTGCATCCTTGCTCCCTTGCTATTGAATTTCTATATAAACTCCAAGGTTCATCCCTTATCTGATCCTGAGGGCATTTCTGCACATCAGTAAAAATAGCATTACGCAAGCTGAGTGGCAAAACACTACATATAATTGTGCCTCCTGGCCCCTCCATACCTTTTTTGCTGTCTCACTGTTCTCTGCTGCCATTTCGTGCTTCTCCCCTTCCACAAGTGCTGCTGGAAATGGTGGAAGAGAGCAACATGGTTTATATGTGACTCTCTTCCACCTGTCAATCAAGCCAGGCAGCCAATCCCCTTTCTCCATGCTTTAAAGGACCCACAATCTTTGTAATCAATTGTTCTCTGTTGAATCGCCTATGCATCTAATCATAGATGTATAGTGCTTCTTTATTGACACATCTTATGGAATCACAAGTCTTGCTTCTTTTAAAAATAAATCTTGTTCCTGATTTTTTTGGGGGGGGGGAGTTTAGAGAGGCATGCTTTGTGCCACAACTTTGGGAACGGGGAATTTTTTTTTTTTTGCCTTTGCCTGTATGATTGAATGTGTATTCATTACTCCAGGCAGTTCACTTAAAAAGGGAGAAGGGAGAAAGAAGGGAGAAGGGAGAGGGAGGCAGGTGCGAGGGCACAGACAGTACTTCTTTGCCTCTACACTTTTTTTGCTGGTAGCCTGTTGGTTGTTCTCCGGTAGGTAGCACTACATATGTTGGTGAATCCACTTTTTGGGAATTACCAACTAGCGCTTTAAACTGGTGGATGTGACTGGCTGTTCACTGCTCAGATGCTGCGGGTTGGCAATGTCATGTGGAGGGGCCGGAATATAACGACAACAAAGGTAAGAATCTCACTGTTTTTAAAGGGTGTGGAAATCCCCTGAATTTCATCCACCCAGATCATACTATTATATGTAGACAACACAGTTATTCTATTTTACAACAAAGCAGGGCTCAGATGAGCCCTCTAGGCACTTATGGCCTACTGCAACGAGGAACATTAAATAATCAGTCTTTCAAAGTCTAGAATTCTTGTTTTCTCTAAAAGGTTTATCAAACACAGGTGGCAGATTGACAGCCATGAGATTGAACAAGTTAAATTGTTCAGGTATTTAGGTGTAGTGTTCCAGTCATCTACCTCATAGACAACTCAGCTCTCACATTTCACATGAATTGACCCAAAGAGCTGCTGTAGCAACTTCATGATTCTTCTTCACAAAAGATTCTTCTTTACCATATGCATTGAAAGTCTTTCAGGGCAAGGTGGTTTCCCAGCTTACATATGGTTCACAGACATGTCTGTACAATGATTACCATAAACTAGAAGCAACCCAGTTCAAATTCCTCAGATCCCTATTTGGAGTGCCTTATTGTGTACCCAATGCCCTCCACAGACTAGAAGCAGGGCTGGTTCCACTAGAAGTGCATACCTGGTTCCAAGCCACATGCTTCTCATTCAAACTTCTCCCTCACTGGAATCACTTCATTAATCCTTTCAGACAAATTTTATTCAAGGGAGGTGAGAGCAATAGAAGACAAATGGCAACTACTTGGCTTTTCCTGTATACCTTCAGTGCATCTTGAGCACCAAGGAGTACCAAGTATCAGATCCGCAGCATCAAGCAATAGCAGCCAGAAATTCACTGCACATAAGTCTCCAGACCAGGAGTAATACAGTAAGGATGTTTTGTATGGGAGGGCAAGGGCCACATCACTTCCAGTAAAAAAAGGAAGTTACAATAGATAGCCCTAGGAATGGCTGGAAACATAAAATTTCCTGAGATTCCTGGAGCTATATTTGTTGCTTCTGGTAAGAATGATGCTGTATGTGCCCTCCCCCCATCAAATTAAAGCTATATCAGATATTTCAAGTTAAACCAGAAATCCTAGCAATAAATGCCATCACGGGCAGTCAATATGACATTAATTAGTTATTTCCACCAAAGGCATATCAGAATAATTCCAATTTGCACTTCTTAGGACAGAAAGAGTATGTTTTTTTTTTTGCACTGTATCTGGCAGGCCAACCAAGTGAAACCTAGTCAGTAGATGACTAGACCTCCTGAACAGATAGAACTACCAAAAGAAGCCTGAAAGCCTTACCTGGCTCCTAGGTTACTTTCTTACACCTCAGTCTAACTGTACTAGTGTCATCAATAAATATCAAGCAGGCTTACTTCCTTGTTTAATGCCAGTAAAGGTCATATGTATGTATGTATCAAACAGGTTTTTAATTGTTTAGTATGTAGAACCAACCAATAAGCTTTTCACTACTCAGGTGGTCCCCCTTCAAGGATCGCTGCCTTGTTGTGGCAAGGGGGCTTGCGTAGTTCAGTGAAGCTATGAGCTATGCCATGCAGGGCCACCCAAGACGGACAGGTCATAGCTGAGAGCTCTGACAAAAGGTGATCCACTGGAGAAGGAAATGGCAAACCACTCCAGTATCTTTGCCATGAAAACTCTATGGACAGTTCCAATAGGCATAACGATATGACGCTGGAAGATGAGCCCCTCAGGTCGGAAGGTGTCCAATATGCTACTGGGGATGAGCAGACGGCTAGTACGAGTAGCGCCAGAATGAATGAAGCGGCTGGGCCAAAGCCGAAAGGACGCTCAGTTGTGGAAGTAACTGGTGGCGAAAAGACAGTCCGATGCTGTAAAGATTTTTATTCCATAGGAACCTGGAACGTCAGATCCATGAATCAAGGCAAGCTGGACGTGGTTAAACAAGAAATGAGAAGACTGAACATCGACATTTTAGGAATCAGTGAACTAAAATGGACAGGAATGCGTGAATTTAATTCAGATGACCATCAGGTATACTACTGTGGACAAGAATCTTGCAGAAGAAATGGAGTAGCATTCATAATCAATAAGAGAGTAGGAAAAGCAGTCTTGGGATACAATCCCCAAAATGACAGAATGATCTCAGTTCGAATCCAAGGCAAACCATTCAACATCACAGTGATCCAGGTCTACGCCCCAACCACTGCTGCTGAAGAGGATGAAGTTGATCAGTTCTATGAAGCCCTACAACACCTTCTAGAAGCAACGCCCAAAAATGATGTGCTTATCATCATGGGGGATTGGAATGCTAAAGTAGGAAGCCAAAAGATAACCGGGATAACAGGCAAGTTTGGCCTTGGAGTACAAAATGAAGCAGGGCACAGGCTGGTAGAATTTTGTCAAGAGAATACAATGGTCATAGCAAACACTCTTTTCCAGCAACCCAAGAGACGACTCTACACATGGACATCACCAGACAGTCAACACAGAAATCAGATTGACTATGTGCTCTGCAGCCAAAGATGGAAAAGTTCTATCCAGTCAATAAAAACAAGACCAGGAGCTGATTGTGGTTCAGATCATGAGCTTCTTGTTGCAAAATTTAGGCTTAAATTGAAGAAAGTAGGGAAAAGCACTAGGCCACTCAGGTATGAACTAAATCATATCCCTGACGAATACACAGTGGAGGTGACAAATAGATTTAAGGAATTAGATCTGATAGACAGAGTGCCTGAAGAACTATGGACGGAGGTTCGCAACATTGTACAAGAGGTAGCAACTAAAACCATCCCAAAGAAAAAGAAATGCAAGAAATCAAAATGGCTGTCTGAGGAAGCTTTACAAATAGCTAAGGAGAGAAGGGAAGTGAAAGGCAAGGGAGAAAGAGAAAGATACACCCAATTGAATGCAGAATTCCAGAGAAAAGCTAGAAGAGATAAGAATGCCTTCTTAAATGAACAGTGCAAACAAATAGAAGAAAACAATAGAATGGGGAGGACCAGAGATCTTTTCAAGAAAATTGGAGATATGAAGAGAACGTTTCATGCAAAGATGGGTATGATAAGGGACCAAAATGGTAGGGACCTCACAGAAGCAGAAGAGATCAAACAAAGGTGGCAAAATTATACAGAAGAACTATACAAGAGCGAGCTTAACATCCCTGATGACCACAATGGGGTAGTTACTGACCTGGAGCCAGACATCCTGGAATGTGAAGTCAAATGGGCCTTAGGAAGTCTGAGCAACAATAAAGCTAGTGGTAGTGACAGCATTCCAGTTGAACTATTCAAAATCTTAAAGGACGATGCAGTAAAAGTGCTACACTCAATATGCCAGCAAATTTGGAAAACTCAACAATGGCCACAGGATTGGAAAAGGTCAGTTTACATTCCAATCCCAAAGAAGGGCAATGCCAAAGAATGTTCAAACTACCGCACCATCGCACTAATTTCTCATGCTAGCAAAGTTATGCTCAAAATCCTACAAGCTAGGCTCCAGCAATATGTGGACCGAGAACTTCCAGAAGTACAGGCAGGATTTCGAAGAGGCAGAGGAACTAGAGATCAAATTGAGAGCCAGTTTGGTGTAGTGGTTAGGAGTGCGGACTTCTAATCTGGCATGCCAGGTTCGATTCTGCGCTCCCCCACATACAGCCAGCTGGGTGACCTTGGGCTCGCCACGGCACTGATAGGACTGTTCTGACCGAGCAGTGATATCAGGGCTCTCTCAGCCTCACCCACCTCACAGGGTGTCTGTTATGGGGAGAGGAATGGGAAGACGACTGTAAGCCGCTTTGAGCCTCCTTCTGGTAGGGAAAAGCGGCATATAAGAACCAACTCTTCTTCTTCTTCTTCAAATTGCCAACATACGCTGGATCATGGAGAAAGCTAGGGAGTACCAGAAGAACGTCTACTTCTGCTTCATTGACTATGCTAAAGCCTTTGATTGTGTGGAGCACAACAAATTGTGGCAAGTTCTTAAAGAGATGGGAATACCAGAGCATCTTATTTGTCTCTTGAGAAATTTATATGCAGGTCAAGAAGCAACAGTGAGAACTGAACATGGAATCACTGACTGGTTCAAAATTGAGAAAGGAGTTCGGCAAGGCTGTATACTGTCGCCTTGCCTATTTAACTTGTATGCAGAGCACATCATGAGAAATGCGGGATTAGAGGAGTCACAAATTGGGATCAAGATTGCAGGGATAAATATCAACAACCTCAGATATGCAGATGATACCACTCTAATGGCAGAAAGTGAAGAGGAACTAAAGAGCCTGTTGATGCGGGTGAAGGAGGAGAGTGCCAAAGTTGGCTTGAAACTCAACATCAAGAAAACAAAGATCATGGCATCCGGCCCTCTCAATTCCTGGCAAATAGAAGGGGAAGAAATGGAGATAGTGACAGATTTTATTTTCCTGGGCTCCAAGATCACTGCAGATGGGGACTGCAGCAAAGAAATTAAAAGACGCTTGCTCCTGGGGAGGAAAGCTATGGCAAATCTAGACAGCATCCTAAAAAGCAGAGACATCACCCTGCCAACAAAAGTGCGTTTAGTCAAGGCTATGGTCTTCCCAGTTGCAATGTATGGCTGCGAAGGTTGGACCATAAGGAAGGCCGAGCGTCAAAGAATTGAGGCTTTTGAACTCTGGTGCTGGAGAAGACTCTTGCGAGTCCCTTGGACTGCAAGGCAAACAAACCAGTCAGTCCTAGAGGAGATCAGCCCTGACTGCTCTTTAGAAGGCCAGATCCTGAAGATGAAACTCAAATATTTTGGCCACCTCATGAGAAGGAAGGACTCCCTGGAGAAGAGCCTAATGCTGGGAGAGATCGAGGGCAAAAGAAGAAGGGGACGACAGAGAATGAGGTGGATGGATGGAGTCACTGAAGCAGTAGGTGCAAACTTAAATGGACTCCGGGGAATGGTAGAGGACAGGAAGGCCTGGAGGATCATTGTCCATGGGGTCGCGATCGGTCAGACACGACTTCGCACATAACAACAACAACTCAGGTGGTACCAAATGTACTCTTAGGGAGAACCATCCTTACCTGCCTCCCCAAATCCATTCCAGCAGAATTTATCTCTGTAGACCCTTTTTGAAGCAGAAGTCAGTATATTACAATGGGGAGGGGAACTATTCCTTAATAACTGTAATTAAGAGAAGACTTGACCTCCCAGAATGCTTTCATTGTAAAGAAAAAATTTCACAAGGCAACCACAGCAGAAGGAAGCTAAAAATATTATGATAATATTGAAAGGCTGGCGATGTGGTAATTATAAGGTGAGTATATATGATACAAGGAAAAGTCCATGGGAGACATGTCATCCCAGCTCAAAACATGCCTTCTGCAAGGAGGCTACAGAAGCCAGGGGCCAGGGGCAGGGTCCATCTACCACAAACTTTCTGCAAAGCCAAAGGGGAAAAGCAAGCCAAGGTGATCAATGGAGCCTTAAGTTGGAAAGTCTGAGGGCCGTTCCGCATTCGTCCAAAATAGCACAATGGTTACTAATTGAGATCGCTACAGTTTTTCCGTTATGCACAACGGCGTTGACAATCTACAACACTCCTGAAACCGATCCGCAAAAAGCGCTTTGTTGTAGCGCTTTCAGGGAAATCCCAAAAAGTGGATTCACCCTCCGGAAAGCGCTACACTCCTGCAACCAATCTACAACAATAGCGGGAAAGTTCTGTGCGTTACCATTGTTGCGGTTTCTGCAAAGTCCCTCCCCCTGGCTTTCTCCTCTGATCTTCCGGCGAAGCGATCGCCATTTTTTTTTCTCCGAGCAAGCAGAAATCAACGCACCTGCAAGCCTTTGTTTACCCAGTGAGGCTTCCCCGGCTGCAGTCCCTCTGTTTAAAGTCACCAAGCACAAGCATTGCAGAGGCCCGTTTGCAGGTTTATTTTCACTTTATTTTTCACACTGTTTTCGGCCGAAAATCGCGCCCGTGAGGGGGGGGATTTTTTTTTCACTCGGGGGGGGAGTGTGGCAACGATGAAACGGCAGCTCAAACATCACCTGCTAGCTGGATGGGTCTCTCTGTTGCAACGAATCAATGCATATTCGTTGCAACGGGTGTTTTTTTTTTTTTAAACCTTCCTTAAAGGGAAAGGGGCTGTTTGGGAGCATGATAACGGCCACCCATTGGCTGCTTGACGGCCAGGGGTGGGACACATCTCAGCAATAGCGCTTCCTTTCTAGCGATTTTTGCCGAGACCGGAACCCTGTGGGAAACGATAGAAACGCAACTGGATTCCACTACAAAGGCAGGTATGCATAACAACGAATTCCACTATTTAAAATGGCGATTTTTCGTTCAGCAAACAATCTGCTACATGGATCCCGGTGCGGAATGGCCCTGAGTCAGCAGCAGAGATGAAAGTTTTGTGCATCCTACCTATCACCCTGCTTGTTTCCCTCATGATCATAAAAACTCAGATGATCTGGGTCACCTGAAGTCATCTTAGTTGTTCCAATCAGGAGGGAAACATTAACAAATAAATACATTTATAACCAGATATTTCCCTGATTGTTCCATTGTAAGAAAAAAAATTCCCTCACTCCCCCTAAAGAGGGGGAACCCTGTCAGAGAAAATTTTAGGTTATGCAGTTTGAAATAAACTACAGAGGCCTTAAGCTTTACATCTCAGAATAAACAACATACAGACAATGGAAATTTCCTGAGACAGGGGACAAGTTGGCCATAAGCTTTTTTTAGCTCAAAGCAGAAGATAAAGGGAAGTTAACCTTTAGCTTAGAAGAATCACTAACTTAGACAAATGCAACTTCAGCTTAAAAGGTGCCATGCTTGCATGGCAAATGGAGGAGTGAAACATAGAGCACAAATGTATATATCATCTCGGGGAAATGGGGGGCTATCGGGGAAGCAGAAATTGTAATGGGATAGGTGGGAGAGTGTGAATCCACAGGTCAATTGACCAATGGGGCAGTATTAGGCAGAGCAGGGCTATCTTAAAATTGAGCTGTGCTCAGTTTGACTTTGAAGATCCTTGGGTGTGATCCTGAAGTATCTTCCCATGATTTGGAAACCATGAAATAAACCTGCTTATTGCTTTCATAATTTTCCTTGTCAGTGGCATTCATTCACAGGGCGGAGTTTATCCGTGACAACCCAATTGTGCCTGTGGAAAATTGGCCAACTGGCAAACCAGGGAGTGAAGGAGATGGTAAGGAACAACCATAATGGAAGAGTCTACACATAATGATGTCAAAAGTTAATGCTCTTCACAGCATGCACATTCAGCTCACCCCTCCCCATATGCAGCAACCTCCTCACATTATGTACTCTTTCCTCTTGCTAGTGAGTAAAAAAACAATTGTTTCAAACAGATTTGTCCACGTTGCTGATGCTATCTAAACTTTAAATAATTAGGAGTCTTTGGTTTCGGACTAGCATCATTTTGTCAAATGCATCATTGGCCATATTTCATGCTGACATGATCGGCTTACATTTGATACGGCTTAGTAAAAATTAATTTTTCTAATGGAAAAGCCTCTATTGTCTGCTAATTGAATGTTGCTTAAGTTGATGAGTAATTGAAGATGCTTTCCAAACCTGTTACCCAGTTAATGGTTTGCGTAAGCAGCATCTTTCTTTGGCTCAGGAGTAAGGGAACTGCTAACATTTGTGGACACTTCTCCCAAGCACAAATTTCATCTGTAATCACAGTCTGTCGGATCTTACGTTGAGCTCTACAATGTCTAGCAGCACGTACTCCTATAAATACTGTCACGCCACTAAAATCAAGATTCCGTAATACATCCTCAGTAACAATGGAGTCTTCATTTCTGTGAAGCACTGAACCTTACCGCGGCTGCTAGCTTGCCTTCATTTTCACAATGGGGCTCAATTTAGAGCAGAATTGGCAGCTGGCTCCTTAAACTGACAGATGCCATCCCAGTATCCCTGACAGCAACAGTCAGATTGAGGGATGACTCACGCAGCTATATTGAGATGATGACATGTGAGATGAGTCGATGCCATCTAAGGCAATAGCGAGATGACTTGTGCCCCTTCCCATTAGGCCACCAGTGCACCAACACTTAACCCAGTGTGGGAAGCTTTCCAGTTGTGCAATTGCAGTATAAAACAGTAGTCCAAAAGATATTGTACCACTGTTTTTGGAATCTTGCAGTTCAGTTAATCAATGTCTAGGAAAGTCAGGAGGACCCTCACACCTCTGGATTTCCACAAACTATGTAAAGCAGAATTGTTCTAGAGGACATTTTTATAAAGGCAATATGGCTGTATTATAATGCAATGGTTTGAGAAGTTGTTTTAATAAAAGGAATAGGACGACACTAGTGTGCATTGCAGCAATGGGAAATCAGCCTATGGGCCAATAGTATATATTACCTGTTTGTTATATGTATACTACATTGTGTTCTACTTATATAATTCCACTTTTTGGTATTGTTAACCTATGGTGTCTAATACTTTGGTTTTAGTAACAGTAATCTTACTATTATTTCACTTAACAGATTTCTTCTACTGATTACACTGACTTACATCATATAACCACCTTGAGCCTCAGTAAGAAAGGTGCACTATATATAGCATAAATAAACCTACATGATTACCCGTTGAGATCTGGGCCCTATTGTAGCTGTCCAAGTTCCAAAGTGCCTGCAAGATGGCACACTTCCACCAGGCACATGGTTGAGGCCAATACAAGCACAGAATGACAACAGAAAAGGGCCCCCTCCTTTCCATCTCCCCTCCTGTCTGAACCTGAACATAAAATCTAATCCAGAATCACTGTGACCCATGTGGAGTAAGTACTGGAGCACTTAACAGGTATTCAGTTTTAAAACTTTGATATTTTACTGATGTTAGCTGCCCCGAGCCTGCTGTCAGTGAGGGGTGGCCAATAAATTGAATTAATAATACTCCCATTATAATATTATTCTGTTTTGTTATATGTCATTACTTTGTTGTTTTGTGGCAGCTGGCAGTTTTGGGCATGGGGCAGATCCATTTGGGGGCAGTCCGAGGCTGGGGGGCCTCTATAAGAGGCTGGGGGGATGCTGAGCCCTAATGGCACCTGAGCTGGTTGCATTTCCAGATGGCAGAGAGGTGAACCAAGTATATGCTCATGCCCACAGGGCTGCTCATGGCATGCCACCCCCCAGAGATCTCACTTGGTAAAGGAAGCCATGCTCCAGGCCAGCTGTGCACCTCAGGATCCACAATTCATGCCATTGGGATTGGGGCTACCTTAGGATCAGCTGACTTATTCTGCACCAATGCTCCTGCAGGAGGTTAATAAAGCTGTGGTCTAATTTGTTCCAAAAGATATCCGAGTATGCATCATCTTTACAGGCCTCCTATATGCCCTCCTGCTATGCAATCTGAACATATTGTCAGGAATCAGGCAGAAGTCAGCGAACAAAGTCTGTGATAAAGGAGCTTCCAAGACCCAGACAGAGTAAAAATCCAAAGGAAAGGCTTTATTGAACAGAACTACTACAACAGCCAACATGGGCCAAAGAGACAAAGATACACTGGGGTGTACTTATAGGGGGGACCAAACATGGGAGGAGGGTGAGGAATCAAAGTGGCAGGTAAGGTACATTTGCAAAAAGTTACAAAGATTCCCAGCAGAGCCAGATGGCCCAGCTGTGATTTAAACTAACAGTCTGTTGAGACTCCAGCGAGACAAGCAAGGTCACTAAAAGCAGGAGATATAAGAATGTCCCACTGAGGACAGCTTTGGTATGCAGAGGCAGAGAGGAACTAACACTAGGATTTATAGATTTATGACACCCAGCCTGGAGGAGTCTGGGAGAATGCAGCAGGAGGAAGGGGCATGAACCAGGGTTCATGATACAAATCCTGAAATACTAGAAGAAGAAGAAGAAGAAGAAGAAGAAGAAGAAGAAGAAGAAGAAGAAGAAGAAGAAGAAGAAGAAGAAGAAGAAGAAGAAGACGACGACGACGACGACGACGACGACGACGACGACGACGACGACACCAGAAGGAGTCTCAAAGCAGTTTACATTTGCCTTCCCTTTCCTCTCCCCACACCAGACACCATGTGAGGAGGTGAGGCTGAGAGAGCCCTGATTTCAGTGCTCGATCAGAACATTTTTATCAGTGCTGTGGTGAGCCCAAGGTCACCCAGCTGGTTGCATGTGTGGGGGGTGTGTGGAATTAAACCCCACTCGCCAGATAAGAAATCCACACTCCTAAGCACTACACCAAGCTGGGTCTCTATTACCTATTTTACTCCTGCAGTAAGTGTGATTGGCTTGGTCCATCTGACATTGCCAAGTCTCAAGCAAATACATGACTTAAAGCTGATGAAATACAGCAAGGCATTTGGATAGAGGTTAGCATAGTTTCAATGGAGAATTCCAATGGAGTTCTGATGTGGAAAATGAGAGTAATCAATGTTGTCATCTGGAGTAATAAATCTCATGTCAAGTCTGTCTCTTTTTAAAACTTGTCACTGAGTGATAGCCCAGGCAAATAATTATTAATGTAGTAAAAAAGGGTGCATTGGCATTTTTGACTACTGGGAAATTCCCAGGGGGTTTATAACTTGAGAGGGCTGTTTGTCAAGAGTTCCCCAACCTGGGCTTGAGAAGTGAGGAGACCAGTATGGAAGAATATACACCACCAGTAGGAGAGGCACATTGCCCCCAGCCTTGCGTCTTGCCATGGTAAGTTGTAAGGCGGTGAGTCTTCCCCAAGAGGTCTACTAGAGGTGGGTCAGGGGAGGATCCCTTTCCAGGGCCATTCCAGCACTCCGGTCTGCCCCTGTTTAGTAAAGAAAACTAAATGGTCTGACGGTTATCTATTATTCACAATGTGTTCTCATTTGCCCTTAACCTTCCTTGCGTTCCTTTGAAACTGTACTATTTTCTTTGTGGGAAAATCCTTCAATCAATATTAGGCTTCATAAAACACTGGCTACATGAAAATCAAGAGCTTATGCTCCTCTGTTTTCCTGAAGATTAACTGTTTTTCTCTCTAAAAGATCAGATTACGGTGTAATTTCTTCTTGTGTATATGAACTCAGTCAGCTGGAATGGAGTTGATTAGCTCTTGTTTCGGGGATTCAGAGATTTCATCAACGCTCTTGAGTTCTCGTTTTACAGGGGAACACTGTCTATTTTGTAACTAAGTTATCGATTTCCTTGTTTGTATAGAATATGTTACAACAATACAGACTTAAGTGGAATATTAAGGAAAACATCCTTTGCTCTAAAAAGTAGTTTGCCAAAAAGAAGCGTGTTTATACCTTGACAAATCAATGATCCCTCTCGCTCTGTACAGCAAGTTTGACTGCCAATGGCGTATTAACATTTCAGACAGAACTTTCCTATTAATGAGCTTTTAACTGGCTATACTGGGTTTAAGTACCATGCTGCATATACAGAAGGCACATGCTTTGTTTTGATGCTGCTACGAAAGCCAATATAGAAATGTGAGTAGTCAGGCAAAGCTTTGTATCTCTCCTCAGCTGTGCATGGACTATGAAAGCGTGTCTTGCTGTGCTTGGGATCCTCTTTGATGTACTTTCCAAAGTGACACAATGCAGACTTTGCTGTTAGTTTCTTCTGGTTGAATTGTAGTCTTGTTATAGGGGGTGACTTATGTAGAAAATTATGTATTGCCTTGCATCCGGACTAGTGCTCTCAAGAGATGCAAGGATGTCTGCCTGTGGTGTGCGACTTTCTCATACCTCCCTCCTCTTATGGCAGCTTAAATACCCCTAAGAGTAGGGGTACACACACCCTTTGAGGTAGGTCAAGCTGAAAAATTTCTAAGAGATCTGCTCTTTGAGAACAGCCCCACAAGAACTGTGACTAGTCCAAGGTTACTCAACTGGCTGCATATGGAGGAGTAGAGAACCAAACCTGTTCCTCCAGATTAGAGTCCTCCACTTTTAACCACTACGACTATGCCACACTGGAGTGTAGGGGAAGACGTGGACAGTGGACAGTTAGAAGAAGAGTTGGTTTTTATACCCTCTTTTTACTACTCAAAGGAGAGTCAAAGTGGCTGACAATCATCTTCCTTTCCTCACACTGTGTTCAGTTTTGGGCACCCCAGTTGAAGAGGGATGTAGACAAACTGGAGGGCAACAAAGATGGTGAGGGGTTTGGAGACCAAAACATATGAAGAAAGTTGAGGGAGCTTGGTTTGTTTAGCCTGGAAAGGAGACGACTGAGAGGGGATCTGATAGCCATCTTCAAGTATTTAAAAGGGTACCATATGGAGGATATAGCAGAATTATTCTCTCATACCCCGGAGGGGCAGATGAGAACCAATGGGATGAAATTAATTCAAAAGAAATTCTGTCTAAACATCCAGAAGAAGTTCCTGACAGTCAGAGTGGTTTCTCAGTGGAACAGGCTCCTTTGGGAGGTGGTGGGTTCTCCATCTTTGGAGAATTTTAAACAGAGGCTGGATAGCTATCTGATGGAGAGGCTGATTCTGTGAAGGCTTAAGGGGGTGGCAGGTTACAGTGGATGAGTGACAGGGTTGTGAGTGTCCTGCATAGTGCAGGGGGTTGGACTAGATGACCCAGGAGGCCCCTTCCAACTCTATTATTCTATGACTAGAAAGCAAGCCAGCTGTATGGGAAATACAGCAGGCACTAGCAGTCTTCCCTGGTGTCTTCCTTTCATGCACACAACTTGAACAATGAGCATTTCAAGGGAAGGTGCTTGCTGGATGCTATTGTGCAGCTGCAATAGGGCGATTGCATGCCTTAAAAAAAAACACCCACTGCACATCGCACATTGTGGGTGTAACCCTGAGAAGGCTGGCACTGTCAAAGCAATGGCTTGCTTAGGAGCATTCTGAGGTTGATGGGAGGGGCCAGATTTGAAGCAGAAGCCTTCTGGTTCACAGCTCAGGCTTCTGGCCACGCTAACACTATCCTTCATTTTAAAATAATTGCTTTTTGAAACTTCAGAGGATGCTCTTCTCATCTGTCTGCTTTAAAATGGGCAACTTGATGATGACAAAAATATTTCAGGCTTAGGGACTGAATAAATCTCCGTGTTATAAATGCTTGCCCTTTAGGGTCTATGTGGGAGAGATCGGCTTACCGCTAGCAAATGTACTTTCCATTCTAAGCAACAGTATATTTGCAATATGCATCCTTACTTTAAAAAAAAAAGATGCTGCTTCTCTTTGCTTTACTTCAGTGTGAAATAATATATCACAATACCAAGTCTGAAAGTATGAACGTATTGAAAAGCTCTGACAATTGAAGCAGTTTTAAATTAACCTTTGGAATTACGCTTTCTCAGCAGACCCCCTTCCCACTTCCCCGTCTCAACAGAGCAACTATCTCCCCTGCAATTCCATTAAAATGCTCCAAAATAAACCCTTTAGCAGCGACAACAGGGCAAATTAATGTCAACACGCCAGGACATATGTCTAATTTCAGAGCTGAGACTTAAAGATTGGAATCCTCATTATAGACCTCATCAGCTGTTTCCAAATACCCTTCAGGTCTGGAGAGATTCATTTCAAATGAGGTATATCAAGAGAGAGCAGAGAGATAAAGAGAGAGAACCGTTCAGATGGCACATTAATTTCTATCACTCAGCCAGGGCTGCGATGATCATCATTTTGAATTTAATAATTTCGACAGAGTTTGCTGTTCGTGCAGTTTTTGCAAGCTGTATTGTGCATATTTCTTTTCTATGGGAAGTGGCCAATAAAAATGCAATCTACAGTCTTCCATCATGGGAGGGTTTAATGAGGGCAGGCCTACACATTTTCCTAAATGTGGGTCTGCCACCAAGAACAGCATCTTCATGCTGACTTCTCCCTCATCCCTCCTTTAATGGGCAAGCATTTCAACACTGTCCCTCCATATCACTGTTTGCAACTGGTGGTGAAGACAATGCACAGTGCAATGATTTCTCCACACAGTAGACTTTCTCCTTTACCTTCACTGATGAAATCTCCGGCTGAAGCCTATTTTACAAGATCTCAGCAAAAGAGAATAACCTGTTTAAAATATAAGGACATGCTAGCTAAGACAGGAGGATTTAAAGACATTCAAGCATTAAAAAAAGAAGCAGTGGAAATACAGTGGTTAGAGTTTAACCCACTGCTTTCAAGATTTAGTTCAGAATTTAACAGGCAAGTGGAGATGGATGCTCCGCTCCCGGAGTTTGAGAATATGTTAATTCAAACCAAACCACACTTACAAAGTCAAATATATAAATTGTTACTAAGATATAAAGCCAAATAAGAACAGGTCAAGGTGTGTATGATTAAATGGATATAGAATATTGGTACTAACCTTACATTGGAAACATGGGACTGTATGTGGGTTAAAGTACCTAAACTAACAATCAGCTATTAAGAGAAAATTGGTATAAGCTGTTTTACAGATGATATGTAACACCCAAAGTCACTGCAAAGGTGGCAAAGGGCTATAATAATATGTGCTGGAAATGTCATGAAAAAGTGGGGTCCTTTTCCCATATGTGGCGGAGATGCGGGAAAGTAAACTAAATCTTGGGCAAGAGTACATGATGTTTTAGAAGAAATGTTTAATATTATGTTTCCTATGAGAGCTGAATATATGTTATTAAGTTTGTGTCCAGATCTACTTCCCTCTCATGCCGGAAATTAGTTTTGGCTAAGAACTGGAAATCTCCAGAGATACCAACAATTGAACTATGGCTAGACAAACTTGCTGACTTAGCATAAATGATGAAATTAACATCCATAGGCAACAAAAGCCAACCAAAGATTTTCAGGAGCAGTGGAGCTTCTATCTGGATTACCTCACCAAATGAAGCTTCAAGCAGGATACAGGGATTGTGGGGGAATGAGGGAGGCGGGACATATTGTAATCAATACCTATTTCTTTCTTTTCTGTATACTTCCATAAAACAATCAAGACTTATAAATAAAAAAAGATTGTTGCCCTTTGGTGTAAATATTAGATACCTGGATCTTTGTCTTACAAATAAATGTAAAGGCTTTTTTGTGTGTGGAGAATTCAGCATCCAGAATGGTAATTGGTTGTAGAGCTTGCTGCTTTGTTTGGGCCAGTTCTACTTTTTATTGTTCATGATGATGAACTTGGCCATACAAATGGTTTCCCTCATCAGGCACTGCAAATTTCCTTACTGCTGCTCTACCCTCAATTAAAGAAATGGAGCTGCCTGTTAAATATTCCCTACAATTTCCTGTAAGTAGAGGAAAGAGAATTCGACTCAGAATTGCAAATGAGCTCAGAAACCTTGTGCTTGTTTTCATGACATTTAGAGGTTTTTCACTGGTCCATCAGATTGCATAACACAGTTTGTATATAGATATAGATGAGATTCTTCAGAGGTGCCATCCACTTTATTCCATCCAGATGGAAACCAGGCACAACGTGGATGTGTTCGTCTGCTTTGAGGGATGTAATAGTTCTCGGTCACAACACCTGAAATGATCAAAAGCAATTCTCTTCTCCTGTGTTTTTTTCCCCTCCACCTCCTTTTGCTTCCCCTCCAGTCTGACAGATGCAAATATACCCAGCAGGAAGCTGATTCACTTTTGATATATTCTGTGCATACAATCCAAAGCATAAATATTTCCCTTTATTCCCATCAGCAAATGCATATCAGATGAAAAGATAGTGAAGGAGTATGTAGGATGGCAAAACAGGCTCTGCCTGATCCAATAGTATCTATCTAATAGCCAATTACACCTGCCAAAGCCTACACAGCTCCATGTGGCACGCTATGTAAGATTTGCAAAAGTAATTGATATAGATGTTTGACAATCATTGAATTCAAAATACCTTTAAAGAGTCTACATCTGTACATTCCAACTCAACTCTAAGATGTTGGGTGAGGGTCACATCACTGTTGGCTGAATCCAATACTCTGTGAAAAGTAGCTTGGTCAGTTCCCTTCCCCACCACTTCCTGAACCTTCCTTTCCCCCCCTTCTTTAAGAAGGCAAAAAGGAAATGAACAAGAAGTGGGAGCCTCCTCCCACAAGCATGCTCTGATTGGTCCCTTCTTTTCTGCCATCTGTTACTGATGGACGTGGATGGGGAAGACATTTGCCACAAGAGTCTATAATTATAAGCCCAAGAAAAAATATCTGTATTTATTTTGGTCTGCCTTTTCCTTCGTACTTTTGCCTGGGTGGGGAACCAGAGACTGAAACTGAGAATCACTCATCCCTTGTTACTCGTCTTACCAGTATTCTGCAGAAAGAATGTTTTGAAGATATTTATTTATGCACCACTAAGCATGCCAGAACTAATATATTGGTTCAAATTGTTTTTACATTCCAATATCTGTATCCTGCTATAATCATACACTGGGGCCTCAAAGTAGCTTACGAAGTAAGATGTACAAACAACATAAATTTACATGAAAATACTTATTTACTTGGGAACCTCAAGTGGCTCACAACATTCTCCCATTCTCTATTTTATGCTCACAACTGGGCTGAGAGCATGTGATTGGTCACCTAGCAAATTTCCAGGGCAGAGCGGGGATACAAGCCTGGATATCTCAGATCATAATCCAACACACTAACCACTGCACCATACTGGCTTTCAAGATACAAGCCACTAGGCCTCCAGTCAAACATAACACAGGTGCTTGTAGGATCTTATAGGATCATGGGCTAGGATAGCCTGCTCTGGATTGGGAAATTACTGGAGATTTTGAGGTTGGAGCCTGGGCAGGGCAGGTTCAGGGGTGGGAGGGACCTCAGCAGGATATAATGACATAGAATCCACCATCCAAAACAGCCATTTTCTCCAGTGGAACAGATATTGGACACCTGGATATCAATTGTAATGGGAAATGTTCAAGTGCTACCTGGAGGCTAACAAGGCTATCATGGGCTAAAACCATGGGACAAGTACCCTTTGGATCTTATCTCTGACCTACATTTGTGGTCTTTATGTGGTCTGCAAAACACAGGTACAGTTGCTAAGCCCAGTTTTTATTTAGAGAGCTCAGATATTCCCAATTTCCTCCCTCCATAATGGTCAGTGTTCTGAACAATCTCCAAACCAGTATTGTGGAAAAAAAATTCATAAGAATTCTTATATAATTTGAAAGGAACTGATTCATCAGTGTTATGTGGATCAGGTGGATCTTTCTGATTAAGTAAAAACGTGTAAAAACAATGTTAAGTTGGTAGCTTGTTGGAGTCATATTTCATTAATACCTGTTTATCCTCCCTTCTACTCTTACCTGATGAACCAAGCGGTTGAGACCCAGCAGACTCATGTAACAGACATCACTCATGGGCTTCTGGATGAAGCTTTAAGTAGAATGCAAGAGGGGGTTGGGAGGGGCATTTCCAACTGAGTTCAGGAAGGTGGTGGCTTTATGGGAGATCTGGGAGCACAAAGGAAAAAGCCAAGCATCAAAAGGGACAAAAAATATAGGTCAGTAACAGGAGTTCATGACAATCTGGCCATGATTATGCATTCTTTTACACTGATAACCAGTGTGAGGTTGTTGTTATAACAGGACCAACACCTCATCAAAACAATTTAAAATCAGAGTTTAAGATTAAAAGCAAAAGATTAAAAACAATAGTTAAACATTGAAGGGATCACTAAGGGAATGCCAAGTAAAAACAAAATAGGCTTCTCTTTCTTGAATGGATTCCTGGGCCTTGTGCTGGATAGCCCAGGGCAAGAAAACCTCGTGAAAAAGTCTGCTCAAAAAGACATTGTTGTTTTTATTTCTGCACAAGGGACCATTTTCAGTGTGTGAAATCCATCATGTTATTTTTGATTATGCATGACATACCCTCCTCATAGCATTGACTGCATTTTTTCAGCACGGTATCTGAAACTAGCTTTGTGATGACTTTTCTTATGTGATGCCACTGAGAACACTCTTTTTTCATGCAGAAATGTTAGCATGTTTTTCTGCTCACAGACCTTCATCCACCAATAGGAGCTAATTCTCTGCCTCTGTCAACAGTCACATCAATATGCCATTTACCCTGGCAACTGAGCCAACTGTATTACTATGTAAATTAGTAGGATTACTCTGTGGTATACATAGCATTTACTTCTGCAAACGCTCCTGAGATTACAAAACTCTACCTCTGATCAGTAACCATGGTGGAGGGGGTCTTATTTGAAAGTTAATCAGGCTGGCAAAGTAGAGGGGTCTGAAATGCCAGTTCTGAGTTGCAGGAGAATGAGGAAGAAGATCTGCTTCACGCTATGGGCAGAGGCTCCCGGTTTGGGCTTGCCAGTAATTAAAAAAAAAAACCTTCATGGTGGGTTCTTTTAAGTTTGCATGGAAGCCTGTGGTCTGCTATGGTCTGCTGTGGTCTATCCTGCCGACTCTCTATGAGGAACAATATACCTCAGAGGTGGAAAGGTGGTAGTTTTGGCATTCAGATGTCTGTGTGTCCCCATGGAAAAGTCTCCATGTCCATGAACTACAATTCCCATAAGGCCCTGCCAGCAGCATGTGCCAGAGTGGCAGTCAGGTGACTTTGTAGCACAGTGGAGGAAGTTCCCCCTGCCACAGTTACAGTCAGAATGGTTTAGAATGCATAATCGGTCAAAAACAACAACGTAGATCAGAGCACATGCATAAGTGGGAATGTTTTAAAAACATTTTTTAAAGGATGATTTTAAAGGGTCAGCACATTGACTGCGGAGGAAACCAGTGCATGCATAATAGACCCAGGCTAGCCTGATCTTGTCAGATCTACAAATCTAAGTAGGGACAACCATGGCTAGTATTCGGATGGGAGACTTTCAAGCAATGCCAGAGTCATGACATGGAGGCAGCCAGTGGCAAAACTCCTCTGAACATCTTTTGAGAAGAAAACCCTACAGGATTGCCATAAGTCAGGTGCAACTGTGTTCTTGGACATTTCCCATATTTATCCTAGACGGAAACAAAAATATAACTACCTTGCCGATGTGACTTGAATTATATTCTGTGCTAAAGACTGGAAACTATCTCAAGAGTGTATTCTTTTCTGATAGCTCTGTTTTTATTTGGTTAATAAGAAAGCATCCGCTTGAAAGCTGTATTCTCTAATCAGGCATTCCCTGTGCAGCAACATATAAATATGCATAACTGTTAAATTTATGGATCATATCATGTAATAATTTGAGGGTTTTTTTACAAAGGTAGATCATCTATGCTTATAATCAGCTTTCTAATATACAGATGAACTGCATGAATGCATTAGTCATGAAAACAGAATAAAAGTATGTACGTGTTGACTAATTAGTTACCATTGACCAATTACCCCTGTAAATATCCATCCTTTCCATAGCGCCAAACTATTAGCTTACTTATTTGATCATATCAAATATTCCACCCTAGTTCATACATTCACTCTGGCAGTCCTGCAACACGGTGACCTCTGTGGGAATGCCGCATCATACGGATGTCTACTTTGCACGATCCTCTCCTGTCATTTAAAGTGAAAGATCACCTTAAAGAAAGAAACCAGACCTTTAAATGAGTAAACAAAGAGTCTTGTGCAAGGAAAAATGAAGAGAGTAAAAACAATGGGCAGTGCAACTCTAAGCAGAGCTACATTCAGAGAGCCAGTTTGGTGTAGTGGTTAGGAGTGCGGACTTCTAATCTGGCAAGCCAGGTTCGATTCTGCACTCCCCCACATGCAGCCAGCTGGGTGACCCTGGGCTCGCCACGGCACTGATAAAACTGTTCTGACCAAACAGTGATATCAGGGCTCTCTCAGCCTCACCTCCTCACATGGTTTCTGTTGTGGGGAGAGGAAAGGGAAGGTGATTGTAAGCTGCTTTGACACTCCTTCTGGAAGAGAAAAGTGGCATATAAGAACCAACTCTTCTTCTCCTTCTCCTTTTCCTTCTCCTCCTCCTCCTTCTTCTACATTCATCTAAGGCCACTAAAGTCAAGGGGTTTAGAAAGGTGCAAGTCTGTTTAGGATTGTATTTGTTCACCTAGCTTTTAAAGAGCTGGTGTCTGTGGGAAAGAAATTCCATAGTCAGAGGGCCACAGTACCACATACATAACCTCAAAAGGGATCCCTGAGCAAAACTGCTAGTGATTAAGTTCTAAGGGTAAAGTTAATGTAATTAGGCTCCTCTCCAATCCAGTTTACCACGTGACCTCTGGGGAGTCAGTATGGTAAAGAGGAAGGACGAGGGGGACCAGAAGAGTTACCAGGAACAGCCATGCTAAGGGATAAAAAGGGTTCTTGACAACTGATTTGATTTTGATAGCAATTATATCATCATATTATCAGCACAGCTATGGGTACATGCATTGCCTCACAATATTCAAGCATATTCAAAGTTGATATAGAACAATGCTTCCTTACTTCCTGTCCATCAGCTCTTGTCATGTACCCAGGACTGTGTGTGTGTGTGTGCGTGTGTGTGTGTGGTGGTGATGGAACTTAGTACCAGGACCTTTATGGGTGATCTCCCATGTCTTGAGGGGAGAATTGGTAGAAATCAATGTAACCTTACATATATATGAGAGTGGTAGAAAGTGCCCATGGTGACGACCTTATAGAGTTTTCAAGGCAAGAAATGTTCACAGCTGGTTTGCCATTGTTTGTTTCTGAAATAGCAACCCTGCACTTCCTTGGTGTTCTCCTTTCCAAGTACTGACCAGGGATGACCCTGTTTAGCTTCAGAGATCTGCCTGTATCTAAGATTTCTTGACAATATTTCAATCATCTGGACAATAGAAAAGAATCTGCCAAACAATTCCACTGGGACTTCAAGAATTTCACCCCTATATCAACCTCATCATCAATTCACACAACAAGTATATTTCATGGACATCTTTCCATCCACTGTGTCTGTATCAAAATATGCAGAATTGGTTGTGAAGGGTAAATCATTAATTCCAGAATTTACATCTGGTAAACTTGGCTGACATTTTCTTCTCTTAATCACTTTTGATTTCTCAAACCTATTTTGAGGCTAATAAACTATACTGATGGAGTTCAGGCTACTGGTACTTGTTCCAGGAGGCACTCCATGTGTTCCCTTCGCTTTTAATCATCCTCATTCACTTATCTAAAAAGAAGCAAGTTGATATAATGCACTGAGCCAAAAGAATTTCTAGGACATGTTTATTAGATACTTTGACACCTACATATTGCTTTCAAAGCTCAGGAGTCTGTCAAGCAAATCAGATTTGCATATCTTTTTTTTAATTATTCATTTGTAGTATAGGCAAGTACAGGGTATCAAAATAATGACCAGTGATGGAACTTCTACAACATTTCCTGCTGATCAGACAGGGGTGCTTCTAGCCTGTCAGACGTCATCTCCAAATCATCTTTACTAAAAGTAATTTGATATACCTCCAGCAGCTGGAAGGACAATAAGAAAGCGAGGAGTGTTTTTTTCTTCTGTTTTTTACCTTTGCGCACCCCATTAACGAGCCTCTTGTGGCGCAGAGTGGTAAGGCAGCCGTCTGAAAGCTTTGCTCATGAGGCTGGGAGTTCAATCCCAGCAGCCGGCTCAAGGTTGACTCAGCCTTCCATCCTTCCGAGGTCGGTAAAATGAGTACCCAGCTTGCTGGGGGGTAAACGGTCATGACTGGGGAAGGCACTGGCAAACCACCCCGTATTGAGTCTGCCAAGAAAACGCTGGAGGGCGTCACCCCAAGGTCAGACATGACTCGGTGCTTGCACAGGGGATACCTTTACCTTTACCTTTACCCCATTAACACCCCAGGAGCAAGGTTGCTAAAGGATTAAAAATAATCTGGCTTGGCTTGCTTTTGCTTGTGGAGCTGATGGCATATTGTGTAGATTTATTGCCGTTTGTTCCTAATGAAACTTTTTGAAGATTTGTTAGCCATCATAGAATCATAGAGTAGGAAGGGACCTCCAGGATTGTCTAGTCCAACCCCCTGCACAATGCAGGAACTCACAGCTACCTGCCCACCCACAGTGACCCCAATTTCATGCCCTGTTGGTCTTCTCCTCACACCAAAAATCTCCAGAATCCAGCCTGGCCTGGAGGGAATTCACCTACCATCCAGCAGTGGCAACCAGCAACTCCCTGGGTATGCAAGGAAGGGCCACAAGAGACAAACACTGGCACATCCCTTCCTGCCCACCCACTCACAATCTGCAGAAAATCAGTATTCCTGTCAGATGGCTAACTAGCCTCTGCTTAAGAACTTCTAAAGAAGGAGAACCCGCCACCTCCCAAGGAAGGCTGTTACACAGAGGAACCACTCTAACTATCAGGAACTTCTGCATCCACTTCTCTGAACTGGCATGTCACCACTTCTGGGGTTTCTTAAAGCCTGAAAAATGTTTCAGGGGTTTTTCCATGGTCAAAGGTTTTAAAAAGCTGATGTAATGGAATGCATTCTAAGGCGGAGGTTTTGTCCAAATCTTGAGGCCGAACCCTGTCTAAACTTGCTTTTTTATACATTTTCACACACTCCCAAATCCTATCTTCAGTATTCTAACCAAGATTGCTAACCTTCAGGTGGATTCTTGAATTTTGTGTGTATTTGCCTAGACCTGATTATCAAAGAAAGAAGAGGATACTCAACTATGTACATTATAGCAGCTGGAAAGACTGCTTAGTCTTCCCCTTATTGACTCTGCACCTTTTTCTTCAGAGGGCTATGGACCAGAAACTTGCATTTATAAAAATAAAATGCACTGGCTATAAGATTCTGAGACAGAAATACAAACTCTTCATGTCCCCTGCCTTCATGTATTAGTAGACCACTGCGTATTCAGCCTTCAATGAGCATATTTAATTCTTTTGATCTTTCCTCATAAGTCAGTCCCTTTGGGCCTGCAATTGTTTTGATAAGTTCTTACTGTGCTGCCTGGATTACCTGATAAAAGACAGCTTCTCGTTGTCATATGTTATAGTCTCACTTTGAAGCAGAACTATCTCATCCCACCCCCCACCCCCCCGCATCCTCTTCCACTTACAGATTTTTGTCCTTTGTGATTTGATAAATACTGATTGACTGAATGACCCTTGGTATGAATAAAGAGACCTGTTTAAATAATGTTACAGAATGCTCTATCATACCCAAACATCTTTGTTTGTGCACCAGAACTGCTGGCTGCTGTTTGCCCAGCCCTGGAGATTGCAGGTGGCAAACTGTACGATACGATTTGTAGGTGACTTAAAGCTAGGCCTGCAGATAAAGATATGAGCTTTGTGCCCTCCATTCAGACCTTTAGCATTTCACGCACACAGGAACCAAGCACCGCACTTCAATGAATACCGTGTTGATCCCAGAACAGTTTTGGGCCGGAAGTTTTAAAGGTGAGTCAGAACTACCCGAGCTACACCAAAGCGAGATCAGAGTACCAGGAGAGCTGTTAACAAGCAGTAAGCCGGGTATGAGTATGTGCCTGTGTGCGTTTCACTTCAAGAACCTCATCTATTTTCATTATATTCATTGTTACAGGTGTTGGTTTTTGTTATAACATTCATTTTTTGTTTCAATTGGTTTCAGTGGAAAAACACATTTCTGGCTGCTGCCTCTTGGTTTTCCACCCAATTTGAATAATATTTTTAGAGATTGTACCTGTCAGTGCCAGTCAGCAGTAGTGAGGTGGGGCACATGCCAAGACCCAGCCCTGCTATAAAATAAATGTGTTTGTGTGTGTTTTTTTCTCACACTGCAAACTTCATACCTCAGTAAAGTGGCAACTTACATTCCGGTGGTGGATGCTAAGCTCTCCCCAAAGTCAAGGGGCATTCTTACTCACTTGGTTTGCACACATTCACCCGCCGTTGTTTAATAACAAGTCAGTGGGCATCAAAGAAAATTTTTTAGAATATCCGTGTGTCGCAGATATAACAGGTAAAGGTCCTGCAAAGTAACTCTTGGTTTAAAAAAACTGAATGATGCATTTCTCACTATTAACAATAAGGGTTTCTCCTCCTCGTTGTTTTAGTTTTGGGTCCTTTGAGCCTGTGTTTGGGTGCTAAAATTAAATTCCCTTGTTTCAAAGGAAAAGTTTCAGTATGGTGGGACTATTCAACTGTTCATTTTGGAGGGATTTAGACTGGTCTCTCCATTTTTCAGTGGAATGGAGAAACTTTCCTTGCTTCCTTTAAAACAATATATAGGCTATTATGCACATACAGGTTTGAAATGTCTTTTGGTAAAGTCAGAGGTCTTTTCTTGCTATTCATAAAATACAAGTAGTGCAATGTAGAAGAAGAGTTGGTTCTTATATGCTGCTTTTCTCTACCCAAAGTAGTCTCAAAGCAGTTTACAATCTCCTTCCCTTTCCTCTCCCCACAACAGACACCCTGTGAGGTAGATGAGGCTGAGAGAGCCCAGATATTACTGCTCAGTCAGAACAGCTTTCTCAGTGCTGTAGCGAGCCCAAGGTCATCCAGCTGGCTGCATGTGGGGAGGGGGAATCAAACCCGGCTCACCAGATTAGAAGTTTGCAGTCATAACCACTGCACCAAGCTGGCTCTAAATGTAGTATGTTTGTCAACAATTTGCCAACATCTTGATGAGCTCTCAGGTTCATTGATATGCATCTACAAGAAAACGATATAAGAACCAGAACCAACTTCTTCTTTGTTCTACAGCTTCTAGTACTTTGAGAAGCAGTATCTATTGTTAGATGGACTATTGGCCAGATCATAATCTGCTCTTAAGAGTTTGCAAATGATATCCCATTACAGATTCAAGTTTCAGTTTTTTCCTCTTTATAAAATTTCCCTTGATTTTGGTCCAAACAATTGTGAGTAGAGTATTGTTCACACAGAACTTTCCTAGCTCTCTCTGTCTTCTGCTGTACTATGTAAAAGCTGCTCCTAAAACTCAAAGTCTCTCAAGAACAGCAAAGGATCCCACCCATGAGACAGAAGTTTAAGGGGACATTTTTTGGAAAGATTGGATTGTTTCTTGCACAGCTGGAAGTGTCAGAGTGTCCTTGCTCTCCTTTCTTGATGTCCCTTCTCATTAAGACAAATAGCAGCTTTCATTTAAAAGTTATGTCCTTTGCTTGACTTGGCTGATCTGCCCATGTGGATCCAATTCCATGGTTACCTTCAGACTAGACAGTTATAATGATTCTATATGTGTCTGGCCATAAAGACAGGAACTCCCACTAGTGCAGGACGCTGCAGTCTACTTTTGGGCATTAGGCAGAATATGCACTAGCAGCCATTTCACAGGTACTCCATTGGTGACCAAGCAGTGAACAAATTCAATTCAAGGTTCTGGTTATCACATACAAAGCCCTTCAAGGACTTGGACCCCACATTCTTGCAAGACACCCCCTCCCACTAAACTCTGCTGTACCAGATTCAGCCACCCAAGCAAAACCTGAAGGTGACACCTGCAAGAGCATTCTCATGTACATTCTCAGTGGTGGAACAGCTTGTATGAAAAGGTCAAGAAAGCTCTCCAACTTCTATCATGCAAAACAATCATGTTCAATAAGGCATTCTTAACTAGAGAGTAGAACTGTAGTAGGATGGAACAGCCCAGAAGGCACCATAATAATTGAATAAGATTAAATCCACAGCAATGATTATTGTAGATATATCCTGTTTATACTGCATTGTATGATAGCTTTTAATCCACCTTCTGCATTGTTTATAGCATCTCTTGCTTTAGATGGTTTATTGTTAAGGTGACCAGATTGTCATGAGAAACATGCCCTGAGAAACAGACACTGTCAAGATTTTGGTTTACATTAATATTTGAAATGGGATAATAAGTTAGAACATAAGAGGTGTCTTTCTCAACATCTGGCCCAACATCCTGTTTCTCATAGTGACCAAAGTCACTTGCCCCGGGAGGTCGCTGAGGAGGCTAGGGAGTCCCCCTGCCTCCTAACTTTGGTACTCACAGTATTAGTTTTACTTGCTATGAAAGTAAACATGCACAATAGCCAGGGATTCTCTATGAATCTAATTCCCCTTTAAAGCTGTATCTGCTAGTTGACATCTCTACATCCAATGGTAGAGAATTCCACAATTAACCCACAATGTCAGTGTTCCTGCCCATCTTGAAGACATAGGCAGCCGTGAATTCCATTTCTCCAGTTACTAGAAAGTTACTCTTCTGCCCTGTGATATTCTTAATCATTAATTTGTGACAGGTGTCAGTTGTAACCCCAGAAACATTTTTATTACTTGGATGTTCAGGCCTTTGATGTTCTATATTTAAGGTCACAGGTTCACTGACTAGAGATTTTCCTGCAGTTCACTGTCATGCTGCAATCAGATCATACATAAGAGTCACATTTTAAAAGACCCCTCTTTCTTGCCCCACAATCCTTTCCAGTGCCAGAAACAATAATTTTGAAAAGAACAATGAAGAAAACAGTGTCTTCGTGATTTATGTGCGCAGCCTGCAATAGGTGCTCGGGAACTTTGAAGTAGATGGTGCTGTGAAGAAATAAATGATTAATTGGATTTTTTGCCCACAGGTATTTAAAGTCTTTCTGGTCTGAATCCAAGTCCTGGGTTTTATTTGTGATGTGATGCTTTAAATATGTAGAATTGGTTTCTGTTGGACAGGGAAGGAAAATGTTGATGCTTTCATGATTCTGATGTGTAATTCATGAATTAATCAGTTCCCTGCTTGATACATGGAATCAGCAAGGATGTTTATTATTATTATTGCTATTGTTATTATTATTAATTGAATTTATAGTCCGCTTGCCTCCAGGGACTCAAGGTGAATTACAATAGCAATCTAATAACCATAAAAACCCCAATCCTTAAAATATGGTTAAAAGTCTTACAATTATCATAAATATCAGATGGCTATAAGAACCCCCCTATCTCCCCACAGTCATCTTAGGGGGTTAGCACATTGGTATAGCATAGCCTGGGAAGGGGCATTGATCTGAAGAACTCATCCTCAGCCAAAAACCTGGTGGAAGAGCTCTGTTTTACAGGCCCTACTGAACTTTGACAGCTCCATCAGGGCCCTTGGCTCTCCCGGGAGCTCATTCTACCAGGTTGGGGTCAGGACCAAAAAGGCCCTGGCCCTGGTCGAGACCAGGGACCACCAATAGATTAGTGCCCAAAGAGTAAAGGGCCATGCAAAGAGGGGGCATAAGCAGACAAGTGGTCCCTCAGATAGGCACAGCCCAAACCATGGCTGGCCTTAAAGGTCAAAAACAGAACCTTGAATCTGATCTGGGCCATAACTGGTAACTAGTGCAGCTGCCTCAGCACAGGCTGGATGTGGGCCCCCCAAGATGAACCTGTGAGGACCCTAGCAGCTGCATTTTGTACCAGCTTAAGTTTCCTGTTCAAGGACAAGAGTAGGCAAGTGTAGAGTGAGTTACAGAACACCAATATAGAGGTGACCATTGCATGGATCACTGTGGCCAGACAGTCCAGGGGCAGGTAAGGCGATAGTAGCCTTGCCTAGCAAAGACAGTAAAAAAGCATGTGTGTTACCTCAGTGATCTGTGCCTTCACTGAAAGGGAGGCATCCAGAATCACCCTCAAATTCCTGGCTGTGGGTGACATGTTATGGGCCCATTATGCATGGCCTCCGAAATGGCGATTTCGGGTCACATGGAAAACGCGGAGGGGGAAGACGCGACACACACCGGTTATGCATGGGGCGGGGCGCAGCGGCGGCAAAACCCAGAGTAACCGATTATGCACGCGACGATCCGGGCGCCGCTTCTGGTTGCGCCCCGGTCACCCGGAAGCTGCACTTTCTTCCGCGTTTCACTGATGCGGCTTTTTCGGCGGCATGCACCGACGCTGCGTCCGGTTGCAGTCGGCTCCATGCATTATCGGTGATTTTAGTCGCCGCCATTCCACCCCGAATGTGCTTTATTTCCCCCGTGCATAATGGGTCACGCTGTGCCCCTGCAAAGATGGAGAGACATTTCCTGTCCTGCCCTTTTCCTGCTCAGTAACAATTATGGTCTAAGATTCTAAAGTTAACCAAATCCCTATACCTAAGAGAGGGCTGGTATAAAATGTTCTATAGGTGGTACATCACCCCCCAAAATATAAGCAAAATCTCCCAAAAAGCAGACGGCAAATGTTGGAGATGCAAAAAAGCTATTGGATCCTATTATCACATGTGGTGGACCTGTGAAGTCATTCAAAAATTCTGGATCAAAGTCCACACCAAGATGCAGAACATTAAGAAACACAAATTTCCAATGTTCGCCGAATCTATGTTATTATGCTTTATACCACCAAATATGCCAAAATGTTTAAGAGAACTGTTTTTTTACGCAACAGCAGTGGCTAGGTTGGTAATAGCACAGAGATGGAAACAACCACTGATGCCTGAAATAGAGATATGGATAAGCAAGCTAGAAGATCTTGTTTCAACAGCCAAATTAACAAGCCTGCTCCACAGAGAATCTTCAACATTGGAAAGGCTTCTTGGACTTCAGGGAGAAATAATCATATTTTGGTGCAATGAAGGATCAAGTTCAGGCCAAAAGGAATACAATCAAAAACATTCATAAATATTTTTATCTTTAATCTTCATGTATTACTAATTAATAAATAAAGCCATTAATAAAAAACAAAATAAAACAAAATGAACATAATAAAAGAATAAATAATAAAATCATTTATTCCTTTTGTGGTGGTTAACATTTATTTATCAAATTTGCTTCTTCTATGGAGGTATTGGAAAGCCCAGGCTGTCATCAACTCCAGGAGGGTCGACAACCTATCTTAGGGAGCACTGGGTGGTCAGTAAACCACCAAGACAGCCATGTTCTACACTGATCCCCACTCCACCCTGACACACTCCACCCCAGTTTTAGAATCATAGAATCATAGAGTTGGAAGGGGCCATACAGGCCATCTAGTTCAACCCCCTGCTAAACGCAGGATCAGCCCAAAGCATCCTAAAGTTTTGAATTAGTTGAATCAGCATTATCCTTGCCCATTCACGAAAATACCCATTATGGAGAGGAAAGACATGTTTACAGTTCCTCGGATGAAACAGAAAACCAAGTAGCTCAAAGCATAGTGCATTCTTGTGGGGATGTGTACTGTGCATATGCTTGGCAGTATTCTGACTTCTAAACTAAGAAGATCCATCCCCCTTTCAGGCAGGGCTTCAAAGTCATGAATGGGAAAAACAGTGCTTAACTGACAGCAACTTCTATAATCTTGTTGCCAAACCTAAATGTGGAATAATATAAGGATTAGGGCTGCAATGCCAACCTTCATCTGGGGTCTGGAATTAAAATGATCCTGGAATTAAAACAATCTCCAGACTACACAAATCAATGGATGCTGTGGAAGGTAGACTCTGTTGCTTGACATCTCTGTTGAACTTCCTCCTCAAATTCTGACCTCCCCCGGGTCAAATCTGTGGACATTTCCTAATCTGGAGTTGGTGATGAATAATAAGGATAATGAAAAATTCTTGGGTGGGCAGAGTTAGGTAGGATAGGAGGGCAGATCTTGGAATTATTCCATTATGGGGACAGGCTGCCACTGGTGTATTTTAAAAACCTGTTTGAACCCCAAACTTTAGTTTTCCCCGAGGAAATTTCAGTGTTGCAAATGATTACAGAACTTGTTCTTCAAATATATCATAGGTGGGATGAATCAGTGCTACATAGGAATGGTACAACTGCTACACTCCCATACCGTAAGCCTGCGCATTCCCTGGGGGCACTGAGGGGAACACTGCGAGTCCATGTGAGCTAGCAAAATCATGAATACAACTTATCACGTTGGTTATTCAAGCATTACAATAAAACCATGGCAAGACTTTTACAAAGTTTAAGACATGTGCTTAATATATCTCTCTGGGCTTTTACGTTCATCAGCCAGGATACAGCAAAAATATTACCTTCTCAACATGCAAATAGGTACAATACTACCTGCATAGATTCTGTTCTATCTCTGTATATAAAAATACAGAAGCTCAGTGCAAAAAAAAACTTACATGGGTGCAAAAGTGCTACAGCTCATCCTTTCCCTAAATTAAAACGAAATCTTCAAGGCCAGAGAGATCAAGGTATGTTAACCATATAGTCAACACTCAAGAGGACGGAGATCGTCAGCCTTCGTAGCATTTTTAAACTTGATTCCACTAAGGTGCTGAACCATTAGCTCCAGTTTTGAACCAAACAATCAAACAGGCAGACTTTCAATCAGGATTCTCTACAACAGGCCTCTCCTGTGTGATTAATGAAGTATTGCAGAAGATGAATGCTCATAAGCTCCCTCTGTAAGGCCTGCACCATTTTTGAAAGAGCTTTTGATGAGAAGAAATTGCTGGGTATTAAGAGCTTTCAGGAGTCAAGACAAAAAGAAGCTGCATTTGGTTCATGATTAATGAGATCTTCCCTTCATCTATGCAACTTTAACTCAACCAGAAAGTGTGACTGTAGAAACACGAGGCTTCAGGACTCCTCAGTTTAGAGGTGGAGACCAAGGAGGCAGGGACATGGGGAGTGGGGGCAGTCAACAATGATGTGGTGATGTGGTAGGGAAAACCTGGAAGTGATATCACACCTTTCTAGGTATTGATCCAGTGATCCCTAGCAATGATTAATGGCACTTTTGGTTTTTTTCTTGGAAGTGATTCCACGCCATTGGCTGGGGAGCTTTTTTTGCAGGGTTTTTTTTTTAACCTACTGCTATACTGAGTGCAATGGGGAATTGGGGCCAGGGGTCCCCAGCCTCAGCCAGGGCTTGGCAGCCCTACTTCCAATACTTCTGTGGCTTGCTGAACGAAGGGTTAGGATTCCATTGAATTCAGGTGAAAATGGAGTCCACAGTGCATGTCCTACTCTGCTGCCCCTTCTATCAAGCGTTTCGTTCCAGAACCATTCTGTCTATTATTAACAACTAGGGGAAAAGCTGTTGTGATCAGGAATACAAAGGGCGCTAGATTGTGTGTGTGTGTGTGTGTGTGCAGGGGTGGAATAACTCTGCGGATGGCCTCTCCCTCCCGCCAGGACCTGGAAAGGCTTCAGTCTGGAGGCCCCCAGGCAGGGAACTCACCGGCAGGGGCAGCTCTCATGCAGCAGGGTTCTCCAGCCTCTGAGCCTTGGAGGAAAGTGGAAGGAGGAGGGGGTGGTCAGGGGTGGGGGACAGAAGATGATTGGCTGGCTGCTGGACAGACAGGCAAGCCAGCTGGAGGAATAGGCACTCAGGGGTGGGACAGCCCCCCTCAGTTGGTGTTAAGCACTGAGTGGCACTTAAGCCATGAGACATGCTCCTCCTCCAAGGCCTCACCAGAAATATATTAAGTTGAACAGATTTCCCAGGACATCCAGATTCTAAATATATCTGACTGCTACTCTCCAACAAAGTACCTCAGCATGTGTTTTTGACTGTGAAATTCTGCAACTTGTAAAATACTTCAGCAATGGGAGATCTAACATTTTATTTTAATATTTATTGCTGTTTTAAATTATAACATATTGCTTTTATATACTGCCGATTGCCCATGTATACGTCTGTTTTGTACATTTTTGCTGGTCTAAGACCATATTAATAAATACTGAAATGAAATGATTCCATTGGATAGGTTATGGTAGCAAATTACAACACAGTCCCAGGACAACTCGTATGACCCACAAGACGACATGAATAAATTCAGATACAACAGCAAAGTGAGACCAGTCCTAGCTTGTATGAGTGTTCCTTACCATATGAAAGAAAAAATAAGTACTAGGCCATCATTTCCTTTTAGCACAATCATTCCTCTGCTCCCCAATCACTGTCATTTTCACCCTTCATTCTGAAATGGAGCTATGTCTTACCAAATCCATGGCCATAGATGGGTATAAATCAAGTTGGGATTGCCTTGTATTTTCCTTCTTGTACTTAGGCCCAGGAGTCTCCTTAAATTATGAAGCATGCCTGAGTGTTGTAGATTGAATGTTCAGTCTTTTATAGAGATTTTCTACCAGCTACCACAGTGTGTGTCAGGGACTGTTCCTTGTTTGGAATTCTGTCCCCTCTTTTTAGGATCCATAGGATTAAGTCATTCAGCTCAGTTTCCTGCTGAGAAGTGTTATGTACAGGATTTTCATTCCTAAAGTGATGGGAACATCTTAGAAGTACCCACAAAGCTCTTTTCCATGTGGTTTGTCAACACCCACTTTCCTTCCTATTGCTGAATCTTCCGAGTTGATGCCCATGAGACTCTTGGCCCTTTTTCTTTATGGTTTGATTCCCTTCTGTACAGGTTTGTGTCTGTGTACACCCAGAAATGATGGAAGGAATCAGAATAAAGTGATATTGTAAGTAGTGAGTCATGTCAAGAATGAAAGAAATGCAGGACCCCTTCTTATTGGTTATATGAATAAGCCCAGCCTGAGAGGAAATCAATCAAGGACCAAGTAACAGGTTTGCTGGATCGGGGAAATTTGGTTGATGTCATTTACTTGGATTTTAGTAAAGCTTTTGACAAGGTTCCCCATGATGTTCTGATGGATAAGTTGAAGGACTGCAATCTGGATTTTCAGATCGTTAGGTGGATAGGGAATTGGTTAGAGAACCGCACTCAAAGAGTTGTTGTCAATGGTGTTTCATCAGACTGGAGAGAGGTGAGTAGCGGGGTACCTCAGGGTTCGGTGCTCGGCCCGGTACTTTTTAACATATTTATTAATGATCTAGATGAGGGGGTGGAGGGACTACTCATCAAGTTTGCAGATGACACCAAATTGGGAGGACTGGCAAATACTCCGGAAGATAGAGACAGAGTTCAACGAGATCTGAACACAATGGAAAAATGGGCAAATGAGAACAAGATGCAATTTAATAAAGATAAGTGTAAAGTTCTGCATCTGGGTCAGAAAAATGAAAAGCATGCCTACTGGATGGGGGATACGCTTCTAGGTAGCACTGTGTGTGAACGAGACCTTGGGGTACTTGTGGATTGTAAACTAAACATGAGCAGGCAGTGTGATGCAGCGGTAAAAAAGGCAAATGCCATTTTGGGCTGTATCAACAGAGGCATCACATCAAAATCACAAGATGTCATAGTCCCATTGTATACGGCACTGGTCAGACCACACCTGGAGTACTGTGTGCAGTTCTGGAGGCCTCACTTCAAGAAGGACATCGATAAAATTGAAAGGGTACAGAGGAGAGCGACAAAGATGATCTGGGGCCAAGGGACCAAGCCCTATGAAGATAGGTTGAGGGACTTGGGAATGTTCAGCCTGGAGAAAAGGAGGTTGAGAGGGGACATGATAGCCCTCTTTAAGTATTTGAAAGGTTGTCACTTGGAGGAGGGCAGGATGCTGTTTCTGCTGGCTGCAGAGGAGAGGACACGCAGTAATGGGTTTAAACTTCAAGTACAACGATATAGGCTAGATATCAGGAAAAAGTTTTTCTCAGTCAGAGTCGTTCAGCAGTGGAATAGGCTGCCTAAGGAGGTGGTGAGTGCCCCCTCACTGGAAGTCTTCAAGCAAAGGTTGGATACACACTTTTCTTGGATGCTTTAGGATGCTTTGGGCTGATCCTGCGTTGAGCAGGGGGTTGGACTAGATGGCCTGTATGGCCCCTTCCAACTCTATGATTCTATGATTCTATGATTCTATGAAGGACTGTTTCTCCAAGGAACCCAGAGTTTCCTCCCAGCCAAACTGACTGTAACCAACAATCCAGATTTCCAAAACAATAAGCAACAGGTCAAACCTAGCAATTTCTTTCCTACCTAAATGACCAGACAGGATGATCCCAGCCCTTTCATCAGCCAGCTCCCTCTCTTGTGAGACCAACATTATGACCTCTGACTGAACAGGCGGGGGTTATAGGATTAGAACGCCATCATTGTTGTTATTTTGTAACATATAATGGGATGGGATTTTATTGTGATTTTAATGTTTTATTGTGATCTGCTGTGGGACTTCCTGGCGAACAGCGGTATATAAGTTTAAATAATAAATAAATATAAATAAATGATGAGAAATACCTGGCCCAAAGATACAAATTTTCAAATCTCCCCAGGGGCATCTTTAAGACCAACAATGTTTTATTTCATTTGCACTCACACTTCAATGACATTATATCTGAGGAAGTGTGTGTGCACATGAAAGCTCATCCTTATCCATTGTTCCTCTTAATATTTGTGAAACAGCCTGGGGGGTGGAACGTGTCCGGGGTGTCCGAGTTGGAATAGGGCCAATCAGGGTTTTCTCTTGTAGGCTTATTCCCCTCAAGCAGGCAGTCATTTTAGGGAAAGGTGCTTTGGTTTTTTTAATTGAAATTTCGCAATATTGTGTTTCCACATTTTTCATTCATTACTGCTTTACCATATTGCTTTTGACTATCCTGAGTTTTTCTTGTTAGTAAATAAAACCCGTTTTTATTGAAGATTCTCTCCCTGCCCCCTATCTCTTTGAGTCTTGATTTGAATCTGCATCTTGGTATACACAAGCAATGCAGTCTCAAGTGTTTGTGACCAAAATTGCACGCATTGGCTTTATGCAAGGTGGAGGAAACCCAAGCATATTACTGCCCTTGCACGGGTATACCAATCTGGGTAACAGAATCGTCTCTGATTCTTTTATATATAAAAAGCTGTGAGGAAGGCAGTAATTTAAGACTCACCAGGATAACAATCAATCAATGTTTGTCGTATATTAGCAAGTATCAGTAGTTAATTGTGGCCAGTTTAAAGGAATAAACTGAGACAGTAAGTTTAGAGACAGCCCAAAGAAAAGCTTCAAGAATAACATCACTCTTGTCAGCTAAACCTACACTAATGTAACTTAACAACTCTTCTTTGAAAATAATCCAGTTCATTAAACTGCCATCACCTGATGGGCAATACAAGTGAATCTATACTGTAAACAAGAAACAACAACAGAATAGCACTAGAAGAGGCTTTGTTGGCTGGAAATGAGGAATCCCAAGCTTTGTTTAGCTTTGGGTCAGATTCTAAGGTATATTTGCAGGAGGCACATTCATTATTTTGCTGTGCTTCCTTGTTAAATAGGCTACGTGGGTTTGGGGAATAGTTAAAAATCCTGCCAAACTTGTTAAAATTGAGACAACTGCAAAGGAGATGGAGTGATCATAAGAACTACGGCTATGAATAGTTCTGCTGTATCATCATAAAGGCTCTGGTTGTTTACTTATTATTTTAACTCCTTCCTTCCAGGGGTTTACAGTGCTGTATGTCCTATTCTCAACACAACCCTATAGAACAGGTTAGACTGACAGAAACCCAAGGATACCCAGTAAGCTTTATGGCAAGAGAGAAGCTGAACCTATCCAAAATAACCAACAACACATATCTACCTACCTATCTACATCTCAATATTGTAGGTTTGAAGCATGGAAATGTGCATGTCTTCCCAACACAGCTTGACAAATCAGCATCTATCAATTAGCATGTAGTGCAGGCCATGATTGGCCTGATTCAGGGCACATTTGCAAGACCTGATACACATAATGGCTGTTTCAATTGGCTCAGAATCAAGCTAAGCAATCAGCCGAAACAAGTTCATTACGTGCTTTTACACTTTAACAAAGAAAACTGAGTCATGTCGAATCAGATTGCAAAGCAGCCTTGCAGGAGTGAGGGTGGCTGTTTACACTTTGAACGCTCCTACTAGATCACCAGAAATGTGAATCATCCAATACAGGCCAATCACACCAGATCTTGGGTGATAAGCAGGGTCAGGATTTGGATGGGAGACCACCAAGGAGGAATTTGCAGAGGAAGGGAAATCACGTCTGTTTAATCACTTGCCTTGGAAATCCTGTGAGGTTACCTTCAATATGATGGCACTTTTCACACACAAACACACACACACAGAGGATCACTCATTTAATCCCCATAGAAGTGCCTGACAGCAATCCTCTGTATGTCCTCTAGAGCGTAACACCATTAAAACACCCATCCACACTGCACACCTGATGACATGCACAATGCCCATGCCACTTGTTGACACAAGTCATTACACCAGCCCCCCTCAGCTTTCAGCTCAGGCATCTTGTCAGGCCTAACAAGCAATGTCTATAAGGAACAGTACAAAGTGTTCTGAGGAAAACTCCTCTCTTCCCCTGGAAATATGGCCACAGGGATCAGGTTCAGCTGAAAAAGACTGAAAGGACCAGGGCCTGGAGTGATGCCAGGTAATTCAGGAGAGAGGAACACAGTTTCAATGGTTGGCTCCAAGGGCTGGTGACAAAGGAAGGAGGCACCCTCACTGACTAAACCAAAAGGGCTGTGTTGAGAATCATGGGACTTGCATGTTCAAAAGTCTTGTGGGGTAAGAGAGATGTAGAATGGAAGGGAAATGGGCAAGTGGAGTGAAAGCGGATGGCTAACTTGAAAGTTGCCAAAGGAAATTGGGCCCATTATTGCTGCTGGGCCTGTTACGTATGGCAGCACCCCTGCCTCACAAAGTGGCCCTGATGGTCATGTATTCGGTATACACATGTTATGTACTAGACATTTTTATAGTTGAAGAATTTATGTGAAAGAGGAACGGAAGATGTGTCCTTATTGGAACTCCCTCTGCTCTCTCTTTGACATTTTAAGACTAAGCTGCATATGCAGGAAACATTATTGGGAAAAGCAATGTGGAATTTGAGCTTTCATAATGCGTTGGCTCTTCCAACAATGTATATAGTGCCCTAAAAAGTAGCACTGTAATCTGCCAAATCTTCACTTTGAATATGACACATGGGACATCTGTGTAGACATCTGTACAGATTGTGGTGAGTGTCATAAGCATAAAGAACAGCCTCTAGTAGTGCACAACTTAACACATGAAGTTGCCTTATACTGAATCAGATGGTTGTTCCATCAAAATCAATACCATCTGGGAGATTCCACAGCAGCGGTGCCACTCTGGGGCATCGCTGGTGCATTGTGGTGGATCAGCATGCTCTGCTGCTTCTTTTCTTCCTATGGGAGACACAGTTCGGTGGCAGACCCGGTCCACTGCTTTCTGCATCCCTGCTGGGGACACATTTTGTTATGTGACCCCATAGGGAACACAGACATGGTGGATAGGTTCTACCATGTAGTGGGGGTGGTGTGGGTTGCAGGAAGGTAGGATTGTGTGAGAATGCAATCCCACTTTCATGCAAAAAAAAAATAGTGCTATTTGGTCGCAAAGTGCCATTGAGCCAAGTGTGGCATTTTTGTCCCCCCTAGGCCTCCATAGGATGTCCACATGGGCCTACACCGGGCTAGGCCCTGTTGGCCCCCAGAACACTTAATGGAATGTGTAAAATAACGTGTGCCAAGCCCAGGATGGGACCGGCCTGTTACCAAAATTGTCCTGTGACACATGTATTAAGTTATAGGGAATTATCAGAGTGAGAGGGAGGTAGCTTAGGATTTAAGGCTCAATTTTGCCAGTGTTTAACGAGGTAATTATACCCTTAAGAACTCAAGGCAGACAACATTGGTAAATTGTAAAAATGATAATAGTCTTTATTAGAAAGAAAATAGTAAAAGCATAAATATATCTAACACACTAACAAGCAGTCATATAGAGAAGAATAGGGTGGGGAAAGAGTGTTCAGTATAATTACCTTTGCTGTGGAGATGATAGGCAAGAGAAAGCAGGCTGCACGCGGATCATGCAGGGTGTTTCAGATTAATCCTATTTCCAAAATACATGACAGGGCTTGCTAAAGCCACTGTTTATATAGGGTTTTTTTGGGGGGGGGGCTGGCCTACGTCATGAAAGCCAGGTATAAGGCAAGTGGAAATTTCCACTGAACCAGGTGTTGGGCAACTGTTGGACCAAGCTGGAGATGGCTGTTGATGGCCCTGGACAAAAGGAACCATCCTAGAGATGGTACTAACTATTGACTAGATGATGAACGCCTAAGTGTGAGGAGACAAATAAAGTGGCCAAGAGCCCCTGGCCAAACCAGTTCTGGCCAGACCACACTATCAGCAAAATTATGGGGTAGGGGGAATCAGAGTTCAGAGGCTCCTGAAATTCTAGCCTGTAGCAAAGGCAAGCTGAGGCATGTTCTGGTTTCCAAGATGGATTCTGCCCTAGCAGTGTGTCTTGTCAGGGTGTTCCAGGGTGTTCCTGTGTCTGGCGTGCTCCCAGGCCTAGATGGTTGCAGTGTACTAGTGGTTATGGAGTACAGTGGGGCAACTTGTGAGGCCATACGTAACAGGCCGAGCAGCAATGTCATATGGAAGCGAGGATTAGCCCTGCTTCCATACGAGTGCCCTCTTAGCCTTTTTTGCCTGTGCAGAATTGGCCTCAGGGTAGCAACTACTCTTCCCAGTCTCAGGCATAGGTTTTCTACATCACCTTCTACCTGATTGTTTGTTTGTTTTTTTAAAAACTTGAGGTGCCAGCAACTGAACCTGGCACTTTCTGCATGCAAAGCAGATGTTCTGTCACTGAACCACAATCCTTCCCTAAATATCACACAGAGGTTATTGATTGATCCTAAGAGCTGCAACAGGATGCTATTACACTGTTATTCAAATTTCCTTTAAGTTCACACTGCAACTGCAACATTAGCTGTATAAGAGTCCATGGAATTATAACCTGTTTACTATGCAGCTTGAGATGGTCTCTAAGTTGGACATCAAAGCACTTACTAGGCATCTTGGATTGGATTTGAGTGTTTTTCTGGGAAGTGTTCAGAAAACTGTAACCAAAAACCTGACAGCTATAATTTTGTCCCTTACTCCCTTTTGACTTCATTGGGACTATTTCTTTCCATTGGAGCAGTCCCTTATAAATGGATTGCATTCTGCTGGGGAGCTCTTGGTGGGTTTCACACTCAGCTGCTATCGGAATGCCAAGAAGTATTAACAGCATCGGCTGACTAATAGCAGAGGACCAAAAGAAACATGCATTTCACAATTCCCCCCCCCCCACTTTCAATTTTATCATTATAACCCTCCTACAACCTGGTCAACGGGGCAAGTAGTTATAGAGCCTAATCACATCTGCTGTCACTGGGTGATAACTTTGTTCACAAGTATTTTTTTTTCCTAGGGGAAGTAAATTGGTATATTGATTTCCTTTCCCTCCTGTAACTTAACACCATTATCCCATTACTGTACCATTGTAAATACTGTTCCTAGAGTTTAGGGAGAGTGATCTTTGTCAGAACTAGTGGTTACTAGAGTTCAGGGAGACCTCAGCCACTACCCTGCACTCAACTGGGGTACTGCTGAAAGTCTACTGATGCAGCTGCTTCGATGAATCTAGGAATGTCGTGGGAGACTGCATGGGAAATTTTGTGGAACTCTGTTTGTTTGTTTGTTTTATACTCTATTTCTAGTCTTCCTTTCATGCTGAATCTCAAGGGAGATGACAAAACATCTTTAAAAAATGTTAAAAGGCTGCAAGAAAAGCTGTATGTCATACAATAAAGGCATTATATGCTCCCTGGATGGAAGAAAGATGGGATATGGATGAATGAGACATGAGATTCATTGCATATTATTATGAAGTCATCCTACTTCGCAGTGTTATGGTGAGGACTGTGATTTGGGGGGGGGGGATCGTGGTTTCTTGGAGGAATCCATTGAGACAAATAGAAAAACAGTAGTTTTTTAAAAAGAAGAATTTGTTTTATACCCTACTTTTCACTGCCCAAAGAAGTCTAAATGTGGCTTACAATCACCTTCCCTTCTTCTCTCCACAACAGACATCCTGTGATGTAGGTAAGGCTGAGAGAACTCTGACAGACCTGCTCTGTGAGAACAGCACTATCAGGCCTGTGACAAGCCCAAGGTCACCCAGCTGGCCACCTGTGGAGGAGCAGGGAATGAAATTTGCCAGATTAGAAGCCATTGCTCTTAACCACTACACCATGCTGGCTTAATAGGCCTTATTTGAGAGTAATCTTCCTGTCATCTTTTCACTGGCATTAAAGCTGTCATTTTTCCATGCATAAATGACCAACACATTCAATAATGTGATGTTTCCCTTATACAGAAAAGATCTGAGGCCACCTTTGCATGATGAAAGCAGTGAAATTGCAGTGTAATTATCCTCTCATATGGTTGCCAACTTTGACTTAGGGAAATTCCCAGAGGTTTCAGGGTGATCCCTAAGGAGGTGCACTTTGGGGGAAAGCAGGAATTTAGCAGGAATGTGATGTCATGCAGGCCACCCTTCAAAGCTGCCATTCCCCCATAGGAATGCATCTCTTTACTCTGCACTGCAGACCAGTTGTCATTCCGGAGGATTCGAGGCCCCACCTGGAGGTGAGCAATCCTATCGGCCACGTTATCCCCCGCCCAAAGGTAGATGAGATATTTTCAGGTAACATGCAACCAGATGTGCGTGCACCTTCCTTGGATCAATGGGAGATGTTTACCTGACGCTCAGGAACTAAAAGCCTGCTGCCGAGCTGCAAAGTATTCCCATGTTGAAACATTTCAGCAGCAAGGCCAGGAGAAAAAAGTGGTGAGCAGCAACTACCCCCATCTAGTGGCTGTATTGCATAATACAAAGGCCGCACACAGCAGTCTAGATGCAAATCATGCTGCAAATCTGGAAGGCAAAACCCTTTGTGGGGACAATAAGTATCAACGGCTGAGTTCTCGGGACACAATTCCAGTAATAATAAAGCAAGCAAAATGACTTAACTCATCTCTACCAGTAACCTTTCTAAATCTCTAAGTTTAGCTGGAAGGGTATGAAGCAGCCATTTTATTTATTTATTTATTTATTTATTTATTTATTTATTTGTTTGTTTGTTTGTTTGTTTGTTTGTTTGTTTGTTTGTTTGTTTGTTTATTCGAAGAAGAAGAAGAAGAAGAAGAAGAGTTGGTTCTTATATGCCGCTTTTCTCTTCTTGAAGGAGCCTCAAATTGGTTTACAATTGCCTTCCCTTTCCATTCCCCACAACAGACACCGTGTGAGGTGGGTGAGGCTGAGAGAGCCCTGATATTACTGAAGAAGAAGAGTTGGTTCTTATATGCCGCTGTTCTCTACCCGAAGGAGTCTCAGAGCAGCCTACAGTCACCTTCCTTTTCCTCTCTCCACAACAGACACCCTGTGAGGTGGGTGAGGCTGAGAGGGCCCTGATATTACTGCTGTGTCCGAACAGCTTTATCAGTGCTGTGGTGAGCCCAAGGCCACCCAGCTGGCTGCCTGTGGGGGAGCACAGAATCCAACCCAGCTTGCCAGATTAGAAGTCCGCACTCCTAACCACTATACCAAGCTGGCTCTCTACACCAATCTGGCTGTCTGTGGCTGTTTTGGAGCACAAACGCTATGGCATCATACCCTGATAAGGTACCTCCCCTCCACCAACTCTGCCCTGCCTAGGCTTTCTCTGAACCAAATTGGGAAGGAGGGTATAGACATTTAATAAATAATAATAAAAATAATATCTCCAAACTTCCAGGAATTTCCCAGCCCTAAACAACACTGAACCTCTTTTATCCCGTTTCTCAAAGAGGGAAACATGTTCCTGTTCCAGACTGTTCCTCTGCTTTTAGAAGACGTGACCTTAGGGTTTGTGACACTTTAAATATGGGATGCTTTTGAAGTGAATAACAAATGCTTCTTTAAAAAGTGCTCTAACTACATGAGTTTGTAAGTGGTTCATTTTCTACACTGTCGTAAAAGATTTGTTATAAAGACCATGTGAAAGAATACTTGGCCAGCATTTTGTCCCACCATTTGCAGTGTGAGGAAACATAATAACAGGAAGGCAGCATTCCAAGAAATCAGCGAGGGCACTTTTGTGTTAATGCAAAAGTGCATTAACTTATCCTGTTTTTTCCTCCTTTGCTTCCCTCTCAGGGGATTTTTAAAAAACTGCTCTTCTTCTTGACCATTACACTATGCTGGCTCTGTTGTTTACTCATTGAGGTATGGGTGGAGCCTAAAGTATCCTTGCCCCCATGCCATGATATCACTTCAGTTTTGCACCAGAAGTGAAGCCGTGCATTTGTGCCACACCAAATACATGCACTTTTGAGCAGCAGTGAGGAACAGGAGGTCCAGGGCCGGCACTCTGCTCTTCCGACCCATGTCCTGCCTGTCTTTACTGATGCTAAGTCTCATAGCAGTTTGGGGGAAGAATTTATCTCAGAAAACCACTGCAGATCAAAAGAGATTTAAGAAACACAATCTGTTGCAGTACTACGGACCAAATGTAGATCTCTTGCCCTTCTCTGGCTGCTTTTTGATGTCTACATCAGACATCATAGATCCCCAACATCCTAGCCAGTATGCCCCTTAAGCACACAGGTAGGGTTGCCAGCTCTGGGTTGAGAAATACCTGGAGACTTTGCAGATAGAACCGGGAGAGGGGGGATTTGGGGGAGGGGGTGGCATCAGTGGAGTATAATGCCATGGAGACCAGATTCCAAAGCAGCCATTTTCTCCAAGGGAATTGATCTCTTTAGTCTAGAGCTGAGCTATAATTCTAGGGAATCCCTGTCCCACTTGGGGACTGGCATCCCTAGACACAAGTTAGCACTTCATTTCAATGGGATTTGCACCTAAATTCCTTCAGGCCAGATCCTGAAGATGAAACTGAAATACTTTGGCCACCTCATGAGAAGGAAGGACTCCCTGGAAAAGAGCCTAATGCTGTGAGTGCGTCTAGTCAAGGCTGCAGTTTTCCCTGTTGCAATGTATGGCTAAGAAAGTTGGACCATAAGGAAGGCCAAGCATGGTGCTGGAGAAGACTCTGGCGAGTCCCTTGGACTGCAAGGTGAACAAACCAGTCAGTCCTAGAGGAGATCAGCCCTGACTGCTCCTTAGAAGGCCAGATCCTGAAGATGAAACTCAAATACTTTGTCCATCTCATGAGAAGGAAGGACTCCCTGGAGAAGAGCCTAATGCTGGGAGCGATTGAGGGCAAAAGAAGAAGGGGACGACAGAGAATTAGGTGGCTGGATGGAGTCACTGAAGCAGTCAGTGCAAGCTTAAATGGACTCCTGGGAATGGTAGAAGACAGGAAGGCCTGGAGGATTATTGCCCATGGGGTCAGGATGGGCTGGACATGACTTCACACCAAACAACAACAACAAAATTCCTTCAGATTATGACACTTGATGTAGTCCCAAGGTAAACTGGACTTGTCTTTCTTGGTGTTTATCTCCCTAGGAGCCTGCACTCTATAAATAAAAGCAAATTATTCTATCAATTGTATGCTCCACTTCCTTTACAGCTTTTATATGGCTTTATAGGAAGCATTTTGAAATCTGGGCTATGGTAAGCAAATACAATAAAAAAACACCGCAATCCCTGTAGGTTAGAGAAGCATCTTCGCCCTAGTTTCTTCACTGGGTGATAGCTGAAGAAATCTGTACCAGTCAGGCCTTTCACTCAGTAGCTAAGTACTGTGTACAGGAGCATTTGGGGAAAGTGCTGCCAAAGGGATTGTATGGGCCTCGTATTCTGTTTGTATTCAGGCTTCCTTTTGGGTATGCTTATGCATATTAACTATAGATTGCAAGTGGTTAGGAATCCAACAAGCATTGTCTTGTGGCCCCATGGGAGTTGTAGTCTCTTCATCTATGGCTTTCCTTTGTCTATGAAAGTATCTGACATCTCTCACCAGACTTTTTCCTTCTACGGTGCGTAAGGTAAAGGTAAAGGTATTCCCTGTGCAAGCACCGAGTCATGTCTGACCCTTGGGGACGGGAGTTCTAGCGCCCGTTGTATTTCTGCCTACAACGGGCTTAAGATACTAGTTTATACATAATGTAAGAATGTATATTTTACTTTTCTCCCAAAATGGCTTACAGCGAGGTGGGATTGGGGGGTTGGGGGTGGAGGGACCTTTATATTTATAAACCAGTGCAGGGCAGGGCAAACAAGCAAAAACAAGTGCATCTTAGGCCTGGGCTTATTGGCTGGCTTGTCCTTACAGTCAGTGCTCTATGAGCCAATGGACTCCTGCTCTTACAGCCGAGGGCTCCATATCTAGCCACACCTAAGCTTTTGGTCACCAGCCTCCAGCTTGCTTCTGGAGATCTCTCAGAATTATATTTGATGAAGAAGGGTTGGTTTTTATGCTCTGCTTTTCACTACCCGAAAGAGTCTCAAAGAAACTTAAAATCTCCTTCCCTTCCTTCTCCCTACAACAGACACCTTGTGAGGTAGGTGGGGCTGAGAGACCAGATAATACTGCTCAGTCAGAATAGCACTATCTGTGACTAGTCCAAGGTCACCCAATTGGATGCATGTGGAGGAGCCGGGAATCAAACCTGGTTCACCAGATTAGAAGCCACCACTCTTAACCACTACGCCACACTGGCTCCAGATGACCAAGATCCCCTGGAGAAAATGGATGCTTCAGAAAGTGGACTCCATAGCTTAGGTCCCTTCATTCCTCAAACTCCACTCTTTTGAGCCCTCCCCCCCCCCCCCGAAAAAAATCTCCAGGTATTTCCCAATCCAGAGCTGGCAACTTTATTTCTAAGATTCCTGAAGGAGGAAGGATAAAAGCAATTCCTCAACAAAGCTCTCTTTCTTCCTTCTTTCCATCCTCCCTCTCCCTCATTCTCTTAGAACACATAAGATGGAACCAAGGCCAAAGATGGGGTGAGTGTAGGTGTAATGGGTCTGAGCCCATTACTACAACATGGCCTATGCATGTCGCTTCAGAAATGCCCTAAATGTTTCTTTTGTAACTCATATTTATTCAATTTACTTATTTTAATTTTTATTTTCAGCTTCTCCCAAGTTATAGATTGATTTACAAAATCTGTATGCGAACAGCAAAAGGTCAATACAATATAAAATATGTTGATACAGTTCATAACCCATTGTTGACAGAACAACACAGCCACAAATTAACACAGACCAGTTAGAAAAATAAATGTTTTTAACCCCTATTAAGAGTTAGAAAGAGCCTCTTGTGGCGCAGAGTGGTAAGCGGCAGAAATGCTGTTTGAAGCTGTCCGCCCATGAGGTTGGGAGTTCGATCCCAGCAGCCGACTCAGCCTTCCATCCTTCCAAGGTCGGGAAAATGAGTACCCAGCTTGCTGGGGGGTAAACGGTAATGACTGGGGAAGGGAATGGCAAACCACCCCGTATTGAGTCTGCCATGAAAACACTGGAGGGCGTCACCCCAAGGGTCAGACATGACTCGGTGCTTGCACAGGGGATACCTTTACCTTTACCTTTAAGAGTTAGAAGGGAACAGGATTACTCACTGGAGCTGGAAGACACGCCTATATAAAAAGGTGTGGCTTCTCCTGGCATGCATTGGAAACATAATATCCCATGAAGCCTTTATTAAAGACACAGGACTTTTTTTTCTCCAGGTGGGTTGGCAAATCCCGAATACCTAAATGTACTCTCTGTGTTCAGAGGCTTCAAATACCAGTTCGGCCACAAAGGTAGGCTTTGTCCTCCATGCAGCTCCATAAAAATTCAGACGAAAAATGACAGTTCTTTATTTTTACATTATGAAATGCAGTCAAAGTTCTTAATGACTCAAGCTCCAAAAGAAAAGATGAGAAAGGGAATCCCATTGCAACCACTTCCGTGTGTTAACTACAAAAAATATGACCACCTGCCATTTCCCCAGAAATCACTTTCCTGGGGGTACCTTTTTTGGAACACTGTAACTCAGAGCCCATAAATCCAGGTAGAGAAAAGTCATCTGGAGATCTCCCATGAGTTTGGTGTCTCTTAAGTTGCACAGGATCTGTTCCACACTAACCACGAACCAACCTATCACTAGCCACAAATCCAACAAACTTCTTAAAGACCTTTATCCTCACTATCTCTATGCACTATACCATGGTGGTAGAGACAGTTGCTTGCCTTTCAAGGCATTCGAAGAGGCATAACATCTTAAATGGGCTATGGAAATGCACTTTTGTACTTCTGCCTTACTCTGACGTTTTCCATTGTTGCCTGGTCTGTCTGGAAAGTTACATAGAGTTACCCAACTTCATTTAAGGAGAGAAAGAATAAAGAGATAGTATTTAAAAGGAATGCACTGCCCTGTCCCATTTTAGCCCGCTGTACTAAAGGAGCCTCTTAATGCCGTTAATTTGTTGCTGAGAGACAAAAATGCAAAAGAGAGCTCAGGCTTGCAGAGGCAATCTGAGCCAACAGATATATGGCATCAAAGAGCAACCCTGCACCCATGGTGGTTTGGAAAACTATGGGGTGAAACCCAGAGATTGAAGAGAAGGAAAATCTATTAGACATTTTGTGTGAGAATGGTAGGGAAAATCCCTGTCTGCCCTTTGGCAGCAAAAATACCCATCTGAAAGCATCCAGTCTTTCAGTTTCTGGCTCTTCTGAACCCATGACATATATTTCCAAGTGAGTAAGTTCACTTTTTGAGAATATAACAAGTACCCCATTGGAAGGGACTATAGTGCATTAATTAGTATTGAAATCAGTACAAAGATTGATTCATGCTTGCTGCACAAGGAGCTATGGCTCAGTGCAAGAGCATTTGCTTTGCATGCAGAAGGTCTCAGGTTCAATCCTAACCAGTTAAAAGATCCAGGTTCATGTGCAAACCCCTGGAGAGCCCCTGCCATTCTGAGTAGAAATACTGCCCTTAGTGGATCAATTATGTGTACCGGCTTACACCATTCACATTTTAGGTGTTCCTAGGAGGAACACCAATATGGAAGGACATGCAACAAATACATTTACCACAGAAAATACAAGAGTAGCCCTAGCAGCAATTAATCCATGTTAACAGGAACATGTGATTACACCCTTGGACCCTGCAGAAATGTATCTATGACATACATTTAGAAGGGAGAATGTGAGAAGTAAAACACTATGGTACAAAACCTAGATGGTGAACTCCACTGAGCACACAGTAGTTTGAGTTAGAAGTGCGAACTACATTCTCCCCCTTCTGCCCTGCTTTCTGCCTTGCTTCAGTGTGTTTGTGGGGATGGGGAAAGAGATTGAGGGATGTTAAGTGGCGTTCATCTCCCCAGACCCAGAATCATCTTGCAATATCGTTCTGCCAAAGCTGGTGCTCAGGGAGACATTACCGTACAAGAGATGCACTATACTAGTACAGTACTAAGTGTCAGTCCCCTTGAGTCAGTTGACACTGTAATAACTATCACTGTGGTGTGAACTTCATGAGTAGTATTACATGAATTTCCCACTTAGCAACTTGCAGTTACATGGATATTTTGGCTCTCTTCGGTGCCTGAACAGGGAGAAACATTCTTTTGCACTTAGATTTAGCAAGCTGCCCAACAGGAATGGAGAAATCAGAGCCCTGTGTATTAGAGGGGCAGCCAGAATGCAGTTGTTTTGAGGAGATTGATCTAAACAGGGGAAGGAAGGGGAGTATAGCTGACCAGGGGGCAAAAATTTAGAATGCCCCCTGTTTCCCTACAGTGCACTGGAGCAGGGACTGGAATGGAATTCTTCCATTCATCAACTGACATGTGATCAGATCTTGGGATGGGTGCATTGAAACGCCCATGCACTAGAGAGCCCATGTGGCTTGATGCCGCTTTGCTAATTATATCCCCAAGTTTTTTTTTTCAGGGGTTAGGAGTAAAGACAAAATTTGCTTGAGCGCCCAGGTCACCAATTATGCCTATGTAGCCAGGTTAAAAATACAATAAAATTAAGACTACACAGTTACAAGTAATTATAATCCAATAACCACTCTTGAGAAGCCTATATTCAGGTCAAGAAGCAACAGTGAGAACCGGCATGGAATCACTGACTGGTTCAAAATTGAGAAAGGAGTTTGGCAAGGCTGTATACTGTTGCCTTGCCTATTTAACTTGTATGTGGACTGCAGCAAAGAAATTAAAAGATGCTTGCTCCTGGGGAGGAAATCTATGGCAAATCTAGACAGCATCCTAAAAAACAGAGACATCACCCTGCCAACAAAAGTGTGTTTAGTCAAGGCTATGGTCTTCCCAGTTGCAATGTATGGCTGCGAAAGTTAGACCATAAGGAAGGCCGAGCGTCAAAGAATTGAGGCTTTTGAACTCTGGTGCTGGAGAAGACTCTTGCGAGTCCCTTGGACTGCAAGGCGAACAAACCGGTCAGTCCTAGAGGAGATCAGCCCTGCCTGCTCCTTAGAAGGCCAGATCCTGAAGATGAAGCTCAAATACTTTGGCCACCTCATGAGAAGGAAGGACTCCCTGGAGAAGAGCCTAATGCTGGGAGCGATCGAGGGCAAAAGAAGAAGGGGATGACAGAGAATGAGGTGGCTGGATGGAGTCACTGAAGCAGTAGGTGCAAACTTAAATGGACTCCGGGGAATGGTAGAGGACAGGAAAGCCTGGAGGATCATTGTCCATGGGGTCAGGATGGGTTGGACACGACTTCACATCTAACAACAACAACCCACTCATAAACAGAAGGAAAGCGAACAAAACCTTTAAACGGAGCAAGAGAGAATTATACACTCAATTCAGTTGTTATTCTAATGTCATCATAAGCCACAGGAACTCCTTGAAAACTCTCCAAGTCGTGCCGCAGTTCAGCGTCCAATTGTATGCTGATTCATGTCTGCTTCCGATGGAGGAAGTGCGGCAGCAGTGTGAAGGGCTTGCACAGCGTCAAAGGATGGCAGGTCCACAAAGGGAGGAGGAAGAAGCGGTGCTGCCGGAGCGAAAGAGGCTGTCGTCACTGTTGCCTCCACCGCGGGGCCGTTCCATTTTCCCCCTTGGCCATTGCCTTGTAGAGACATTATTGCAGCAATACAGACAACATTATTATACTTCTTGTGGTTCTTATACCCACTTGGTGCTTACATCCCACTTTCCACTACCCAAAGGAGTCTCAAAGCACCTTACAATCGCCTTCCCTTCCTCTCCCCATGATACCCTGTGAGGTAGGTGGGGCTGAGAGAGCTCTGAGAGAGACTGCTCTGTGAGAACAGTTCTAACAGGACTGTGACTAGCCCAGCTGACTGCATATGGAGGAGTGGGGACACAAACCCAGGTCACCAGATTAGAAGCTGCTGCTCTTACCCATTACGCTAAACTGGCCCGTTTCTGATTGCTATTGTCCAGACAGTGCACTTTGCTCCCGGCATTTGCGAGATTTATTTTTAACTCATGTTTTTACCATTAAAAATTCTAGTTTTTAAAATCTTTGATGATGAGCTCATTTGCTGAATGATTTTAGTTTGATTTGTTTTTGCTAATTTTCGAAGTGATGAAGTTAGACTGAATTGCTGAAAAGGTTGTGTGATTGCCCCACTATTCCTTCCAATATATGATTTGTCTGCTAAACCTTTTAAATAGACAACTGGGAAACTGGAGATGTACTGAAATATGAGTACAAGTCTTCACTTGGTCATGACCTTGACGCCCCCCAAGTATAACCTAAGCCATAAGGTAATTGCAAGGATAACATGGTGAAGGGGGAATCATGAACTCCTTGGAGGGAAGGGCAAAATAGAAAGTATTGGGTCTTTTGGACTTGACCTCTGATGTCCAAGAAGATGGCAATATCAGTGCCCCTTTAGTGTGATGAAAGATGGCCTAGCATAGTCTGGGCTATGGGCCATCTCATCTTATGTGCTGCAAGACTTCTGTGCTGCAAGACATAAAGCAGTATTAGTCCCCCAGAGATCTTGGAACAAGCAGCAATGAGTCTAAATGTGGTAATCTAGACCTTTATTTGCATGCTTAGAGTGAACGGAAGGAAATATCATTGATGCTGCAAGTTTTGACAGAGTGGCATGAATTAATTCCTCTTTTTGCAGCAGAAGAGCATGGTTTCCAAAAAGGATATGGAGACAACATTGTATTAAATTGTTTTGCTTGCTCATTAATTTATTTAATGAGCATCCACACATAAAGTTTCCTTACATTGAGTCCAACCATTGGTCCATCAAAATCAATATTATCCCCTCAGATTGGCAGTGACTTTCTACTGTCTTGGCTAGAAGTCTTTGCCATTCCCTACTATTTTAGCTAAATCTGCCAAAGATTGAACTTGGGGCCATCTACATGCAAACCAGGTACCACATTCCTACACCACGTTCTGTCAAGACTTTCAAAGCTGTTTAGAATTTATAAATTGTATAAATATAAAAATAAATTAAATGAAAATGTGAAAAGACAAAGAGAGCAGAAATTGTCTCAGTCCTTAGGTTATTGGCATGATTATCTTAGATTGCCTCAAGCTCTGGCCACATGTCTGTGAAAGCGGAGGAAAGGCGATCTTAGATGATTTCTTTCAGGCTACTGGTGGTTCCTTCAAAAGTTTGGCATCATTGACCAGGGCTGCTTCACTTGCATTTCCCTCAAGCAACTGGTCTTAAAGTGGACTCAGGCAAGCTTAAGTAGGATAGGGGGTCATCCCAAAGGAATTATCTCAAGTCATTATAGGACTCTTCAGGAATTTATGGTTTGATTATCCTAGTCTGATTTTGTTTTCTCTTTAGGCTTTTAGGGTGATGGTGAAGAACATCTTCCAGAAAACATTAGGAGATGCTGTCTGAGTTTTTCAAACAAATATTATAGACCACATTGAGATCTGATCTGAAAAATTGCTTCCTGCTGTTACTCATCTTAGTACTCAGAATAAAAGAACCTACACATTTTGAGTTCTTCTGGGATTGCTTAATATTTTATGAACCTTCTTTTACCTTTCCCTGAGTTCTTTTGCCAAAATCTTTTACATGAATATGCTTAATATAAGGTTTTTAACCATCATTTTTAGCTGTTTCATTCAAGACATGTTTTTATTAACCAATTAAAATGTTTTCCCTTAAACAAAATCCTTTCTGTTTTGCAGACATGTCAGTTGGCTGGCATTATACTCTGTTGTACCTTGTAATGATAGACTAAAAGAAGAAATGCTAATTTTTTCATTGGAAATTGGTGGAACTTAAATCCTTTCTTTCCTCTGTTTTCAATGTCAACAGATATGATTGAAAACCAAGGGCTATTCCGCACAACCGCCAATGTAGCTAAATCTGAGTGCTATTGTAAAGCGCTGGAATTAATAGCGGCAGGTCTCAGTAATGCACACAGCCATTTTTATCGGGAAAAAGACTCTCCCACTAGTGCTATTTTCATAACGCACAAGTTTCCAGTCATGCCGGAATCGCAACAAAGCAGGTGATATTTTTCCGCACTTCCTCGCTCCCCTGGCCATCAATCAAACAGAACAGCCAATGAACGGGCAGTGTCAAACAGAGGGTTGTATTGTGCTCAGAAACTTTACAGACAATTGTGGAAGGGAGCTTTGTTATACTGTTAAGCACTTCAGAATTGCTTATGGAGGGACATTCTTGCTACTTGTGGATTTCAGCTGAAGAAGCATCGCTTATTCGGTGCTTTTGCCAGTTTAAGGGGGGAAAATGGCGATCACGACATCGGAAGCTCGGGTGTGAGAGCTTATGGAGGGACATTCTTACTACTGCTATATTGAGAATGCACATGTCTTTTTTGGATGTGTTGCAGGTTGTTCTCAAGAGTCAAGTGGTTTCTTTTAGGGGGAATCCACTTTTGTGGGTTTCCTGAAAAGCACTACAATGAAGCGATTTTTGCGGGAGTGTTGCAGGAGTGCTGCAGATTGTGTACAATGTCGTGCATAATGTTAAAAAAAATAGTGTTACACAGTGGTAAGACTTCAGCAACATTAACGCTGTGTGGAATGGACCCAAGTTTCTGTCTCCATTATGCATACCTCCCGGGTATGAGTAGTACATAGTTTTGACCTCCATCTCCACCCCTCTAGTAGTGGGGGTTGGGAGTGGTTTTTTCCACCATGTTGGGATTTTTATGTCTTTTAATGGGGGTTTTAATGGGGATTTTATAAGACTTCGTAAACCGCCACGAGTCGGTTTCAGAAGTGACAGGGAACAAACGAACGAACGAACGAACGAACGAACGAACGAATGATGATGATAATAATAATAATAATAATATTTCTAGTATATTCTTCTCTTTTTTTCTTTTTTAAATAAATAAATAAAACCATTTCAATTCAAACAGCTATTGGTTCCAGGTGACCTTTATTTTCAGGTAGATATAAACTATTTAAATTAATCAACATGAATAGATTAGCTTTATTATAATCAGAAGATACAGCTTATTGGTGATTGTCTAGGTAATATATTTATCCTTCACAAATTTGTATCATAGAATGATATCTCAATAAACAAACCAGGATACTTTGCAATTTAAAAGAGGTTGTAATGCTGTTACATAAATGCAATTAATGTGATTTGTAATCACTACAAATGTATCATATGGAAGAAAGATTGCATAGTTCTAAAAATATACTTACCTTGTGTATCTTTCATCAAAGGGGCAAGAGAATCAGAAATGTGCAGAATAGTTTTAAAAGACTGTTATGTATCACTAGTAGAGGTTTGATTGAACTCTTTACCTCTAAGGGAAGACAATCACAAATGGTAATTACCACAAAAGAAAACCTAGTTTGTGGGAGGGCATTTCCTGGGTCACAAAAGAAACCAAGGCAGTAAAAGAACATTAAAATGTCACAATGGAATAATCAGTTTTGAAAGTCATCCAATAGTGATATCTATTTTCCTCTCAGTGTTCATTTGGGAGTTGAACATAGTCAAGGCATTCTGGACTGCAATTAGAAGGCAAGGTTGCTGGGCACCATCTTTCAATTCCCATCAGTAGGGGTATCTTATCTAATGGCCAACAGGGGCAGCTGCCCCAGGCCCCATTTTGAGAGGAGTCCTCCTGAATGTGTATTGCCATGTGCCCAAAGGAAGGGGGAGAGGAAAATAGCAGGCTCCACTTGTATCTATTACTCTGTTTCAGCAGCTGGCTTCTAGCAGCTGTGGTTCTCATGAAATGTGTGCATTCAGTTCACCTGAACCAAAAAAAAAAAAGATTACTGGTAGCTCCGGGGAGGGAAAGAGGCAAACCCCACGCGCACGCGCAAATGGCTCGCCCCTCCCAGCTGTCATTCTGCCAACGCCCCAGCACAATGCCGGAGGCTCCCAGGCAGTGTTGACTGCTTTGTGGCCGGTGTCTTTTGCCAGTGTTCTTGCCCTGCAGTGGCAAAGAGCACCGCCCCTGAATCTAAGGTGCGCTTCTAGTGAGAGGAGAGTTTCCCTACCCGGTCGAACAGGGAGTTATCTCTGAAGACTGCAGATATTCCTGTTGTGGTGTAGTTAGAAACTATATTTAGGAACCTTAAAGGTAAAGGTATCCCCTGTGCAAGCACCGAGTCATGTCTGACCCTTGGGGTGACACCCTCTAGCGTTTTCATGGCAGACTCAATACGGGGTGGTTTGCCAGTGCCTTCCCCAGTCATTACCCCCCAGTTTACCCCTCAGCAAGCTGGGTACTCATTTACTGACCTTAGAAGGATGGAAGGCTGAGTCAACCTTGAGCCGGCTGCTGGGATTGAACTCCCAGTCTCATGGACAAAGCTTTCAGATGGCTGCCTTACCACTCTGCACCACAAGAGGCTTTAGGGACCTTAAGAGTAGTTAAAAACTCAAAACGAATACTGGCATTTCAAAATGGATTTGGGTACTGGAAATAGTGTACCAGCCTTCTGAAAACCAAAGGACATAGAAATGCTTAAAGAAAGTGTACTAGAATATTTGGGGGAAACACTGAAATAAAGGCCTCTCAATATTATTATTGTTGATGTTGTTGTTGTTAAATTTATTTCCCACTACTCCTGAGACCGGCTTGTGGTGGTTTACAGAGTGTCCAATAAAACCCCAATAAAACCCCATTAAAAACAGGATGACAAAATCAGAGAACAAAACGAACAAACATGGCAGCAATTCCTCGATCTCCCAACCCCCCAACCAGCCTCTAGTAAGGTGTAGAAAGAGGGGCCAAAGATAGCAAATGGCCTAACTGCTGCCTGACACCAGGGGGGTGGGCAAACCAATCTTCCTCACTACCCCAGCCTCAACCATAGACCTGGCAGAACAGCTCTGCTTCACAGGTCCGGCAGAATGCTGGAAGTTCCCGCAGGGCCCGCAGCTCTCCTGGGAGCTCATTCCATCAGATAGAGATTTCAGTAACTATAAATAGCTTAAGAAACTCTCATTAGTCTGAAACATAAGAAATAAACTTTGTGCATGTATTGATTTTATCTCAGAGTTATCTCAAATTATTAACCCTGATTTCACCTGACATTTTCCCTGTAAAAATAAAAGATTTTGTTATTTTTGAATTTCATAATGCCTCAATTACCATTTAAGTTGTTTAAGTTTCATGGGGACATATGATTTTTCCCTCAGATTCCTCGGCTGAGCCAACGGCCAAAACATTGTACTCTGGTAGGGTGGGACGGTCAGAGTTCTTCAGCAAAGAAGAAAACACATTACTAAGGCAGCTCAGTCAACAAAGGGAAAAAAATAGAATCATAGAATCAGAGATTTGGAAGGGGCCATACAGGCCATCTAGTCCAACCCCCTGCTCAACGCAGGATCAGCCCAAAGCATCCTAAATGGAGGGAAAAGCTTGCCTCTGAGGGAGGGAAGTCAGCAGGGTGGGATCATATCATATTATCAAGGCTTCTGGCCTCTCATGAGAGCTTTTTCTCTCATAAGATATTGAGAATTACTGTGGCCACAGTGGCAGTGTCACTTTGCCTTCCACAATATACCCAGCAACACTGATATTCAGTTGCTGGTGCCCTGGAAATTTAAAAGTGCCTTCCATTGTTGCTCCACCATATCCCAGGGCTGCTACCCAACAAAGGTCAAAGAGGCTTTGATCCCCATCCCCAGCTACTGGCACACTTACTTTGTACATTGATGAGTTTTGTGTTGTTCTTTTAAAAAGTATTTTTATTAATGATATGATATAAGCCACTCTGAGGGTGGGACGTTTGGCGGCAAGATAGATATTTTATGATTTTTGCATTTCCCAGTACAAGTGATAGTTATCAAATGAGGTCGTGAGGATTAGATACGTAACTTGATGAACTATATTTCATAGAATCATAGAATCATAGAGTTGGAAGGGACCTCATGGATCATCTAGTCCAACCCCCTGCACTATGCAGGACACTCACAACCCTATTGCTGATCCACTGTAACCTGCCACCCCCTTGAGCCTTCACAGAATCAGCCTCTCCGTCAGATGGCTATCTAGTCTCTGTTTAAAAATTTCCAAAGATGGAGAACCCACCACCTCCCGAGGAAGCCTGTGGGAGGCGAAGTGACACTGCCACTGTGGCCACAGGAACTCCCAATATCTTATGAGAGAAAAAGCTCTCATGAGAGGCCAGAAGCCGTGATAACATGATATGATGCCCCCCTGCCTACTTCCCTCCCTCAGAGGCAAGCTTTTCCCTCAGTTTTTTTTAATGTGTTCACTTCTTAGTGATGTACTATTATACCATCTTTCTGAAAGATCTGGAAGGCAGGGAAAGAAGCAAGTCCAATTAAATGTAGTCAACTCCTGAAAGCTAAATGATAAAAAAAACATAATTCATACTATCTGCGGATTTTGGATCATTGCGGTCCTGGTGCTGGATACTTTGAGATACTGTTGTCATTTCTACTTTGTTTTGGCAAATGTGTCTGAACGGAACCCCTGAATCTTACGGCTAGGCAGGATAATGAGTCCGAGCTGGGATTACTTCAGTCCTTGCTGAGTTTCCTATTCAGCCAACTTTTCGAGCCATCTTACGACCACATTCAGTTAAACTTCCCCTGCTGGGTTTGGCTTTACTTTATCTGACTTCTCAGCTAAGAAAGCAGGGATTTTTTTTTTTAACTGCAATTTAGGACCACCTGCCCTAAATTAAATCCTGTCATCCTTAAAGCCCTGCTGATTCCAACCTGGTTTATTTGTCTTGCTGTCCTGTGCCAGCTTTCTAGCTCTGCATGTCTATTCATTTTCATTCTACCTGTGTCCATGTTTGCTCTTGGGAGCCAGTTTTACTTGAAAGCAGGACTGGGGCACAGGTCTGGCAGCTGTGAATTGCGAAATTCCTGAAGATTTGGGGATGGAGCCTGGGGAGCATACAATTTGGAGAGGGGAGAGAACTCAGCAGGGAGAAGAAGAGTGTTTTATTCAGGCATATAAATAAAGCCTTGCCTTTCTCTACCTTAAGGAGTCTCAAAGCAGCTTTCAATCATCTTCCCTTCCTCTCCCCACAGGTGGGACTAAAAGAGTTCTGAGAGAACTGTAACTGGCCAAAGGTCACCCAGCAATCTTCATGTGTGACAACACGGGAATTGGGATTGGCACAAGATGGGAAGATGTAGTTTGGTCTATATATGACATTACAAGTTTTTTATTAGGTTTAGTATTGTTACCTGTCATTTCCCCAGAAAGCACTTCCCTGGAGCCATAACTTGCATGCTGTACATCCAATCCTCACCAAACATGTAAGACAGATACAGGTGAGTCGGAGATCTTCTGCAAGTTTGGTGCTTCTAGCTTGCATACGTTCCATTCTATATGCTAGCAGTCCACAATCCTTTTTGTGTGGCAGACCGGTGGGGGGGAGGGCGATCCGGGCCCCCACGCATGGCGGCCATCCCTGCGCAAAAGTGCATGTGCGGACCTGCCGCTCCTGCGCATTTGCGCCCGGTGGGGCAGCAAACACACATGAGTGGCAGTTTCACGTATGCACGCATGTGCTGACCTGCCATGCATCCGTGCTTGCGCTCTCGGTGGGGCCACACATGCGCGCATGCGGCAGTTTCACGCATGCAAACACGCACGAAAATGCCACGAGTGCGCATTCGCGACCCCACTGGGAGCACAAACATGCAGGAGTGGCATGTGCAGGCATGCTTGGCAAGTGGCACCTAAAGGAACGTGTGCACAAGCGCACATGCACGAAACTGACGTGCATGCGCGTTTGCAGCCCCACCAGCGGCCGTGCTTCCCTCTCCCCCCCCCTGCAGAAAGAAGTTTGCTGGGCCGTAAGCTAATCGGCCGCTTTGGCGGCCGATTTGGCCGCAGCCCGGCGAGCTTCTTGCTGCGGGGGAGGCTGGGAGAGGGAGCCACAGCCCGGTGCTGAGGCCTTCCAGGCTGCGGCCGAGGGGTTGTGGACCACTGCTATATACCACTGAGCCTCCTGCACCTCCAGCTGTCAAAATGGCTGAGGTTCATGAATGTATGGAATCGATCCTGTATGGAGATATCAAAGTCACATGTTCCTTTATATGCCCTCCAAGTAGTTGCAGTGAAATGTTGTATATATTTCGATTGAACAGAGAGTCCATTTGGGAATGTATGCACTCACAAACTGGCATGAACCCCAATGTCATAGTTTGTGGAAAGGTTATGTTGGGGGTCCTCACAGCAACACCATGGAGGTCCCACATTTAGCCCATCCTCCAACAGCCGTGCTGGCTTCCAGTCAAATTCTGGAAGCAGGTTTAAGGTTCTGGTAATCATTTTTAAGGACATATGTGGTCTTGGCCCATTGAACCTGAGTGATGGCCTCCCTGCCTACATCCTTCAAAGAGCCTTATGCTCCACTAAATCCAACTGCCTAATGATCCCTGGCCCCAAGGAAGCTCGCTTGACCTCAACCAGGGCCAGAGCTTTCTCCATCCTGGCCCCCACCAGGTAGAACAAGCTCCCAGAGGAGAGCAGGGCCCTGATGGAACTTGAACAGTTCCGCAGGGACTGCAAAAGGGAGCTCCTCTGCCAGGCATTTGGCTGAGGCTGACCTGAACCAATCACTTCCCATTGGCCTCTGAGCATCACTCCCATGGAAAACATGGCCGACCCAAGTTCAAATCCATATCATACCACTCTGGGTGGCTTTAAGCTAATCACCCTCAAACCTAACTCACAGAGCTATAAGGATAATGAAGAGGGGATTATCCTTTTCCCATCCTGAGTTCCTTGCGGGGAGGGCATAATAGAAATTGAATATCTACCTCCTCACTTGTGTCCTCAGGTTGTCCTTTATTTATTGTGCCATGAAACCACCTACTTTAGGTGTCACATTTTCTGCTTGTACTCCTGCAGTTATTATTCCCTTTTAACTACGTTTTCAAGATAATATCTAAATGCAGAACAAGGTTTGGGGAATCTTAACCTGGACCTTTTTATGGAGGAGTATTAATTGGAAATTGAGGTTAATGTATTTCTATTTTCAGCCCAGTAGGCACAAACTCCCTGATTCTCACTCAGATGTACAATCAATCATGTCTGAAATTTGATGGGTAGCAATATAATCCTGAAAATTCAATAAAGGGCAGGATAGTATGTTGCCCCCCTCCCATGACCTATTGGGCAGTGGTACTGGGCTGTGTATCTCTGTCTTCTAACTGAATTTCCTTGCACAAACTCAATGGGTTTAATATGGTTTTTGTGCAGGGCAAGATATTTTCCTGTACCCTTGCTATCCAAAGTTACACAGTCCATCTCTCTTTGTCACTTAGCACTGAACCATAGCTCTGCTGAAGGTTTATCATCCTAGAAATTAGAGGAGGTGAGAGAAACACAAACCATGGAGTTAATGGTTCCCCAGATCAATGCAGGAATCAGCTTTGTCAAGTTGCTCTTTGCCAGTGCACAGAAATCCCCAAGACATGATTATAAAATCTAGCAAGAGATATAAACTACTCTTGCTCTCCGGCATGTGGGTATCAAAAGAGTTCAGATAAGGATATCACTTAGACATGGTAAAAACAGCAGAGTCCATTTACTGACTCCCCAGTGTGTGTTGGTGAGGGCACGAAAGACAAACAAGATTTTGTTCTAGGGATATGCAACTAGAGACTTTCGGGCCAAATCAATTCCCCAGAGACTCTCCACTTGACCCTCACCATAGTTCCTGATTCCAAATGTGCGCAAGCTCTAATATCGATTTTAGCAGGCATGCCAGGTGTTGCCATACTGTCAGTGAAGGAGGGGGCACTCTGAAGGAGGGGGCACTCTCTCAGCACTTACCCAAACCCAGAATACT